>NC_140076.1:59159903-59200859 GCF_964194135.1 Talpa europaea | reverse complement strand
GCACATCATAACATATTATTTTGATTTGTCTATAATCCTTTTGATTTTGTGTTGACGTTACTCCTAAGTTTAATAAGTTGAATTTCATTCTTATTTTCCTGATTTAACTGTATTCTGTATGATAGAGAGGGCCACCACTTATTCAGTCTTTCGTATTTTGATTTGTATATTCATATCTTAAGCCTCTGACTTCCATGGTAGTCTTTCCTGTATCACGTGACTAGTCACTAAACTTGACTCATGTGCTTGTGGCCACCAACCCATGTGTCTATGTAGAGAGAGTCTTGCGTTCTACATAGTATGTTCCTATAAATACTTAAACATTAAATGTGAAGGAACTGAACCAAATATATATATATATATATATATATATACATATATATGTTTTAAAATATTCTTGAGAGTTTATTTTTGATAAAAGAACTGGGGTGTAGGCCAGAAGTGCAGGGGTTAAGAGGATTCACCAGAGAGAGTGGGAAGCAGAACAGGCATATCTACTGAAATACACTGCTTGAGGGGAGGCAGCAGGAGAGGCAGGAGAGGTCTGCTGTGTCATATGTGGGTTAGGCAACCTAGCCATGGATCAAACTCAGGCCACGGTGGTTGGCCAATGTGGTGATAATGCTGAGACTTAAACCCTAGGTCACCAGGGAGGCCCCACCATAGATATTTTTCAGCAATGTTTTAAGAAGGTTTTGAAATGGAAGAGAATATTATAAAAATATTTAAAAGACTATAAAAAATATTTTTAAATCACATACGCTTGACATGATTTTGGATGATGCAGTTCTGACATTTCACAGATGTTCATTTTTTTTCTTTTGTAGTCAAACATACAGTTGAGTGACATAAAGTCCAATGAACATTTCATTGAGCCTAATGATTGTTTCTATTTTTATATTATATTAAAAGTATGAGACCTACATTTCTGACCATGAGTTTCAACACTTTCATTTTTCTATTTTCCTGTCACGTTGTAATATAAGAGGAAATGAAATATGTAAAATCCAATATTGTATAAACTGCCCTACAAAGATTGTAATATTAACTGGCAGGAAGCATCAGCTCAGATCACAAAGTGCTTCTTTGTTAGCTGATATTCAAAAGACCAATTTTATACTGTTTAAGGTGATTTAGGAACATGATCTTACATAGGAAAGACTAATATCTTTTTGATTATACCCACCCTAGTGGATGTGAAGAGGTATCTTGCATATTTTAAAAAAAATAACAAGTGTATTGAGATGTAATTCACCCTTTCAAAGTGAAAAGTTCAGTGACTTTTGATATGTTCTCAGTGTTGTGCAATAATCACTATCAAATTCCAGAACCTTTTTTTGTTACTCCAACAAGGAACCCTGTATCTATTAGCTAATCTCTATCTGTATGGAATTACCTATGTATGATTTTACATATGTAGAATCATACATATGGCCTTTTGTGTGACTTCTTTTACTTATATAACATTTTCAAGATTATCCATGTGTGGCATGTGGTATCAGCACTTCATTTTTTGTGACTGAATAATATTTCACTAGATTGACACACCACATTTTGTTTACTCAGTAGATAATGCACATTTGGGTTGTTGTCACACTTTGACTATTATGATTAATACTGCTTCGAACATTAGTGTACATGATTTTGCGTGGACATTTGTTTTGTATTTCTCCTGGGTACATGCCTGAGTGGAATTGCTGGTCATATGGTAGCTCTGTGCTTTGCTATTTGAAGAACTGCCAAACTTTCCTAAAGTTGCTACACCATTTCATAATCCCACCACCAAAGCAAAAACATTCCAGTTTTTCTACTTCCTCACCAATCCTTGTTAATACGTGTCCTTTACATTTAGCCATCCAATGTGTGTAAAGTGGTACTTCATTGAAGTTTTGGTTTGCATTTTCTTAGTGACTAATAATGCTGTATGTCTTTTCTTGTGCTTGTTGACCATTTGAGTATCTTCTTGGGGGAAATGTATTTTCATATTCTTCATTTATTTTTAATTGGGTTGTCCTTATATTATTGAGTGGTAAGAATTTTTTGCACACTCTGGTTACAACTCCTTCATCAGAAATAAGATTTGCAAACATTTTCTCCCATTGTGTGAGCTATTTATTTACTTTCTTCATGATGTTCTTTGGGACACAAATGGTTTTAATTTTTAAAAATTGTTGCTTGTCCTTTTGGTGCCTCATTTAAGAAACCACTAACCATTGCTTAATCCAAGATCCTAGGATTTAAACCTATACTTCATTCTAATAATGTCATAGTTTTTTTTTTTAAATATTTATTTATTTATTTATACAAGAAATGGGGTACAGGCCAGAGATGTGGGGGGTGAGAGAATTCTCCAGAGACTGAGTGGGGAACAGAACAGGCAGATTGACTGAAGTACACTGCTGAGGGGAGCAGTGGGCGAGTCAGGAGAGGTCTGCTGCACCAGGTGGGTTTCTCCCTGGCTGGGGATCGAACTAGTGCTGCAATGGCTGTGGATAGGCCTCATAGGTTGCATCTTAATCCACTGTGCCACCAGGGAGGCCTAATTTCATAGTTTTGCTCTTATATTTAGGTAAGAGCTTTTGTGTACATTTTATCCATTTTGAGTTGATTTTTTATATGGTGTTAGATACATGTCACCTTTCCTTCTTTTGCATTTGGATATCCAGCCGTCCCAGTACTATTAGTTGAAAAAACTATTCTTTCCATCTTGCATGCTGTTGGCATTCTTGCTAAAACTCAATTGACCATAATTAGAATGGTTTATTTCTGGACTCCGCAATTCCTTTCCATTTGCCTATATGTCTGTTATTATGGCAGTATCATACTATCTTGATTACTATAGCTTTGTAGTTAATTTTTGAAGTTGGAAATTGTGAATCCTTCAACTTTGCTCATTTTCAATATAACTTTGGTTTCTGAATTCCTTGTATTTTCATACAAATTTTAGGATCAGCTTGTCAATTTCTGCAGTATTTTTCTTTCAGTCTTCATTTGCAGAATATAAAATGTTAATGAACCACTGAATCATTACATAGTGTAAAGTGGTCCTTAAACCAAAGATATATGTCTGGGAAAGAGTAAGGCATACAAAAAACCAAAACAAAACAAAAACCAAACCAAAACCACATTGAATAAGAACATATCAAATCATAATAACTTACATTATACCATAGCATCAGTCAGAACAAGTACTCCAAAATAAAACTTTACATATTCACTTAATACCACTAATGTGGAAAAAATAATGAGTCTTTAAATTTAGGAAAAACATATTAAATTTTTTTCTGTCAAGACATAATAGAAATTCTACAAATATCTAGTTGTGGGGTGGGGTAGGAAAGTTTTCAGAGTAGATGATTCCCAAATGTCTGGTATGATTTATATGTGGGGCAAGGAAAAGTTAAGTATTTGAACAATAAGAAGGAAACAGTACAAGGATCTAGGATAAGACCCATCAACATGTTTTCTAAATGAAAGTGGGCCATCCCCATCGGGAACGTTGAAAGGGCATTCAGCTGTTTTTGGCTTTTCCACTGAGTAGGGAACACTGCTGACATTTAGCAAGAGGATGATGATAAGCATCCTACTTTGATGTGGATAGAAAAATGGGAGATAAGAATTAAATGTCCATTGAAGCTGTATTATTGATGACCTTGAGGATCAGATTGAAATTTATTCTTGATACTTACGTATGTAGATGCCTGGGAGGGAGATATGGGGGAAAGATGCTATGAAGGAAGAAACAAAGGGTAGAGAAATCAGAAGAACTGAGGTTTTGTTCTAACTCTAAAATGTGAAGATGTAAAATGGAAAGATGATTTCCAAAGCCCTACTCTTAGAGTCATTTTAACCTGGATTAAAAAATGCTATACAGGGATCATGCTCAGCGAAATAAGCCAAAAAGAAAAAGAAAAATACCGGATGGTCTCACTCATAGCAGGAATCTAGAAAACTTAAATAAGGGACCAGGAAAATGAATAACTATAAGAAAGTGAAAATCAAAATCAACAAAAAACTATGAACCAGAGACACTTTTAGGGGGGCGGGGGCGGGAGGGGAGGGATTGGGGTCAGAATGGGGGGCTGCAATTGTATGGGGAATATAACAATAAAATTTATAAAAAAAAAAAATAATGCATACGTTGTGCAAAAATGAAAATGATATAAGAATTATATAAAATAAAATGTTAATTTAAAAAAACCTTAATAAAAGTTGGATTTAAAAAAAAATAAAATAAAATAAAATATAGGTAAAAAAAAAAATGCTATACAGTCTATGGGTAAACTTACTGAATTTAGATGGAGCTGGGAAGCTATACCTCATTCAATGTAAAGGTTCTTTATCTGATGATCCCATAAAGAGAATTCAAAGGTCTATGAACTTGGATGTAAAAGGAATTATTGTCATTAACAACTATCTGAAATATAGTATTTACTTCCATGAAGAATGTAGGCAATATACTACATAGTATCAGCAGTACCTAGACCTTTGTCACTAATAGAAATTATAAATACTGTCATGTCATTGTTAATGGATTTATCTTGAAATAGCTACACTGCATTAAAATTATGGTAGGACTTGATAGGACTTACTAATGTGTTGATAAAGAAGCAAAAATATTACTATATATCACAAATTAAAAACATTTTAATAGCCCTCTTCTTCATAACCATATATAATTCATTTATATTTAAAAATATTTTATATTGAGAATGGGTTCATAAACTTTACCAGAGTATCAGAAGATTTGAAGTGAGGAAGTGGGAGAAGCAAGAGAATGAAAGAAGGTTGTGAAAATGCTAGGCAATGTGGATTGATTTTAGGCTAAAACGAGGAATGGGGCCTTTTGAGTGTTTGAAGTTGATGGTGTGGCTTCAGTAGGGAAGGGTCTGAAATGCTGAAGTCACACCTGGAAGTGGGAACGCAAACTATCCCTCTGAATCAGAGGGATTTAAATGGAAGAAGAGTCTTTTTGTAGGTTGCATTTAGGAAGGAATTAGAATTGTCAAGAAAAATAAGATTGACCCAACACAAAGAGACAGAGGATTAATGATTACAATGATTACACAGTGCCAACAACTGCCCTTTATCGGACAGTTATGAAGTATTTTATGTAATACCTTTTTAATCATCACATAAATCCAGGAATTAGGTATTATTATCATTTCCATTTTACAGATGAATTGAAACTGAGTGGCAGATCTGGTAAAGTAACTTTTCAAGTTAGCACAGTATAAACTTTGCAGACCTAGGATTTAAACCTATCCTGATTCCAAAGCCTGTTGTAGTTTTCCCTTCATAACATTGAGTCAGGGTTTCCAGTGAACAGAGAGGAAGGGGCTTGCAAAATGGCAGAGAGATAGGAGGAGGAGGATAGAATGAAGGGGACAAGGACAGGGCAATTGTGGAGGGGAAGTCTTTGACCTACTATGGCCAAAATTTTGTGAAGCCAGGGTTAAAAACACAATCAGTTTGGCTAGTAGACTGGAGAGGTTGAAGAAGAAATGAGCTGGCTCTTGACAGTTTTGCTTTTATTTTGCTGACATTGAGAATCAGATGCTATTGTTTCAGAAACTACTAGGTAGATGGGAAGTTTATGTTAGATGCTCTTTTTCTCTCTTCCCTTTGCATAGTAGCCCCTGCCCTCCTTGAGGTGAAGAGTCTGATCTTAGTAGCCTTATGAGGCGACATTTTCAGTCCTCTCCTCTTCGCCTGGCCTCCAGACCCCAATTTTCCAGAGACTGCAATTGAGAAAGACCTTTTGTTACTGTACAATAAGGGGAAAACTCCCAGTGGTATAAAACAGACTGAGGACTTTGCAAAATATAGCAAGTTCATGTCTGCTAATATGTTAAGTTATTTGGCCTCCCTAGTTTAAGTAGTGATTTGTTGTTTTCATGCTAATACAAATTCTTGTATTAATAGGAGCATGGCCCTGGATTTCTTCATCCGCCTGGGAAAAAATTACTTGTTTGATGGTAAACAAAGAACAGAAGAATTGATTCACTGTCCTCATTTTAAAAAAAGATGGTATGAAGCAATAGTGGAATAATTTTAATTGTAACCCTCTAACACTTGCAATCAGTAAGATCATTTGTGTTCTGTTTTTAGGAAATGGAGTATTAAAGAGTACATAGTGCATTAGAAATGCAAAACATGACCGCATGTTCTCAGGATTTTGTCAGTGTTACATGAAAGAGCACTTGTGCTGGGAAGCTCAGCTCTGAGGGTATTCTCTGTTCAGTGTGTATTTACAGAGATGTATGAATATTTGATTAATGAGTCATGGTCTCTGGAGAAATTTAATAACTGTATTGCTGTACAAAGCCAGGCCCTTAGCTGTTAACACAGCTGCCAATAGTGTCATTGACTCTGCAACCCTTTCTGAATCTGATCTATTCTGTGGAGTAAATTCCTTGGTCAAAAAGGGATCTGTGAGAGACATTATTCGGTTACACATTTTGAACTTGACTCAATTTACAGGCTCTGTTTGTAAAGATTTTTCCAGTGAAAACAAGCAATCGTAAGGAAACCTTTTTTTAAATGATTATTTTTTCCCCAGAAATTAGTTGAAAAACCATTGATCAATAAAAAGCAGTTGATTATTCTCTTCAGGATTATCTGCTGGGGATTCAGGAATAATTTTGTCTTGCTTATCATGGAAGAAATAACCGCAAGGAAAAGAAATATAAGATATATTTGTAATTTAGATATACATCTCACATCTCTTTAAATGCCATAACCTAAATTCATTATTAAATATAATTTAGTACCTTTTTAGGAATTATTGAAGGCTATCCATCCTTTATTCACCCTTTTTTGTTTTCCATATCTATGGAGAAATCAATTCTAACTTTCAAAGTTAGGTAGGTATTTTAGTAATGTTACCTCATTTAACTGCTTGAGTAACAGGGAGAAATGTCAAAAAAAGATAAATTTAGTGCAGGAGCTTTTGCTGGAAGCTGTAACTGCAGGTTAGAATTATCCATGCTATGCAGAATTTCCTGCAACACTTCTCCTTAGGGCCACAATGCATTACAGCAGACGTATAATGAAGCTGCTATAAAATCTCTGGTAATTAAGGGGGATTTGACAGTAATTGCAACAGTGAATCAACTTAATTATTACCTGCTTCAAAGAGAGCTAACCTGATGTTATAATCTAACCTTTTCTACTTTTAAAATGGGAGATTAAACAAGTATATCTAGCATTTAAGAATTAAATCTGTTGAGATAGAATTGTATTAATATACTTCTAATATACATTTTATGCACATGTACACATCAGCTTCTCAAGAACTAGCATTAGGCTCTTTGTGATCCATTAAAGATATTTGGTATGCTCTGGAAATTGAACCAAACGCACATTTCTGATTTAAGTCAGCTTTTCCCAAAGCCACTGACAGACCTTGACAGCGGTTCACCTGATGTCCACAGTACATACAAGGATATGTTCTTTATATTAGCACATAAAGAAAAGAAATGCCAAAATTATTATCGTTGTTTACATTTAGATAGACCAGGTCTTAGAATCCTAAACTCTCATCAAAAGCAACAAGCAAGCTGTATTGAAGGTAAAGATTTGGGATCGTCTGAGAGCTTTTATATAATTTGGTACATTCAATCCTGAGTATAAAGAAAACCCAAGTTTTAGCCGAGTTGTGTTTGTGGTAATGCTTCTTAGAAACTCTCTCCTGTTTCCTGTTGCTTTCACCCTTCTTGCAGGAGTGGGAGTGGAGAATCATAAAAGTAGTTGATGTGTTTTTGATACGAGTTCATGTCACATGCCACGTATTGTCAGAGACTTGGCGCATTTAGTGACAAGTTCCATATTTATGGTTTGGATCCCTCACTGGTATTTCCCCCTAACTTTTAAGTCTAATCATACTTGTGTCTTCATCGGCTTAACCTTTACCAATAGCCATATTAACACTCTGTAAGTAGAGTAAGATTGGACTGCAGTAGTTTTGTTTTGTAGTGTGAATCTTTTTCTTGGTTTTATGTTTGCCTTGTGTAGAGACCCAAACTTGCTCATTTCACAGGCGATTATTGACGGTCATTGTTTTGGTACAGTTTGGGAATGGAATAATCTCATCTTCCACCCATTTGCCACATTAAAATATGTTCATGTGAAAGTAAATCAGAATTGATTCTTCATCCAGGTCAACAGGACCCCTGGGCAGGCTTTGATCATTGATGTTTATAAGATTTCTTCTGGTGTGTTGCAAATCCTGCCTGGCTTCCCTGAAGGAAGTATGGTTAATCATTGAATAATGATTAGGGAAATTAAACAATGGGAGTACTAATTTTAATTTGTTCACTCACTGACCTGGGTCAACTTATCTGCAGCCTCTTGCAGTTTTTTTTTTCCTATCAGACTGAATTACAGCTATACCACTGGGATCCCCTAAAACTGAGTTCATCTGTTTGTTAGAAAACTTTTGTCAAAGTGGAAGGTCACCAAAGTAGTGGCCTTTGTAGAGGTAGTTAACACAACTTCCGAAGTTACCTATTTTGTGACTAGCGATTCTCCTCTTTCATGTGTACCATAATTGTTTTTGATTCACACTTATAATTTTTAATTTATCAGGGATTATTGAGCTACATTGTTGTTATCCCTTGATTTTTGTATTTCAGACCATTCATTTCCTGTTATAGTGAACAGGGGAGGTTAAACGCATGGAACTCAAACCAAGTGATTTTTACTTGATAAACAATTTGACAAGTACATGGAAAGAAGTTGGAACTGTTGGCCAGAGGAATGGCCCTTTACCCATACAGCCTATTCTTGTACTTGAGATTGAAAGTAAACAAAACAGGCAAATTTCCTAATCTCATGGAGTCCTCACTGAAGTGTAACTTCAATGAGTGCTTACTATAGGCACTTTATATGCACTCTCTCATGTTTATGCTGTACATAGACATTCATGCTTTATAGGAAAGAAACTAGAGACTCAGAGATTAATCAAAGAGCCCAAAGCTACCCCACTGGTAAATGGGATTTATCAGGATCCCATTCAGGATCCCTCCCCAGATCCATTTGATTCCATAATGGTTGAAGCCACTAAATTTTGGAATTGTTAGTGGGATTAATGAACCTCATCATTCCTTTCCTTGATACCATATTTACCATGCCAAATATTTGCCATATTTTACTATAATAATGCAACAAGAGCCCTAAGATTTCATTTTTGCTCGTTTTATAATTAGACTTAGATGGCACATTCATAAAACATCTCTGACTAAACCCAGAAGTTAGCAAGATTTCATGATGATCCCTTGAAATGCAACAGAATGTTCAATGTCAGCATTTTCAGTGGTAGAGAGATGGAAGCTATTATCTTCCATGCTAAAGCTATTACCCTTTCTTTTTCCCTCTTGGATCTTAGCAAAATATGTACTAACTTCTTATGAACTTTAATAGATCTTCAAATGGAGGCATACATGGTAAGAAACACATTGTCGTACTTCTTTGTACTTTTAGAATGATGGAATAAAAAAATGCTGGGATTATGCTTTCTGGGAAATTATACAATCACTTCAGTTATTCTGGGGTAGAATATTAGATGAAAGATACATTCGTTTATGCCTTGGGCAACAGCAGTACTTTTTAGTTGACACTACATGATCACAATAAGGAATTAATTGTGAACTGGCATCACCTGAAGAATGACAAATAATTTTGAAAGGTGGCAAAGTTTTAAGGGACCTAAAACATTATTTAATGCATCACCTTTTTAAAAATGAGGAAACTGAGATGCCGAAAGATGAAGTATTTGCCCATGTTACACCGCTACGTTCGACAGAGCTTTGATCAGAATTGAATTCATTCTTTTAGCCGACAGAAAATTTATTTTGCAGAATTAATGTCTGGCAACTTTTAATATAAATGGCAGACATCTACTGGGGTTTTTCTCCCCCCAAAGTCTATTCTTAAGTAAATTGGGTGATTCAGCTGACTTACAAGACTAGAGTCCTAAGAAGGGATAGACTTCTTATTACAGACAGTGCCTTTCCTTTGGTGTCTAATTTCAGCATCAATGTGGACTTTTGATATTGAATGAAGGTATAGAGAAAAAGAGCATACTAACAGCAGAGGAATCAGTCCACACTCTTTTTCAAAAAATTCTTACACACACACACAGACACACACACATACACACATATCAGTTCCTATTTTGCCTTTTTTGTTTTATTGTTATTTGATCACTTCTGCAAGAGGCACAGGAAAATAGGCATTGATTGTCAGCTGGCATAATTTCAAAGGGGGACAAGATCTGACAAGAAAAAGCAGGGAGATTTTTATTTTTTTTTTAAAAAAAATCTCCATTTCAATTATCTATTGCCATGTAACAAATTGCCTAAAAACTTCACTGTTTAAGCTAAAAATAATTTGTAATTCCTGACGATTCTGTGGGTTGGTTGAGCTCAGCTATGAGGTTCTTCTGTTTACTCGTGTAGCAGTCACTCGTGTAGCTGGGACATCCAGGGTGGAATATTATCTTCCAATGCCACTCTCCAAGTTTGTTAATCTAACCTTATTTTTTTTTTAAGAATGGCAGCTAACTCTCAAGAGAGCACAAACATTGCAGCTCCAGGCTTTCTTGAGACTTGGATTAGGATTTCACAGAAGTCAATTCTGTTGAATTCTCTTGTGCAAAACACCTCAGGCCAGCTCAGATAGAGGAAATAGACTCCGTATATTGACAGAAGAAATGGCAAAGGATTCTGAGATTATCGTAAATCCTTTATAATCTCAATTTTCTAGGATCTCAATGTATGTTACTTAACAATTTTTTAAACTTTCTTATCACTTTAATCCCCACATCAAATATTCAACAAATGCCTATATTTCCTTTGCCCAAGCAATAACATATCTTTCCTCAGCTTTGCCCAAAGAAAAAGAAATTCCATACATGACTCAGGAAAATCCTAGGATTATGGCTTTGTGAGATCTCAGATTTCAGAGATTACAAAAAGATCCTTAATCATCTGTATATACTAAGGTGGATGTTCTAGCCCCTTCTACTTTTTGGGGATATAAAAACAAGGCTTCAAGTCCTAGGAAATTGAAATTTTGGAATAAAAAGAATTATGAACATGTGAGAGTGAGCCAGAGAGAGAATTTTGGCAGTGAATTTAGATGTGTAATTTGGTTCAGCAAGTAGACCCAATCCATTTTCCCTTTGGCTGCTTAATTCTGATTTCTCTAATAGAGTTCGCTTTAGAGAATCATCTTCACTGACCAGGAACTCTTCTGCCAGAACTACAGAAAGTGCCAAACTACCCCAGCAGTGATGGCCAATTTGACATGGAGACATTATAAAAATAGAAAAGAGGAATCAGCTTTGATTTCCTCAAACTTTATTTTTTTAAATACTTACAAAAAGACACCACATACAGCAACTCGGATCTGCTTTTCTGCTGAAAACACAGTGATTGCACGGCCAGCAGGACCCCCTTACTGACACGTTTAGACAATGGTGAGAATGGGCGTTATGGAGTGGATTACACTGTAAAGACAGCAATGTGATTTCGAATCCCCTTTTCCCTGAAGGCACCAACAGAATCACCAAGAGGCAGCCTATTCCCTCTCAAATGAGATACAGCAGTTTATCATGTCAGAGTACGCCACGGAGGGTTAAGGCTATAGGGCTTCTGGCTGTCAGGAGCAGGATTTCATCTTGGGGCCCCTCAGGCCATATGGAGGAAGCCTAAAAAGTTCATTCTGCTTTTTCCATTGTCTGCCTCTTGTCTCCATTCCCCATCCTGGTCCCCTCTTGACCAACCATATAGGCCAAATCCACGTTATGTGTATGACACAGGGAACTTAAGATTCTCCTTATCCATTTAAATTTAGTAAAAAGACATACAAAGGAATGGCTTTTGTCTTTTAATTTCTAATTTTAATATGCTTGGTAAAATTAGGGAACTCTCTTTTAACATTTGCAACAATTCTGTGAAAATAATTTGCAATTATTTCTGTCTAATAGAGATGTAATCTATGGAGGCAGAATTACACATATGTAATTCTTTTGCAGAGTTACAATATTAAGATTCCATTCATGGCTCCTATTAGAGTTCAACATCTCCTCTTTCCGATTTTGCACACAGTAATTGTTTCATTGTAAAAATCTTTTGTGTCTATTTTCTGAATTGCTATGTTGTCTATAAATATTTAGTGATAATTCATGATTGGGTTGTATTTACCCCTGTAGTTATGTATTACAAATGAAACGACAGCATCTGCTGAAATTAAAAGTGGCCACATTTCCACTGGAGCTTAATTAAATGCCAAAATTTATCTACATTAACAACAAAGTAGTGAAATTTATTGATCAATTCACATGATATAAGTTGACAAATGGCTTAAGCAATTTCCATAATTTTCTACACGTGTTAAAATTTGTAATGAAAAAGAACACTATATTAACATTAAATGAGAAATGAAAGAGAGGTTTTGTACTGGGGCCAGTGCCCTGGAGCAGGGTACTTTGTTTTCCGGGCCCTGTCCAGGCTCGCTGTTTGAGCTGTGTACAGATGGGTCTCTGACAGTCCTACAGCTGTTCTCCTAATTGTCCATTAAGTGTTCTATTGATTCTCTGATTCAAAGTACATGTCTTTCAGCTCAAGCTATCGTGTGAAGTGGCAGACACATTCCTTGTAGAATGACAGAGCTGCTTGAAACCTAAAAATGTGGTCTGCCAGTTTCAATTGAGGAGCCTGCTTTCAAAGGAGAAGGCTTGGTTAAAGGAGCTTTGTAATAGCTGGTTAGGTTTTATTTTCTAAACTTTTAGCATCAATCAATTAAAGCATCAGAAGTATGAAGTGTTTTAATTCTGGCTAAGCATGTACAGATTGCACTTGGGTGAAGCAGGGCAGGGCAAGGGATCAGTCTAGGTAACAGAAGATCAGCCATATTTAGCTGTATGCAGATTTCCCCCCTGTGCACCTGACATGCGTGAAGTCATTTTCATTTGACTTGCAAGTTCACTTTTAGCATTTTTTAAAAAATTGAGATCATCTGCAATTCTAGATTATGCCAGTCAGAAGCCTGTTTAAAATCATCTCTCTTTAATCTGGAAAGTGAAAGATAAGATGCATATCTGTTGCGAGGACCATAAATCTTCAGAGAAACAAATAACCATAGATAAAACTGTAAAAGTTATTTAGTTCTCCACTGGAAGAGGTTTATTAATCTAAAATTTCCAGTCCATTGTGTCATGATTTGGTTAGCACTCTGTATCTCATTTTGTGCAATTGTACCTCAAGCAAAGAGCTGATCGCTTCGGTGTTGGAACTTTTTCCGATGTGTAGATCAGCTGTAATCTAAGTGCAAGGAATAAAACAAAAGTCGCCATCTGAAAAAGTTCAAATCTATAGTTTATGTCTCCCCTCCCACCAAATAGTGTTTGCTTTCTTTTCTTAATGATACATCCTAATGTTTTTACCATTCAGGTTTAGCTCTTAATTACTGTGCAATAAAATATTTTAATAGGAAACAGTCTTATTATCTGGTAATCTTTCAGCTATAAATGAAATGAACAGATCATGTTTGTTGCCTCCTGTGTATCAACTTAATTAGGAGCTACCTCAATGGCCCTGATCACAGTGGAGTTTCTCTGGTGTGATTTCAGTTATTAAGTAAGTTTTGAGATTCGTCTTGATTTTCAAAAAAAGGCTATTAAACACACATTTAAATATGTTTAGTGTATTAAATATACATATTAAAATGTGTAAAAATGAGAAATATAGATTAAGGATCTTTCTGGGAAGGACTAATTAGAACTGCTCTGTTCCCACAATTAGCTCCCCTTTCTTTATGTCTCCTTTGCATTTTCTCATAATAGCTTCTTTTGAAGAATACTCCTTTTCTTTCCTTCTCTTTATTGTTGGGTAAAGGAGCATGGCCACTAAATGAGTGTTTCTTTTGTCAAAAGCAAATGATTTGTATCCTGATGCTCTGTCTGAAGTTTGAACCTCCTTCCTCTGACCTTCCCAGGCAGTAAGTTTTGTGCTGTAGAGTCCTAAGTAAGAACTGAGTTGCCTGTGATAAGAGTTGCTGAAACAGGGAGACAGATTTCATATAGTTTTAATTTGTTCTAGTGTGAAGTACTTGGGGTTTGGAAGTATTATAAATTGTGTAGTCCATTTGCTTTCAAAAACATTTGTTTTGGACTTACGCAAAATTCGTGATTGAAAGAAATACATGGTGTGCATTACCGAATCTAACCTGAATTTAGGGATTTATATTTTTTCAGAATATGGAACTTTCAACCAAAATGTCCTCCTACCAAAGGATGATAAATCCTCCCTATCTGCTTTTCCTTGGGAAACAAGTGAAAAATCTATTTCTAACATAGTAATATAGTATATATTGATACCTGCAAAACATTATGTGAATCTACTTAGATGCCAGCACTTTCAATTACACTGTTAGCCAGTTTTTTAAAAGATTTTTAGAAGCTTTCAACTGTAGACTTTTGTCTTGTTGAATGAACTTCAGCTACACTAAATTTTAAGTAAATTTGTGATGACTGAGCAATATACATTGGCTGAGCTAGAATCCAATAACCCACAGGACAAATTAATTTTCAACAAAAAGGGCAGAAACCTCAAGTGCCATGAGTATATGGAGTCTCATTCTATCTCTCTGGAGCCATTTTTGCAAATCACTACAGCTATTCATAATCTAAATCAGTCTCCTTTAGCAGCAGGAAGATCTTTTTTCATGACAAAACAGAAGATGACATTCATTAGTGCCTAACTTGCATAAGCTACCTTAAATTTATTGGTGCTCTTCTACTTATCTGAGTAAGAATTCCTTTGTCTACTGCTATAGGAAAATTCCAGTTGTACTACTTAAAAATATAAATTGTCACTTTTATCAGAACTTTTGGCAGTTTACTTTATTTTAGAAGTAAAACTGGTGGTTAAGGTTTTAAGACTTCCAATGGGCGTTGTTTCAATCATATTTAATAGGTGCCTAGGATACTAATAGGATTATGTATAAGCTTCTCTGCTGTAAAAAAATCCACATTTTCCTCCATCTATTGCTGGAGAGGTTTGTGGAGGAAATAACCTTTGTGCTGGTGGATATAGCTAAATGCATATTTCCTGCCAGCTGTGCACAGACTTAAAACCACCCAGACTTAAAACCACATTTGTTCACCCTATTCAAGGGATATGCATAATTTGAAAAGAGGCAAAATATTTATAAGACATCATTTTGAAATGTTCCATAAACTTTCCTAAATCTTTATACCTACAAAAGAACCCAGCTAATGGGCAACTTCATCTTTTTTATTACGTTCACAATCTTCTGATTAGGACCCTTCTTGTGCTGGTAAAATTTTCTTTCCCAGTTTAGAAGAACCAGCCTTGGATCTGCCTGGAAATATAAGTTGCTGCTGCACTACTAGGACTGTGTGTTTTGCTTTTTGTTTCCCCACATCCCCACCCAAGCTTGTCAAAAAGAAAGAGGGAAAAAGTGAGCTTACGTACATTTTGCAATCTTAGTTTTTGTTTGTTTGCCCCCTGACAATTGGGTGGCTGGTCTGTGAGACAGTGAGGGGAATTACCCAGCAAGAGCTATTCTGGCAGAGCAAAATAGTACTGTGGTGCATCTGAATAGAGGAGGAGGAGAAAGTGAACGTGACCACAATTGAATCTGGCTTGGTTACAGGTTGATGGCAGTTAAGAGAGCCAGATCCTGAAAGATTCTTTCACTATATCTTCTTTTCTCTGTGTCCACACAACATCTCTAATACCTGAAATCACACATTTATCATAGGTGGTGAGACTGAGGCCAGTCCCAGGTCTGATTGTGCATGAGGTGAGGATGAAGTAGTGCCACAAGTGGCATGGCCATGAATTGGAAGAAGTCTTGTACTTTGATTACAACAAAAATAAATATATTTATTATTACTGCTGTGGGAATTATAGAAGATTTGGGATTTAAGGGAGATGAGGAAAGAGAGTTAGGGGGTCCTTTCCAATTACATATTTGTATGAGGATTTTAGAGTCCTGACTGGCATAATCTCAAAAGGAATCTAGTTTGACAATGATTTCCAAGTGGTCACAACACTGTATCATAGTGAGTGAACACGTAGAATGAAAGTTCATTCATTCATATATATCAAATATAAAGCTTATTATAATTTTTCCTTACCTCCAAAATGTGGGCAGAACTGAGTTTGCTCACTAGCTCTAATAAACACAGTAGAAAACAGAGTATGATTACCCAAGGAATGAATTTCATTGATGAAGTCTTGGAAATTTATTTATTTTTATTTATTCATGCATACAAGAACCCGGGTACAGGCCAGATGTGCGGGAGGGTGAGAGGATTCACCCTCTGAAAGATTCAGAGACAGTGGGGAGCAGAACAGGCAGACTGACTGAAATACACTGCTGAGGGGAGCAGAGGGCAAGACAGGAGAGGTCTGCTGCACCATGTGGGTGTCTTCCCTGCCGGCCAGGAATAGAACTGGCACTGTAGAGGCTGTGAACAGCTTCACAGCACTGCGCTCAACCATGTGCACCACCAGGGAGGCCCAGTCTTGAAAATTTAAAATCAAGATCGATACCTGAAGGTTTTTATCAAGCAGGATCAGCTGCCCAAAACCTTGTAGATTATTAAGTAATGCTTTCTCAAAAGGTAGAGTTGATTTAAAAATTAAATAAAATAATCAGTTAAAATTTCCTTTCCAGGCCTCCCTGGCAGTGCAAGGGGTTAAGTCTCAGCACTATGAACCTATCAGCAGCCATTGCAGCATGAGTTAGCTCTCAGGCAAGGGAGCTAACCTACATGGTACAGCAGACCTCTTCTGTCTTGCCTGCTGCTCCCTTCAGCAGTGTATTTCAGAAGATCTGCCTGTTCTGTTCCCCACTCTGTCTCTGGTGAATCCTTTCACCTCCTCCTCGCTCCCCGCACCTTTGGTCTACACCTCAGCTCTTGTATGCATAAATAAATTAAAATGAATCTTCAAAAAAAATTTCCTTTCCGAACTATTGCAGCCACCACACCCCGTGAACGGGAGCTGAGAGAACGGCTCTGGGCGCCATTAGAGAAGAACAAAGACCCCGGGAGACCCGCACACAGCCCGGGCTGCCGGTAAGCTTGCGTGGAAAAGCGGCGCGCTTGGCGCGCTTGAAAAGCAAATGCAGACCTGGATCGCGGCTGCCCAGGTACCCGCGCCTGCGACCTAGGCTTGCGGGGAGACGCGCGGAGGTCCTCACTGAGGTGAAGGTCCCTCCCTGAGTAAGCAGGAACCAGGCACCCAGGCACGGGAGTGGTGCAAAAGGCGCCATTCCCGCGCCACTGAACTGGGCTACAGCCCGCGTCCGGGAACTGAGGGCTTTGAACTGAGACCCGGGGCACGAAAATTCGGGGCGTGGGTTCTCCACGACGGTGGGGCACGAGGCAGACACAGCACCCCAAAGCTGTTGAGGTGTACCCTACCATTCCCGCTCTGTTCCCTGTCCCACGGGGTGGGGGGAGGCGAAAAACAGCCCCCCAAGGACAATAGGAGAGATCTCTGGCGCCACCTAGCGACCAGGAAAAAAAAGTCACTAACACCCCATAGAACAGGAAATTTCTTAAGACTGCTTGAAAAGGGCAGAAGGCTTCTGGAGGACCCAGTGGCCAGCCGGGAAGTTAGCCCACGCCAGGCCCCTTCCGACCAGCAGTCTGAGCCCACAGAGGGAGCAGGCACCCACGTCCGGGGCAGACCGGGTGCGCAGAAGAGTGTGCCTGAAACCGGAGGCGCAGGGACTGCATCCCGCTTCGCCATTTTAGAACAGGGACATTTCTTCAGTAAAAACTGCCTAAAACCAGCAGAAAGCTCCCCCAGAAGACAGAGATGGCTCCTGGAAGAGCCAGAGGGGAGCGGAGAAGTTCACCCAAGATGCCAGTCAGTCCGAGCAACACAGTGTCCCAATGCATACGACAAATTAGAAAACAGACAGTAGGGAGTAGAAGAACCACACGCAACCTAACAACTCCTCAGGAAAGAAGCACACCACAAAAAGAAAACCACTCCCCAGATTGCAACGACAGCAACTTGGAAGAACTTCTGAGCCTTCCAGAAAGAGAATTTAAAATTGCCATGATTAAAAAAGTGATAGATCAGAAGAAGGAAATTGAGTCCCTAAAGAGGGAAGTAAAAGAAATGCAGGAGATCAAAGAATTAATGGAGGAACTAAAGAACTCTGGGAAAAGCAATGAAAGCAGAATAGATGAAATGGAAGAACGAATAAGTACTCTTGAAGACACAGAAATAAAAAGAACCAAAACAGAAAAGGAAAGAGAAGTGCGAAGGAAAAAGAATGAAGAAAGACTTCGGGAACTATCTGACACCATGAGGAAAGGAAATATAAGAGTTATAGGAATTCCAGAAGGAGAGGAGAGAGATGTAGGAACAGAGAAAATATTCCAGGAGATAATTGAAGAGAACTTCCCAAATGCGAAGAAGGAGCTGAAAATTGATATACAAGAAGCAAGAAGAACACCAAACTTCCACGACGAAAGGAAAAACACAGCAAGACACATAATAGTAAAGCTCCCAAGAATCCAGGACAAGGAAAAAATAATGAAGCTGACAAGAGGGAAGAAACAGATAAAATTCAAAGGGAAACCAATCAAGCTGACATCAGACTTCTCTGAAGAAACACTATGGGCAAGGAGAGAGTGGAGGGACATAGTCAACAGACTCCAAGAAAACAGATGCCAACCAAGAATACTCTATCCCGCAAAGCTCTCTTTCCTCCATGAAGAAAGAATATGGACCTTCCCAGACAAAGAGAAACTCCGGAATTTCATTACGACTAAACCCCCACTCCAAAAAATACTACAAGGAATCCTAAAGCCAGAACCTCAGAGGGACGAATAACAACGAAAGAAGACCAAAAAAAAAAGTTATTAAAAGAATAAATAAAATCAAAGGAAAGACAAACATAATGGCAAATACAGATGCTAACATATCAATATTAACTCTAAATGTAAATGGACTAAACTCTTCAATAAAAAGACACAGAGTTGCAGCCTGGATTAAGAAACAAAACCCAACCTTTTGCTGTCTCCAGGAAACACATTTAGCTACAAAAGATAAA
This sequence comes from Talpa europaea, assembly GCF_964194135.1. NCBI lineage: Eukaryota > Metazoa > Chordata > Mammalia > Eulipotyphla > Talpidae > Talpa > Talpa europaea. The sequence continues at coordinate 59,181,746 of NC_140076.1, read as the reverse complement.
AATAGGCTCAAAGTCAAAGGATGGAAAACAATCCTACAAGCAAATGGGCCAAAAAAGAAAGCAGGAACAGCTATACTTATATCAGATAAAACAGACTTCAAACTCAAAAAAATAAAAAGAGACCCCAATGGTCACTACATTATGATTAAGGGGACAATACTTCAAGAAGAAATAACACTCATTAACATATACTCACCAAACGAAAGAGCATCAAAATATATCAGACAACTGTTGTCCTCTCTGAAAACAGACATCAGAGAAAACACATACGTAGTGGGAGACTTCAACACACCACTATCAACAATGGATAGATCAACAAGACAAAAAATAAGTAAAGAAACTAAAGCTCTAAATAAGGACCTAGAGCATTTGGGCTTAACAGACATCTATAGAACACTAAACCCGAAAAAACGGAGTACACATTTTTCTCAAGCGCACACGGATCATTCTCCAGGATCGATCACATACTGGGGCACAAGACAAACATCAACAGATACACCAATATTGAAATCATACCAACCATCTTTTCTGACCACGAAGGCATCAAACTAGAAATAAATCATAAAAAGAAGGCAAGGAACTATCCTACCTCATGGAGATTAAAAGCCACACTATTGGAAGACCACTGGACTAACAAGGAGATCAAAGAAGAATTTAAAAAATTCTTTGAATTGAATGACAAGGAGGACACCAATATCCTAAATGTATGGGATGCAGCAAAAGCAGTAATAAGAGCAAAATATATAGCAATAGAAGCTCACATCAAAAAACAAGAAAGAACTCAAAGAAACAACCTAATCTCAAAGCTCAAAGATCTAGAAAAAGAACAACAAAAAAACCCCAAAACCAGTAGAAGAAAAGAAATAATAAAAACCAAAGCAGAAATAAATGAAATTGAAACTAAAAAAACAATCCAAAAGATCAATGAAACCAAGAGCTGTTTCTTTGAAAAAATAAATAAAATAGACAAACCCCTAGCCAGGCTCACAAAGGAAAAAAGGGAGAAAGCACAAATACACAGGATCATAAATGAAAGAGGAGAAATCACAACGGACACAGCAGAAATCAAAATAATAATCAGTAACTACTATGAACAGTTATATGGAAACAAGTTCAACAATCTAGAGGAGATGGACAAATTCCTACAACTCTACAATCACCCAAAGCTAGATCAAGAAGAAATAGAACACCTAAACAGACCAATTACAAGCAGCGAAATTGAAATGGTAATCAAAAACCTCCCCAAAAACAAAAGCCCAGGACCTGATGGATTTACAAATGAATTCTACCAAACATTCAGAGACGAATTAGTGCCTATCCTTCACAAACTCTTCCAAAAAATTGAGAAGGAAGGGACAATACCAAACACGTTCTATGAAGCCAATATTACACTAATACCAAAACCGAATAAGGACAACACAAAAAAGGAAAACTATAGGCCAATCTCCCTAATGAACACTGATGCAAAAATCCTCAATAAAATTTTAGCTATCAGAATCCAACAATGTATCCATAAGATAATTCACCACGACCAAGTTGGATTCATTCCAGGGGCACAAGGATGGTTTAACATCCGAAAATCAATCAACGTTATCCAACACATCAACAAAAAGAAATATAAAAACCATATGATAATATCAATAGATGCTGAGAAAGCTTTCGACAAAGTGCAACACCCATTCATGATAAAAGCCCTTGAAATTATTGGGATACAAGGAACATACCTCAACATCATAAAGGCCATCTATGACAAGCCAACAGCCAGTATCATTCTCAATGGTGAAAAGCTGAAAGCAATTCCATTAAGATCTGGAACAAGACAAGGATGTCCACTCTCACCACGGCTTTTCAATATAATACTGGAAGTCCTAGCCAGAGCAATAAGACAAGAGAAAGACAGCCAAGGAATCCAAATAGGAAAAGAAGAAGTCAAACTATCACTATTTGCAGATGATATGATAATATACATAGAGAACCCTAAAATCTCCACAGAAAAACTAATTCAACTCATCAATCAATTCAGTAAAGTGGCAGGATACAAAATCAACACGCAAAAATCAGTAGCCTTCCTATACACAAACAATAAATCTGAAGAAGAAATCAAAAAGACCATCCCTTTTGTTATTGAAACAAAAAAAATCAAATATTTGGGAATAAATCTAACAAAAGAGGTAAAGGACCTATACAAAGAAAACTATAAAACACTGTTAAAAGAAATAGAAGAAGACACAAAGAAATGGAAAGACATCCCCTGCTCATGGATTGGAAGAATAAACATTATTAAAATGGCCATCCTACCAAAAGCAATATACAGATTCAATGCTATTCCAATCAAAATCTCAATGGCATTCTTCAAAGAAATAGAACAATTATTGATGAAATTCATATGGAATCACCAAAAACCCCGAATAGCCAAAGCTCTACTGAAAAAAAAAAAGAAGGAAATGGAGGCATCACACTCCCAGACTTCAAACTATACTACAAAGCCATAATCATCAAAACTGCATGGTATTGGAACAAGAACAGACATACAGACCAATGGAATCGAATAGAAAATCCAGAAATAAACCCACAGATTTATGGTCAACTAATCTTTGACAAAGGAGCAAAGACTATGCATTGGAGCAAAGAAAGTTTGTTCAATAAATGGTGCTGGGAAAACTGGGTCGCTACATGCAAAAGAATGAAGCTTGACCACTACCTCACACCATACACAAAAATCAACTCAAAATGGATTAAAGAACTAGACATAAGACCTGAAACCATAAAATATATAGAAGGAAATATAGGCGAAACACTATGGGATTTGCACATCAAAGACATCTTTACAGACACATCACCCAAAGCAGTGATAGTGAAGGCAAAGATAAACAGCTGGGACTACATCAAATTAAAGAGCTTCTGCACAGCAAAAGAGACAATAACAAAAACAAAGAGAAACCCCACCAACTGGGAGAACATTTTTGCACCCAACACTAATGATAAAGGACTGATCACAAAAATCTGCAAAGAGCTGATGAGACTCAGCAACAACAAAGAAAATAATCCAGTAAAAAATGGGCAGACTGTTCTGCTCCCCGCTCTGGCTCTGGTGAATTCTCTCACCCTCCCGCGCTTCTGACTGTACCCAGTGCATGTATAAACAAAACAAACAAACAAACCAGCAAACAAAGAAATAAAGCATGCCTCTATAAAAAAAAAAAATGGGCAGAAGAGCTAAAAAGAAACTTCTCTGAAGAGGAAATGCAAATGGCCAACAGACATATGAAAAAATGTTCAACATCACTTGTAATCAGGGAAATGCAAATCAAAACTACCATGAGATATCATCTCACACCAGTGAGAATGGCACATATTAAAAAAACTAGCAATAACAAATGTTGGCGAGGGTGTGGAGAAAAAGGATCTCTTCTGCACTGTTGGTGGGAGTGCAAGCTGGTCCCACCACTATGGAGAGCTGTGTGGAGATTTCTGGACCTACTAAACATAGAGCTTCCATATGATCCAGCAATTCCACTCCTAGGTATTTACCCAAAGTGCACAGAAACATCAATTCCAAAGAGCACCTGCACCCCTATGTTTATAGCAGCACTGTTTACAATAGCTAAGCTTTGGAAACAACCCAAATGCCCAAAAATAGATGAGTGGATCAAGAAGATGTGGTACATATATACCATGGAATATTACTCAGCATTCAAAAAAGATAAACACATGCAATTTGCAGCAACATGGATGGCGCTGGAAGGGATCATGCTCAGCGAAATAAGCCAGAAAGAAAAAGAAAAATACCGGATGGTCTCACTCATAGCAGGAATCTAGAAAACTTAAATAAGGGACCAGGAAAATGAATATAAGAAAGTGAAAATCAAAATCAACAAAAAACTATGAACCAGAGACACTCTTTGGGGGTGGGGGGCGGGAGGGGAAGGATTGGGGTCAGAATGGGGCGTTTGCAATTGTATGGGGGAATATAAAAATAAAATTTATTATTTAAAAAAAATAAAAAATAAAAAAAATAAAATGAAAAAAATAAAATTTCCTTTCCCCAGAATTATTCAAAGATATTTCTTAAAGTCTTTTTTTTTTTTTTTAAATAGAGGCATGTTTTATTTATTTATTTGTTTGTTTGTTTTTTTGTTTATACATGCACTGGGTACAGTCAGAAGTGCGGGAGGGTGAGAGAATTCACCAGAGCCAGAGCGGGGAGCAGAGCAGGCAGAAGGACCGAAGTACACTGCTGAGGGAAGCAGCGGGCGGCAGGAGAGTTCTGCGCGCCATGTGGGACCCTCCTCCAGTGGCCAGGGAGCAGCCGGGGATCGAACCGGCGCCACAGAGGCCGCGGGCAGCTTCGCAACCCAGCGCTCAACCGCTGCGCCACCGGGGAGGCCCTCAAAGATATTTCTGATCAGTAGACACTGATCTTTGTTAGTGTTTTATTTAGGTTTAGTCTCCATCTCATTGGTTCCAGAATATAGTCTATCCCATTTTTATAAGGAGCAGTTCTCTACTCTCCCAAATACAGGTATGTTAGTTCACAAATTTGAGTTGCTAAAGGTGTTATCATTTTGTGAAGATGTGGACACAGTAAACTATCCCTCTCTTGAACATGATGAAAAAAATAGCAAGTGCTTTTGAACAGAAAAGAGTCACTAATAATACAATAGAGTAGGTTCTACAATTATTTTTTCCAGAGACGAACTGCTGCACTGAAACTGCATACAAGATAATTGTCCAGGGCAAAAAACTTAGTCCATGCGTGCAAGATATAACCGTTCTGGTAAACCAGACTGGTTCATATTAATGCATTTCTACTCCTAGTGTCAATTCTTGCTGTCTAAATAATTGAGTCAACCAGGCTAGCCATGGTTATTAAATAAGAACACATAACATCTCCATAAAGATGGAATTTTCAAGTCAGTACCTTTTTTTCCTGACTTGGAACAAAAAGTTCTACCACAGTGCAAGTCAAGGAACAGGATAAGAAGCAGAAGTTCCCCATAATCTTATGTTGAAAATAACATTCTACCACCTTTTCTTTGCCACTTAGGTTCTTATGAAAGGCATTGCTCCTGTTTTTCCGATTTCCCCAATAGAGAGTGTTCCAGAACTACATTGTCACTTTGCCACTCTACTTAGGTCATTCTGTGATAGTCACTTAATCTTCCTGTGCCTCAGTTTCCATTTCTGGTGAATAATAGTAATTCATATGTAGAGTTGATTATAGTCTTAAATGATTCAGTACTATTGGTGTCCATCTACTTCTCTTGTGTCCATCTTGTTAAATAAAATGATCAATTCTTAATTTTTATTTGACCCATCAGTGCTATTCAATAGAGTCAATCACTTTCTCTTTTTTGAAAGACTCTTTATTTGACTTGCAAGATACTTTGCTATCTTAGTTTATGCCCTCCCTCAGTGTTGCTCCTAAAGTCCTAAAGAAATGAGGACAGGTCTTTAATCCAATATTTGGAGTTCCCTGGAGCTTAGTACTTAGTCTTTTTCTCTTCCATGTTTATATTCCTTGCTGATTTCCTCCAAGCTCATGACTTGAAACATCATCTGTGGGCTGGCTACTCCCACATTTCTAACTCCAACTTGAATGCCTTCTTTAATTGCAGCTTCATGTTCTCATTGGCTATGTAGTTGGCATCTAAAATTAATACAATCAAAGCTAAATCCCTGACCTCATCTTCCTACCCTCAAAATCTTCCTCTTCACATTCTGATGTCTCAATAAATGGCAGTGATATCTATTTAGTCATCCTTGTTTCTTCTCTCTTTCTCACTCCTTACATCACTTCCGTCAACAAATCCTGCTATACCTACTTAAATATGTATCTAGAAGCCAACCTTTCCTCAACACTCCACTACTACCATCTTGTTCTAAACCTCTGTCATTTCTCACCTGGATTATTACAACAGCTTCTATACTCCATCCCTTGCCCTCCTGCCATCTATTTTCAATAGAGCAGAGTGATCTTTTAAGAATCATGTCAAATCTTCAAATGGTGCTGATGTTGCTCAATATAGAAACCAAAAATTCTCATAGTGGCTCACAAGGCCCTTCATGTTCTCGTCCCTGGTTTCTCTGCTGACCTCTACTTCTCTCACTCTGCCCATTGCTTACTCTTCCTCAGCCACACTGGTCTCCTTGTTCTTCAAACATACCGGGCAGTCTCTTGCCTTAGGTCGCAGTACTTATTTTGCCCTCTGCCTGGAACTCACCCCAAGATGTTCTTATGGCTATTCCCTGGCCTTTTTTCAGGCAATTGCTCCCATGTCACTTTCTTATTGACCACCTCACTGAAAACTACTATCCCTCCCCTCTCCCCAGCTCCTCCTTTTTCCAGTTTCTGTTTTATATTTATTCATAGTGCTCCTCACCATCTGGCATTCTGTGTGCTTTGTTGGTTGGTTGATCATATCTTCTACAGAATGCAGACTCCCAGAGAGCAGAACTTTTTGTGTGTTTTGTTGACTGTTGGATTCCTAGCACCTAGAACAGTGCCTATATCATTTTAGACCTAATAAATATTTGTTGAATGAGTGAAGAAGTGCTTAAAGTACTAAAATGTACTATTATTTAAATTATATGAAGTTGTCCTTGTGCAAAGTATAGGATGACTCTGAGCAGAGAATCTCTATGCATATTAGGCATGTTAAAACTTTACTGTATAAAGTTCTTTTATTTTTTCACCTTAGATTCAAATATTCCTTTGGATACCCCCATGTTTAACACTGTTCTTTGTCTATCCTCAGTAAGTGATTGTGGTGTAAAATGAGTGATTCAGTTGCTGAGCTGGAATCTCCCTTCTGGAAGGTCAAGACTAAAAGCCCATGTTCTTCAGGATCAGCTTCCTGATTAAAGATTTTTAAGACAAATGCAAAAAGGGCGATAGGAACTAATGGGTTAAAATGTCCGCTTCTTCTCAGTCTTTGTTCTTAGGGCTAGGTCCCTTTTCATATTACTTAAAATTACTGGGCAATTCAAAATATTCAACTTTGTCACCATAGAAATTGATGTTAGGCCTCCCCGGTAGCGCAGCAGTTTGAGCGCAGCGCTGTGAAGCTGTCCGCAGCCTCTGCAGCACGGGTTCGATTCCTGGCCAGCCAGGAAGCTACCCACATGGCACAGCAGACCTCTCCTGTCTTGCCCGCTGCCCTCCTCACCAGTGTCTTTGGTCCATCTTCCTGCTCTGCTCCCCGCTCTGTCTCTGTTGAATTCTCTCACCCTCCTGCACCTCTGATCTGTACCCACGCCAGTTCTTGTATAAATAAATCTTTAAAAAAAAAAAAAAGAAATTTATGTTCATGGCTCAGTTCTAGATGCTAGGAATCCAACAGTCAACTAAACACACAGAGTTGATGTTCATGATCATCATAGCCGATGACTGACATGTTCATGAAGATCCTTTTTCCAGGACAGTTCAAACACTTACTTGAACAAATTGAACAAATGTACAGAGATCTACTATATGCTAAGCACCAAGCTAGGGACTTGTAGATAAATATTACCTGGGTCTGCCTTTGAGAAGCCTAAGAACATTGGACCTATGTAAACACCTGCATTTTAATACATTTTAATTAATGCTGTAATAGAACCATGTGCAAAGTGATGAAGGAAGCAAATAGGAAGGAAAGATTAACTTTTAGAGATAGTATGAGTTGTAGAGGAGTTTTAAAAAAAGCTTCATAAAAGATTATGCTCAAGTAAAGGTTTCATGTATGAAAAACAAAGATGGGGGTTGGGGAGGGAGAGATCATTTCAGATAGAGGAACAGCATATGCAAAGGCACAAATGTGTAATAGCATATTGTGAGCAGAAAATTACAAATAGTTTGCTATTATTGAAGCATAATGTGTGTGTGTGTGTATGTGTAACATGAGGCTGCAGGACTTTTCATGCAACATTAAGAACTGGCACTATAACATGCGGTCTTTGGAGAACTCAAAACATAAGTGTGACTTTAAAAACTGCTCTGACTGCTCCATGTATTGAGATAGATGTAAGATTTTTGAGACATTCTTAAGACATAGGCAAAATGAATTTCATTGATTGCATTTAGGAGGCATAAGGGAGACAAACATCTATTTGCGTCATAAAAATTAATTTTCTATTTTCAGATTTTAGAGAAATTGGAGTGTTGTCATTGCGGAGAAGCACATTCTGAGAACAGGAGCTATGACAGGACTCTGTACCCCACTCCCCACTGGCCCAAGTTAGGTTAGGGTCCCTTTAGTGTTTTATCTCCAGAACTGAATGGTCTGAATGGTTTGTTTCCAAGGCAAAGACTCTTAACCCAGTCTCCAAGAGCTGCAGGGAATCTCCAAGTTCATTTAATCCAAGTGTATACCTAATGCAGTATCCATATCTATGGTATACCAGACAGAAGACCAAATACCATCTACCTTTGTACAGCTCTATTAGAAAGTTCTGCTTTAAACTGAGCCAAAGTTGGCTTTCTAGTCTTAGGTTCACATAAGGCTACACACGCTCTTTTTCTGGATGAAGTCTTGTCAGAAGTTAATGACACAATGGAATGTTACTCAGCAATCAAAAAAATAAACTCATGCCATTTGCAGCAACATGGATGGCACTGGAAGGGATCATGCTCAGTGAAATAAGCCAGAAAGAAAAAGAAAAATACTGGATGGTCTCACTTATAGCAGGAATGTAGAGGATCCAAATAAGGGATTAGGAAAAAAAACTAATCATAATAAAGTAAAAATCAAAATCAATAGGAAACTATTAACCATAGACATACTGCAGGGGGGTGGGGAGAAGGGAGTAGGATAAAAACAAGGGTGGGAAGAGCACAAGGGACCATGGTGATAGTTCATGGGTGAATGGGTGGTAGGAATTTCACAGGGACTATAACCAAGATGGATATGCATACATTTCATCAAAATGAAAAATGGTGTAAAAATACATAAAATAAAAATAAAGTTAACAGTGACGTTTGGATCCCCCATGTTTCCTCAGTTCTAGCTGCCCCTCATAGGACATGGTTTCTGGACTCATCCTCTTGGTTATGCTTCTGTGGACAAGCCCGAAGTTCAGCGTTCCTCTTAAGATGCAACACCAACCACTTATCACTGTGCTGCGTACATGGTCTTGTTACAAACAGCCAGTGGTCTGGACATGGATTTTCATCAGTGTTGCCTGATATTTTTTTTTTATAGCAGCTAACTCATTGGCACCTGCTGAGTTTCTGGTTACCGAAGCCCCCGAGCTAAGTCTCTCTTATCCTGTCAATCATATAGAGTTCAATGGAGTTTAGAATCTATGTGCAGGATTTTATATGTATTCTCTTAAATTTCACCTTCTTGGGTTTGTAGGCCCAGAGTTTTTCTGTGATGTGCTTACTGATCCCAGACTCAAAATGATTGTATTGTCTCACTTTCAGTTTTGTATCTGTAATTGGATAAGCTGTGCTTGAGGTTTACCTCTAATGCCAACCCCTCACCTTCTTCTGGCTGTATTACTTTCTTGTCCCAACTTCTCCTAAACCCAGAGTAGTTCAGGAATGTTACTTGATGGTTGGTTTTGCTGCAACAGCTGATGTGGACCCACACTCCATAGCCCCTTAGCCTCTGCTGCGGCTGCCACTGCTTTGCTGTCACTCCTGGTGATAGGGGCTGACTCAGATGTGTCTTTGGGTTTGTCACTGCTCTGCTCATTGCTGATTCCCACATTGTTGCTGACACTGTTATTCATTTAGCTTCTAGTCATCCCATTTCCTTTGCTCCAGCAGGCCCTGCACTCGGACAAGAAATCCTCCACCCCTAAGAACTACAGTTCTTTAATTATACACTCCAGAGTGTCCTTGCCCTGTGTGTGTGTGTGTGTGTGTGTGTGTGTGTGTATGTGGGCATGCACATGTGTGTGTTACTATCCCTTCAGTGTTACAGACTGTTTATTTTACCTTACCTTTAAGTATTTCTACAGGTACCCTAACTTTCCACAGGATTCTTTCAAGGTTTGGACAAAAGACAGTACGTTATAAGCAATAGTCATAAGCCTTTGTACATAAGGCTTGGCATATATCAACAGGTGGTTCTCAGTACCTATGTAACAACCCAAATGGTCATGTCCCACCATTTCTCCACAGCACCTCTGTCTTGAATTGTTAACCTTCCACAAGCTACCTCAGATTAGTTCCCCCCCACCCCCTCTTCTCTCAGCTGTGTGAGCAGTTGAGGAACTTTTGTCTCCTATCCTTGGCTAAAAGTGTTTGTCCTGGAAGTAACATCAGTTTCAAATTCTGGGCTCTCTTTTTGCAATGTTTTGCCTTTCCAGACAAACAAAATTTACACCAGTAGCTCTAATATACCTGAATTCTGAGGCAGGTTCCCAAAACATTTGTTCTCTGCTCCCAGTCACAACATGCAGTACATCTCTTATTGAATGTGTGTGGTCTGTCCAGCCTCAGACACGTTGTATGTGGAGTTTTGTTTTTTTCTTTTCTTTTCAGATATGGGTCCAGTCTCTAGAGTCCTTTTCACCTTAGCAGTTGTGACTTAACCTTCCTTGGCATTGCTCCCCTCTTCTATAAAACAAGGAGAGTAATCCCTTTCCCTTCTCAAAGGGTACTTTTAAAGGATCCAATAAAATACTATATGCGAAATTATTTTATGAGTTGTAAAGAACTGTGCAGATATTATTGTTTACTAGAATCATCCATTGTTCAGTTCAGCTCTAAGGGTCTAGCTCAGGCTTCTGGGAAATATGGGCCCAGTGGAAGGAAGGTCAGTGCTGTGGCAGCTGCAGTCCTGTCATGGATTGGGCTCAGCATCATGACATTTGAGAGCAGAATGGGGCCTAAGAGATCACTAGGTCCACCCCGCCCCCCCCCCCAATTTTGCCAATGAAAAATAAGACTAGAGAGGATCAGGGGACTTGTTTTGAGACTGGATCAGAGGAGCCAAAAAGTTAGAGAAGACCAGAAACCAGTTAGCAATCATAAAGCATGTTCTGCTTTCCCTCGGTCAGGGAACTATGGACCTTTCCACCAAGTGGACAATATTTTAAGCTCTTTCCTTACCTTGAGAACAATGTCAGGCTTCCTTGGCTCCCAGTCTCCTCAAAGACCTACCTGCATCCTTAAATTGAGTGGATTTCCCAAACAAACACGACCATGTTGTTGTTTGTCTCTCTGTTGCTCTGCTGTGCAGGGAATGTGGGCACCACTCTTGATCAGCCAGGGACGCCAGTGCAAGCCTCTGATATATAGTGCAGGGACTGCAGGGCATCTGAGTTTTAACAAGAACAAGATGAGCTTGTGGCCTCGGGCTTCTAACCTGCTCCTCAACCCACACTTCAAGGAAAGTTATTACACAAGAGTTAGACTAAATCAAACCAAACTGCAATGTTTGCGCACTGTGGCCCATTTTCAGATCTTGTTGTATCTCACCACTAGTCCCTCGGAAACCCAGTTGGGAGCAGAACAAAACGACCCAATGATAATTTAGTTGTAGGTCTTTAAAAATGAGCCCAACTGATTTATTTTGAAATTTCAGTTAAGCATGATGTCAAGAAAATCTCTCTGGCTATTTATCATCTTTTTTCCTCTTGCATAGTCCGAGCAGGCAGAATAAAATTAGAAACTGGCTATTCACAAGATTCTAGTTTTTGTTGCAGGCTGATATTATTACTAGGATATCAGAATGTTAGATAATTTGATGATAATTTTTGCCAGAAGTACCCTGACCATAGCATGGATGGCTTTTATTATGCCATTTATTTTTCCTTCATTTTTTTATTTACTCTATTAGTACTCTATTATACAGTGCTGTAGGAAGAGGTGCAATAGATGATCTAAAGACAGATATTTCAATTTTCAAAGATTGCATCATTCTTTTTATTTCAAGCATCAGATAATTATATTAGAATAGCATTTCTCAAAATGTAGTATGGAGCTCACCAGCATTGGAAACACATGGGTGGTTAAAAAAACAACAGTGGAGATACCTGCCATGAACTCTAAAGCTATTTAATCTAGGTTTCTGTGGTGGGAACAGAGAAAGTGTATTTTAACCACATAATTTGGAGAATTATTGGAATTTTTAACCTGTGTTTCCAGTACATATGGTTTTCAGGTTGGGGTTTATACAAACTCATGCAATTTCTTGTGTATGTATATATTTCTATTTTCCTAGGAAGATGATTTATAGGTATCTTTAAAATGGTTTATGATGCCAAAATAATTAAAGAAAATTTAAGCATTGAAAAAAAATAATTCACTTTGGTTGAAACTACTGTATGTTTTTTTTCCAAATCACCACAATATTAAAGTGTGAAAAAGTTCATTTCTCTTTTGTGGCTTTGGCCAATGGATACAAGATCCATGAAGCTTTTGAATCATCACAGAAAGTTTATAGTCCTTGTTTTCTAGTGTTAAGTATGTTTTGTTGGATGGTGTAGAAAACTTTACATGGTAAATATGGCAACTCTCACTCAACCTAGTAATTGAACCCTTAAAATACACCCCTTCTGGCCATTCAACATTCACTTATTGTGCATGACAGAGAAGCTCTTAGAAAATTCCTTTATGTCCCACCATAAATCATTGCAATGTCTCTGAGTCATGGAGAGTTAGGGCTGGGAGGGTTTACCACATTGTAGGAAGGAGATTGAGATCACAAGAACAGGTGATTTACCCACAGTCCCACTGCCAGTTACTCAATGCGATGGCTAGAAGTCACGTTGGGGACTCTTTCTAATTAGATCCTGTATGTAGAACCTCTCTGGTTAGATTAGCATTGATTGGAAAACCAGAATCAAATAATTTTGCATGAGTAGAGACAAAGGTGAACTGTTTTATCCCAGAACAAGAGGCCATTAAGTGAAAAAGCAGTCAAACGAAACAACCAGCTCTTAATGGGGGAATAAGAAGCTGCCAAGTCCAGGGGAAAGTTATACTCTGGGTCTGAAGAGAAGATCAGAGAGGATTCTCTTGGACACACCAACAGAGCAGAAATGGAATATTTTCATGGTTACTTTTCTATTTATTGCTCTAATATTTATGTCCCACCCTTAAGTATAAGAAAAAAGCTTCTAGGTGCATTGCTTAGGGAAAAATTAAAGACTGAGATGCTGCTGATGAGTTTCTACCCCTCTGCCCAGGTGCTGCTACCACTTCACCTGTCTTCTAAGGCAGAAGGTAAATCAGTCCATTACTTCATCTTTACTAACTCCCTCTATATCTTCAGTCCCCAAAAGTGTAAGACTATCCTATAGACACTGCCCTCAGGAAGATTAGAATCTGTTTTGGGGTATGTTAGCATTTTGAAATTATTTACAATTTTTTATGTACGAGTCAAAGAACTATCTGATTATCAAAGGGGTCTTTTGCTTAGAAGAGGTAAAGATTAATTGGTTCAGGTGGAGAGTAGACTAATTCACAGAATCAGCAAAATAAGAATGGTATATAGTACATTTGTGATCAAGGTAGGTCAGAGTGAGATAACTTCCAGAAGGAGGTGGGGCTTTAGGTATGTCTTAAGGTTAGAAAATGCTGGGTAGGTAGAAAGGGAGCCCAAGTGTGTTCCCTGGGAGAATACAGTGGATTGGAAACTGAAATTTATTCAACCTAACACATATACTAGGCACCTTACTATATATGATCTCATTTTAATCTTCCAGACAGTGACGATTATCACCTCCATGTTACAGGTGAAAATCTATTCAGGGATGCTAGGTGTCTTGAATGTTATTAGGAGACTGGAAAAGTCAGATTTAGGACCCTGGTCATTTTGACCTCAAAACCTTTGTTATTTTTAACCTACTGCCCTGTGGCAGCTGTAGTATAAACAAAATAATGACCAAAAAATAGGCAAGCAAAATAATGACAAATAGTGCATTGCACATAGAGATGAGAGAGGGAATATATTTGACTCAAGTGAATACTCCTTGTTAGGAGTAGGGCTTATATGGTGACAGAAGACCTAGGTCCTAGTGGGCTAGAATAGTCATTAGCTTTTATTGTGTACTTACTACACAGTCTTGTGAAGAAAAAGGCACATAAATAATTAAGATGCACTGAGATAACTGATGTGACAGGGGTAGGAACCGAGAAAGGGTACTTAACTCAGAATGGGGACAAGAGCATTGTTTGGGGGGAAGGTGTGCCATAGAAAGTGACACTTTGATTAACTGCTTTTGAGCTCAAATTTTCTTGTATGTTTTCTATGTATGCTAATGACATTTTGAAGCTGTTAGTTCAAGATAGTCAATACGATGTCACTTACCTGTATTTTTTCTCTTTTATGTATACATGCTCTTTCTCTTACACTATTTTTTACCTGCAGAGCTACCCTCTTAAACTTAAAATGTCAACACAAATGTTGTAAGAGACTACATTTGCTGCTTTTCAGACTGACTGGTGATTTCAGATGTGCTTTTCTGAGGAAGGCTTTGAATGCTTCCTTTATTTGACCAAAGCAGCAAGCTCACTTGATGAAACACTGAATCAAGGTTGTCTCTCATCACATGTGACTTTTAAAAAAAGAGGTATCTGCAAGAGCTTTCCATATTTCTTTATTATTTATATATTTCAAAAAAAGTCAGCTGTGCTTAATATTATTGCCAATTTTATGGGTTCAGAAAGATGAGTTTTGACAAATGTATACAATTGTATATTTACCATTCAAACAAAATGAGGTTATTTTCAATACCTAAAATGTTCCCTTGTGCCTTTTTTGCAGTCACTGGCTTCAGTACTGACAACTGTCAGTAAGCAACTGTTAAAGAAGTTAAACTGCTGGAGAGAACGTGATCAATTGAAGAAATCAAGATGTATTCAGCATTTTCTAGATACTTCACCCAGGCATATGTGCACAGATTTATTTACACCCTTTATAGACTCCATGTGGGTATTATCTCTATTCTACAGAAGAGGAAACCAAGGTCCAGAAAATTTAATTTATTAACTTTAGGTCACTCAGTTAAAGATGGCAGAGCCAAGATTCTACCCATGTTATTTTCCTACATTACCTTCTCATTGCTGAAATGTAGAGGAAATGGTAGAAGTAAATATGGGAATGAAAATAAAGACAAGGTACCATCTGATTCCATTCATATGAAATTCAGAAAAGGCAAAATTGGTGATCAAAATTGAATCATTGGGTTCCAGGCATGGGGAGAAGGGTTAACTTTGAAAGGACACAAGGAAACATTTTCAGGTTATGGAAATATTCTATATATTAACCATGATTAGTCACACACCTATATGCATTTGCCAAAACTTATCAAAATGTACACTTAAAATTGAATCTTGTTACATGTAACTTATACTTTGATAAATCTAATTTTAAAAAAATCTGAAAAGAAAAAAAAAACATAGAAAGACTTTGGAAATACCCTTCCATTTAAAAGTCACCGCAGATAGAAAGAATTACGCTCAGTGAAATAAGCCAGAAAGAAAAAGAAAAATATCAGATGATTTCACTTATAACAAGAATATAGGGGAACCAATTAAGACATTAATGTAAAAAAATAACAGTACAAAACACAACAAATCAAAAACAAACAATTATAAACCAGAGACATCCTGCAGAGGAGGAGGAGGGAGGGGGATCAGAGGGAGGGAGGGAGGAGCACAGGGGACTGAGGTGATGGTGCAGGGGTGCATTGGGGAAGGAAATTCTATGGGGACTACACCTGAGGGGGTGGGGGAAGCAAATATTGTCTAAGAAAATTTAAAAAATGATATATGTTAAAATAAAAAAAATAAAAGTCACAGCAGAGAATGGCACACATTAAAAAAAAAATATGCAACAACAAATGTTGGTGACGATGTCGAGAAAAAGGAACTTTCCTACACTGCTGGTGGGAATGTAAACCAGTCCAACCACTATGGAAAGCTGTGTGGAGGGTCCTCAAACTACTAAAAATGGAGGTACCTTATGACCTGGCAATTCCACTCCTAGGAATCTACCCAAAGGACACAAAAACATTAATTCAAAAAGATACCTGCACCCCTATGTTTATGGCAGCACTATTTACAATAGGTAAGCTAAGGTACCAACGCAAATGCCCAAAAATAGATGACTGGATCAAGAAGAGGTGGTACATATACACAATGGAATATTACTCAGCAAGATAACCTCATGCCATTCACATCAACATGGATGGAGGTAAAAGGGAACATACTCAGTGAAATAAGCCAGAAGGAAAAGGAAAAATATTGAATGAGTTCACTTATAGCAGGAAGGTAGGAGAAGCAAATAAGGGATCAGGAAAAAATAACAATAATAATAAAACAAAACTGGCAGGCAACTGTGGATAAGAGACCTTATGTGATGTAAGGGAAGGAAGAGCACAAGGGACTATGGTAGTGGCTCACGAGTGAACTGGTGGTGGGAATTTTATGGGGAATACACAATGATATAAAAGACAAATAAAAAATATAAAAAAAGTCACAGCAACACTATCACTTACAAATGTAACTTTAGCCATCTCCAATAATAAAGTATAGATAGATCTATTTTTAAAAAAATATTTCTTTAATATAAAGTATAGAAATGTTTTTATTGTAACTTTATGCTATAATTTAAAAAATCTGGTAAAAGCAGCCAGCAATCACTCTGACTTTGAAATTAAATCAGCAAACTATTTTCTTGCACTAAATGAACGATTCAATATATACCTTTCTGAATCTGTTGCACGTCTGGTGAATGAGGGTCTGATTAAGCATGATCCAAAAAAAGCTTGCAAGTAGGACTGTTTACTAACATTTCAATTTCTATGCCTCATTTATTAGACTTAGAATCAAAAGGTGAGAGGGCTGTTTGGGATTGTCTTTAACCTTGATGATATTTCCACTGAAGCAGCATAATGGCTCTTAATTGCTAAGTGAAGAGAACATGTTGACGTGTCCTTCTTTGGGCTAAGAGCTTCGAGCCTAAACCATTATGCTAATTCAAGCATTATATACACCAAAGTATTTATGGGACTGACACAAGTGATGTTGCAGGTAAAGGGCTGTGAAATGGTCTGTAAACAGAGAGAATTGATTGGAGGCCCAAAAGCAGTGCTGTTAAAAGTCACAGCCATTGAACAGCCAACCCTACAATTTCTATCCAGATTGTCAAACTGGGTCAGACAGTGTCAGCGGGGCTGCCGTTAGAGATCAGATGGGTGGTTTAATAATATGTAAACCAACCGCATAAACAGATAATTCTCATGGTAGAGGTTCATGCCATATCTGGGGTGTGAATGTGTGTGTGTGTGTGTGTGTGTGAATTTTCATTATGGAAATTTCACAGTGCCACATTCATTCAAATGTTAATGCTTGTTTTTTTGACAAAAGAAAAACTTCCAGGAGGTAGGAGTGAGACAAAAGATCAGACATATGATGTAGAGACATCCAGGGAAAGTGATTCTATACTCATACCAGGAAGGAAGCTCATTCAGTTCCTTGCACTTAAACTTTTAGGTTTTCGACATCGTTTGCTTTTTAACTTTAAAATAATTATATAGCACTGCTCACTATCTATGTAGTTAGCATGTCTCATATGAGACATTAAAAAAAAGTAATTGATTTTTTTAAACAACTAGGTTCTATAGCTATAAGGCACTACAGGGGTGCCTATAGCCTCAAGGACAGTGCCCAGAGAACAGGTCACCGCCATTGGGTTCTTCACCCACACTTGCACAATTGCAAGACCAGTCAGGTTCAGGGAACAATAATGGGGTTTAACTTAACAAGCAAAGGCAACAAAAGTTCTTAAGGCCACAAGTGGCCAGTTATCTCACCCGAGAGTGTCCTAGTGTCCAGAAGTCCCAAGCAAAAGGCTGCTCCTCCAAAATGGAGCCATCCTGTGAATGAGGGCCTGGAGTTTATGGTGTACTAGCAAAAGCAGCAGCCGGGATCCAACTCCTGCATCTGGAGGTGCTCACAGGCTGCTGAGATGATGCTGCAGCAGCCCCCAGCAACAGTCTGAAGGCCAGGGTAGACAGCACCAGACGCTGGGCCAGTGGAGGTAGCAGCACTGGGAAGAGGTGCTGGAAGATTAGCAGCTCTCAAAATGTGACCTAGACACAAAGTGCTGGTTACCAGTCAGCAGTGCTGGGCAGCACTGGCCAGTAGTGCCTGTCACTACTGGTCACTAGGAAGTGGCAGTTTCAGAAACACCATATTAACAAGCGCTTTGTGAGTTGTTGGCGTGCACCACAACAAACAGCTCATTGAGACACCAGGCCCCAAGCCTTTGGTGCTCCTTACAGCTGGTGTGAGAGGCAGGCCTGAGGCAGGTGTGGCCAGGCAGGCCTCTGAGCAGCTCTTTGGCTTCTTTGTACTTTTCGGCGTCTTTCTTCAGAGGCAGGCAGCTTTCTCTATCTCCTGCAGAGGTCAGGAAGAGTGTCCTTGAGAGTCAGTCTCTCTTTTGAAGCCAGGAAGCAAGAGAGAGCTCAAGAACCTCAAGTTGGTGCCTGCCCTGCCTTAAATCCTCTTTCAAGTTCCCCCATTTACAAGTTTGATTGGGCCTTTTTCAATCCTATGGCTGATTGGACCATTTAGCACTAATCAGCTCATAGCTCACATCTGATTTGTCTGTTCTACGATTCAAGCACCAAATCCATGTACCTCTTTACTGCCTGCAGCTGGAGGAGCCACAGCGCTGGAGCTGGCCCAGCTGGCCCAGTGGGACACTATGCCCCTCTCTGCAGCCCTGAAACAGGACCTGCTGCGCTCGTAGTTGTCTTCTATGCTGGACCTTGCTTTGACACAGGGAAACCATGCCTCTGCAGCCCCAGCGGTGCTGCATAGCCTGGGGTGGCGTGGTAGGGGGACCACTGCTCCCCACCATAACTCCTGGTCTCTGCCTGCAGCCTGAGCCCCAGGGGGGCACTGATGGTGGGCTGTAAGATGCTGGTCACTGACTGCCACTGCACATCCAGCAAAGAGCTTCTGGAATCAGGCACCGGTCTTGCTCCACACAAGCTGTGAGCCCCCGGTTTCATATTTATCCAGTCTCCAAAATGACATCTAGGTAGTTTAGTTCTATTTTTGCTATCAAAATCTGTGAAACCCAGAAATATCCAGTTGTTTAGTCTAATTTTAAAATACTGTGATGGTACATTTTGTTTCATTTCAGCTTAAAGGCAGAAGAAAAATCATCATTCCCATCCTCTGTTCCCAAACTGGACAAAACAAAAATCTATAGACATAGTAAGAGGAGTAGAAGTTGATGAGGAAGACTATGGTTTTGAGTTCAAATCCTTACTCTGCCACTTACTGACATTGGATAAATTGTGCAGTGCTGCTGTGCCTCAGTTTCTGCCTCTGTAAAATGGACATTGACTTCACAGGATTATTGTGAGGACTGACACACACAAAGTGCTTAGAAAAGTGCCTGCACTCAGTAAGCATCCAAAAAAATTATTGATACATTTATGGCCTCATAAACTTTTGATTTATGGTTGATAGAATTTATATATAAGTATAAGCTTTTTCTTTTTTCTCAGGGTTCACAGATTATTAGCAATCTAGGGGATATATTGGAGATATATATATATATCTGAATGAAACAACAATCACCTCTTGTGCTAATTGATATGAGTCAATTAAATTCTTTAGCCTCCCTTTTGAACAAGAACAGCTAGGATGCTTTACCTCTTATTAGACTGGCATCTTATCATAATTGGCTGCCATTCCACGCCAAGCTTTTAATGTAGAGCTCTGCTTATATTGGTTAATAGTTTTAATTAAAACATCTTTTTATAGGTATACACTTGCTTAGGAAATTTTGATGAATTTCAAAATCATAACTGATTGTATTTAAAATGACACAGTATGAAATCAAGACGTGGCTTAACTAACATGTGGTTTTACTATCCTTTTAACTATCTTCCTTTAGGATGTGCATTAATGAAAAGAAAAGATTTTGATGTATTTTAATCAGCTGATCAGTTCATAATGCCAAATTGTATTATAGTATTTTCTAAATGCTTAACAAGTGGGGTTGTATCAAGTGTAATGCAGTTGATGGTTACATGAATGAGTCTTCTTTTAAAATTCCTAATGTGTATTTTAGAGAATATCTTTAAATGTACACATGGCATCCCTTAATTGGAGGCAAAAATGTTTTCCCAGTTTCTATCACAGTATTTTTGAGCTAGAGATTTCTTTGAACCTTTGGAAATATATAAGTTCTTTCAGAGATGACTTTATCAACTTGGGCTGGGGAGAAAATCCAATAATAGGATCAGAGATGATCTCTAGAGACTATTTTATTTCAATTCTTTCATAGAGAAGATGCCCAATAATTCTGAGCCAGTAAGGATCTAGCTTATTTATAAAGATATCTAAGAGATTTCATAGTCTCACATGGTAACTCACTTAGAGATTCTGTAATCAAGGTCAGAAATTCTTCAATAAAGTTTAAACCAGGTAAGAATGGCCCCAAACAAACAAACAAAAAAACAACTTTATAGATTGGTCTCACCTGTCCTCTTGGCAAAGTCAAAGGGATATATAAACAGCTTGAGCTGGTTCTCCAGTCTCCATTAGGCCACAGAGAAAAAACCTTTAAGACTATCAGGGAAGACAAATAGATTTCAGCATGAGTGTCAATTCTGATGGATTAGTGGTAGTTGCCTGGAGCAAGTGTTTCAGGACTGGAAGTTGTGCCCAGGATCAGCAGGAAATCTTGCTATGATCTATTAGCTATGCCTGCCATGGCAAAGGGGTAGAAAATGGGAGCAATGGTAGCTTTTTTGCTAGGACTTGCCATTCCAAACTTGCATGTTGTGTACTTTCCTGTTAACCCATTTTTCTCAGCTGAAGTTACTTTAAGGTTAGGAATACCAGGACCAGTCTAGGTTAATAGAAAACAGATGATTTCTTCTGCCTGCATCACATTTAAAGCTTTCCTGTAGTTTTGGAAAACATCCCAGTTATTCTTTTTTTTTTTTAAATAAAGAATAAGCATTTCTTCTGAGAGCCTAAAACTTATATTTCACTGAACAAATAAATTGAACACCTACTTGTGCTTGGCATGTGCCAGCCTTGTATGGGTAAGCACTAATGGATGATTTGATTTATTTAAAATATCTTCAAGTTAAAACATAAGAAGACCCTCTAAAATCTGGAGATGCCTGATGCTTGATATATTGGAATTATACTTCCTTTTGTTTTTTATATGCATGATTTGGTTAACATTTGACTCCTCTTGAGAGAGGAAATGTGGCATGCATTTTGGAGACTCACATAGGAAATATTTGTTGAGTTACTGTTCTCAGTGAATCCTCTGAGATGTACTTGTCTATCACAGGATGGACACTGAGACCTAGAAGTGAAGTGACTTGCCCAGGGTCACAATGCTAAGAAGCAGCCAAGTCTGGCCCTGAGTGCTGGTCTCTGACCTCACATCCAATAAACCCTCAGGACATGGTGATCCTCCAGGACAGCCCTCTCACTTTAATGCATTCTTTCAACAACTTAATGTACACATACCAAGAGCTTACTGTTAGAGATTGACTGTTACATGGAATTAAAGGGAAAAAGAAGCTCATAGTTAAAGACATAAAAGAAAAAATGTTTCAGACTAACCCAAGGAATTAAAATTTGTTACCGTTTCCTTCTCTTAGACTGATCTTCTGGAAATTACCATTCAAAGTTAGCTTAAAGTTAAAAACAAACAAAAAAGGACATCTAATAGGTGTGATTAGAGCCAGCAAATTGTTTCATTATTTACATGTGAATATTTGAATATGTAGGCCCAGAAATAAGAAAGATTCTGGTCTCTTAGGGTCTCCCTCCTTCTCTACCCCATCTCTTTTCTTTCCAACAGTCTTCACACAGGAACACGATGAGTAGGATTAGAGGCAGACTGGTGACTC
>NC_140076.1:59074903-59154903 GCF_964194135.1 Talpa europaea | reverse complement strand
TCTTCATTTCTACCCTCACTCTGATATTGGGTAAGCGGAACCAGGGAAGACCAAGAATGGAAGACCAAATTGGGAATTGGAATCGGAAATCTTGGGTTTAAACCCCAGTTCGGTTTATTAGCTGAGCAAGTTAACATCTTTGTGAGTTTCAGTTTCCTTCCTGTGTGAAATGGGAAAAAGAACTGATTCAGTTAGAAAACTGTATCATCATAAACTCTCCAGGGTTCACCAAATGTTAGTTCTCATGACGAGTGCTCCTTATACATGAGGGGTGACTCTATGCTTACACTGGTTTATAAAACATACCTTCTATAGCCACATAAGCCAAGTCTCTAGAGAAATGACTAAAAAAATTAAGGAAATGGGTAGAATATTGGATTTGGAACCAGGCAGGCCTGAATTTGAATCTTGTCCTTCCCACTTAGTGGTGCTGTGACTTTGAACTCTACCTCATAACTTCACTGGTTCTCAGATTCCTTAGATCTAAAATGGGAGAGCATCATTCAATGACAGTGGTTTTGAGGATTAGAGTTGATGTATGTTAAATATCAAATATAGCGCCACCTACAGCAGAGGCCTTGGTATTAGCTCGGGTCTTCTGCTCTCAGGCCCTCCCTATGATCTCCTAGGAAATGCCCTTCAAGTTCTGGAGCTCTTCTTTTTAAATACTCTTAAATAAAGCCACGGTCCTTATGCTCTGAGACTTCCACTTTTAGAAGTGAAAGATAAGTACGATAAATAAAATGGATGATTAAACTAAGCGATGTGGTTTTGAGTCACCAGGAAAGCATGTTAATGGCTTTGTGTGATGGTTACTTTCTGTGTGACTTCTGTCTTGAAAAGCACTCCCGAAGGGAAGACCAGACTTGATTTGGCTGATGATGTTTTGAATTTTGAAGAAAATAATTTTTAAAAGTCTGAACATAATACAAATATATCAAAGTCACACGTATATCTTAAATTTACACAATGTTACATGTGAAACTTATCCAATAAAAAAGGGGGGAAATTTTCTAAAGAGTGACAGTTGTTTGTTGACATTTTATTTGCAGAGTGCTTTATAAGTCACAGCTTAGGGAGTGCCTCTTTGGAACCCATACACACACATTCCCCAAATGACTTACTATTTTAATAAGAGGCTTAAAACAACACAAATTTATTACATTACCGTTTTAGAAGTCAGAAGTCTGCAATCAGCTTTGCTGCAGTTAAACAACTTGTTGGCAGAACTGTGTTCCTTATGGGGCCTCTGGAGAAAATCTTTCTTTGTATTTTCCAGTTTCAGAGGCAACCGAAATTCCTTGGCTCATGGCCCCTCCTCCACCTTCAAAGCCAGCATTTTATCATCTTTTTTACGCTCTGAGCTCCCCTCAGCAGTGTATTTCGTCAGTCTGCCTGTTCTGCTCTCCGCTCTGGCTCTGGTGAATTCTCTCCCCCTCCTGAGTTTCTGACTGTACCCAGAGCTTGCATAAATAAATAAATAAATGTAAAAAAAAGAAAAGAAAAAGAAAAAGCCTAGAAACAATGACCAAAACAAAAATAATGAGCATCTAGTGTTCACATTATGATGCCGAAACACTATATCCCACAAAGAATCCAGGACTCCTTAGAGAAATGGCTGAAACCAAATTAGGGACAGGGAATGGACATGCCAAGCTTGTCACAACTTGTATCTAGTAGCAAGGGAACTATCAAGAACTATAGGGATCCCTCAAAAGGGCTCAAGAGCCAGCTTGAAGAGGCTCCTGGGGGAAGTGTTAGCATCCATGAGGATAATACTGCCACTGATTAAGACCCACCAGATATGTTCATAATGATAATAAGAAACACAGAGGAAAAAAAGAGAACAAGAAAGAAAAATAGAAAGAGCGCACCAGAGGGGGCAGGGGAGGGCAGAGAGCAAGTAAGCAAGCAGTGATCACCAGAGAAAGATGCTGGTCAAGCAACTCATTCTGACAACTGAAAATAAAGGGAAAAAGAAACATTTATCTTGCCATTTGCTTATTACTGAGGTGCTATTGGTTTAAAAAACTGTTTATAATTTAGGGGAATAGTTGCGCACCTTCTCAGATGTATGTTACTACGTCGTACCCACCACTGCAGTGCCCGTACCCTTCATCACTGGGCTCGCTCTCACCTATGTGCCCCACCTCTTCCCTCCCCCTCTATAGTCTCATTTCTGTAGTCATATTTCTAGGACTTGTTTTTGTCTAGTTTTGTGAGTTCCTTTGTTTCTGTATATTCCACAAATAAGTGAAATCACTGATATTTGTCTTTCTCCTTCTGATTTATTTTGCTTAGCATAATCACCTCTGGCTCCATCTATGTTGTCACAAATGGCAAGATTTCATCTCTTTTTATAGCCAAGTAGTATTCCATTGTGTATGTATATCATATCTTCTTTATCCACTCACCTGTTGTTTGGTACTTCGGTTGCTTTCATAACTCATCTTATCTTTTTAATGTGAATTATACAACTGCATAGAAAAGAAGGAAGGATTGAAGGAAAGATTCTTTATAATAAGTGTATTTCAGCTAAAATATATAAATGAAAAGAAAGAATGAGAATATTGCCATTTTGCAACCTTAATGAAT
The DNA here is from genome assembly GCF_964194135.1 of Talpa europaea. Classification (NCBI taxonomy): domain Eukaryota; kingdom Metazoa; phylum Chordata; class Mammalia; order Eulipotyphla; family Talpidae; genus Talpa; species Talpa europaea. Next base: position 59,152,308 of record NC_140076.1, on the reverse strand, counting down.
GAATGATTTGGGCATTTATGAAATTACTAATAACACAAATTAAAATATACTAATAAAAATAAACAGTGATGTTTTGGGTTTTCTGGTGGAAGAGCACTCCAAGCCAAAACATTCAAATATGAAAATAAAAAAAGAAACACTCACCTCCAATGAGGATCCTTTCTTTGTCACACCCAGATGTAGTTGAAGCCTAGTTCTCCTTTGTTCTGATAAAATCTGCCAGTGGCTTCTCATTAACCCTTGGGTCAAGTCAAAACCCTTTGTCATGGCCAACACGATTCTGCAGAATCTGATCCAAATTTATCACCTACTACTCAATCCCTAGCTCACTCTGCTCAACCTCATGATCCTTCTTGCTATTCCACCAATGCATGGAGCACACTCCCACCTCAGGATTTTGGTAGAGAAGTTTCTTGCCAGCCCCCAATACCTACCAGGCTTGCATGCTTACTACCTCTCAGTCTCTTCTCAAATATCCCGTGACCAGAACAATTTTCATTGACCATCTTATATCAGTAGCAAATCTAGTCCTCTAGTCCCTTTAGTCAACTTTGTTATTTTTGTAGCATTTATTATCACATTTATATCTTATATTCATTTGCTTAGTATTTCTCACCCATTGACTGTGAGCTGTAGAGGCAGGAACTTTATTTCTACATTTCTGAAACCCTAGTTCCTATTACATAGTATGTGCTCAGTAAATATTCAGTGACTGAATGTGTATAAGCATGAGTTGCTGTGTCACACTTAACTGCATTAAACATCAGTCTCCCATAATACCTCACTGAGGACAAGGAACATGTCTTATTTCAGCCTTTCATTGCAACATCTTGCAAGATGCCTGGTACTTAATAGGTATTCAATAAATTCTTTTTGTGTTATTAAACTTATCTTTGCCTAGTCACTTTGTTTTACCTCTAGCTATTAGGATATTTCCAAAGTAGAATGTTTACGTTTTGTGTGTATGTGTTAGAGGTTTCACTATATTCCTGAGTGGTATTTCTGTAAAACAAAGTATAAAAATCAAAGTTCTATAAGAAATAAAATCAGGGCCTCCTTTGATGGCGCAGCGGTTGAGCGCTGGACTGTGAAGCTGCCTGCAGCCTCTGCAGCGCCGGTTCGGTCCGGTCCCCGGCCGCTGGCGAGGGTCCCATATGGCGCGACAGACCTCTCCTGCGTGCCCGCTGCTCCCCTCAGCAGTGTATTTCGTCAGTCTGCCTGTTCTGTTCCCCGCTCTGGCTCTGGTGAATCCTCTCACCCTCCCGCGCTTCTGACTGTACCCAGTGCATGTATAAATAAATAAATAAATACTTTTTAAAAAATTTTAAAAAAAAGAAATAAAATCATCCCATCATGAAAAAATAGAATTCGAAAGACCAATAAGAGTCCAGAAATTAAGAATACCAGTCATTGGTTGCTGTGTGTATGTTGGAACATATCACAATCACTTCTATGGATCGTCATACGAAGCAGTGATCTGAGAGTTTGTACCAAGGAGGCAGGGGTGGGATGCAGGGAGGAAGCTGATCTTTTCTGTCACACTCTGTTAGAGCCACTAGGTGGTGCTGTGAGTGGCAGTGTTGTTTTTATTTGTGGATTCAGAAGTGAAATAAATGTTTTACTTTTAAAGTAAATAACGTCTTTTCTTTTATTACTGGAGCATTGCATATTTACTGTAGAATACTTTGTAAATACAAATAATTGAACAAGGAAACATTGACCTAGAACATTTCCAGGAAAAAAACCCATCCAGAACTACTGTTAATAGCAGTGTGTATACGCTGTAATAATTAACAATAATAATGCCTTACTTTCATTAAGAGCTTGGTAAGTGTCAGACATTGTACCAGTGTTTTATACTTATTAGCCTCTTAGTCTTTCTAGGAAAGTTCTTGTGTAACATTATATATGATCTATAGATACCACTGTAAGAAAGGATGATCATATTAGCTTTTATTTGATAACTTGGTGCACAGTAGATACTCAGCAAATACCAGTTGAATGAATACTTGAGAATTTAATGATGTAATTCACGAAAATGCACTGGCTCATATAGTCATTCAAAAAATAGTAGCTACATATTGCTCTATAGTAACATGAATTATTAGCAAAACAACCCTGTAAATATTTTTTTTTTGTTAAAGTTGCCCCTAAGAGATTTAAGCTTAGTTGGTCCAGTGACCCAGTAACAATAAGAAGTCCAAATTCAACTTTTCATTTGGCACTTCTGTCCTCCTGCACCTGGTCAAAAGTTTGCTTTGGGCTCAGGGGGCTGTGCCCCACGCTAGTGTATCTGAAAAGCTAAGCCAACTTAGAATCCCAGAGCTTTCTAGTGACCCTGATATCCAGACTCCACTGTTAAAGAGGCTCACAGAAACAAAAAGGGGTGCTGGAGTTGGCTCAGGACAGCTGTGCCAACATAATTTCTTGCAGTCACTAAATAGTGGAGCCCAATTTCCTTCTTCCGGAATCTCCATCCCCCACTTCTCTCTGACCACTGCTGTTTCTGTACCATCTGAGGTTACTTTAAATTGACATAGTATATACTTTTGACTTACTGTGATCAAGGTATTCTAGATATGTGATGGTGGAAAGTGAGAGTTGATGCCTCTATCTTCTAGAAGCTTTCAGACTAGAAGGGAGGATAAGAAAGTATGTGTCTCTAAGATGGCTCTTTCCAAGTCTCTTTGCTTCCAACCAGTAAAAGTGCAGGTTTTCTAGTGAGTGACAAGGAGCTATCTGCATCAATTTCACCTGGAGTGTTTGTTAAAAGTACATTTCAGACCTATTGGATCTGGTTCTCTGGATGGGGGAAGGATAGTCTGGGTTTTTTTTTTTTTTTAAGTATTTATTTGTTTATTTATTTATACAAGCACTGGGCACAGTCAGAAGCACGGGAGGGTGAGAGAATTCACCAGAGCCGGAGCGGGGAGCAGAGCAGGCAGAAGGACCGAAGCACACTGCTGAGGGGAGCATGTGGGACCCTCCTCTGGTGGCTCGGGAGCAGCCGGGGATCGAACCGGTGCTTCAGAGGCTGTGGGCAGCTTCGCAGCCCAGAGCTCAACCACTGCGCCACCGGGGAGGCCTAGTCTGGGTTTTTTTTAAATAAGAATCACAGGTGCTTTTAACACTCACTGAAGTTTGAAAATCACTGATGTAGTTCCCTAACATGATTGCAGACAATAAGGGAGATTAAAGGATAGAAAGAATGTGTTTAACTTGCCTCCTACATGCCAGACACTCTACTAATCACCTTATGTCTTTTGATTCTCCTTAAGAATATGATGAAAAATCATTCTTATCATTGCCATTTTCCATTTCTCAGAGATGAAGAAATCAAGTACAGGTTAAACAACTTGTCTAAGGTCACATGTAGAAAGTGCCAGAACCAAGATATGAAGCCAAGTGATCTGACCGCCAAACCTCTGTTTTCAGTCACTGTTTGACTGCCTCCTAGATGGTCACTTTCATAAAGACCTCAAAGAGGCTTAGTTGGGTGTAGAGAACCTCAGTGAGAAACAGTGGCAAAATTATTTACAGTTCACCCGTGAACAATGTGAGGGTTGGGGACACTGATTCCTACACAGCTAAAGATCAGCACAGAACTTTGATTCCCCCCAAAACTTGAATACAAATAACCTTACTAGTAACATAAACATATATATAGCACATATATTTCTATGTGCTATCACTGCTATGACATGAGTTTGATCCCAGGCAGGGAGGTAACCCACATCTGGCACAGCAAATCTCTCCTGTCTTGCCCGCTGCTTCCTCTAGCAGTATATTTCAGTAAATCCATCTGTTCTGCTCCCTACTCTGTCTCTGGTGAATCCTCTCACCCGCTCCCCTCCCCGTACCTCTGACTTGCACCCTAGTTCTTCTATGCAAAAAAAGGAAAGAAAAGCATAGGCAAGAGAAAATACATTTACAGTACCATATGATATTTACTGATATTGTAAGTTTTTGTCATCTGTTTATAAGAAATTCTGTGTATGAGTAGATGGGTGCAGTTCAAACTCATGTTGTTCAAGGTCAATTATATTTTGAAATGCAACCATCAACAAGTATTATTAGTTTTCATTAGTCCCTTTAAAACTAGATTACATGGTGTTGCTTTTATTCTTCCAGAGTCACATGGGTAGTCTGTATGAAGAGCACAGCAGCAATCTCTCTAGCTCCTGCTCTGTATAATGCTGTTCACATGCATTGGCTCATCAATCCTTACAGCAACTTGGAGGTGGCATTTGATGCAATTTAGAAATACAGAGTGTAAGTGATTTTTCCCAAGGACACACAGCTATTAAATGGTGGAATCGGTTCTGTTGTTTTCAACCTCTGTTGCATCCTCAAAGGTGGGGTCCAAAGTCCAAATCTCAATACCAAATGATTTCAGAAATGCAGAAAGATTGCTCACATATTAGCACAGTTTCAGGGTTTATTAATTCAGAGGCTCAATGATATCATGAAGATCCATTCAATCTTAGCATCTGCCCAAGTTTGGGCAATTTATGGGTTCAATTGCCCTGCCCCCCCCCCAATGAGATGTTGAAATCTAACCCTCAGTATCTCCAAATGTGACCTTATCTGATAAAAGGGTATTCATGGAGATATTCAAGTTAAAATGAGGTCTGTAGGTTGGGCCCTAATACAATACACAAAGAGGGGGGCATTTGGATATAGAGGTAGACCCACACAGAGGGAAGACAAGATGATGACACACAGGGAGAAGGCTGCCATACACCGGAGTGATTTCATCCACAAAACAAGGAACACCATGGATTGCTGGCAGACACTAGACGAGGGCAGGAAGCATTCTCACGGAGAGCTATCAGAGAGCATAGCCTCACTGACAGCTTGAGTTTGGACTTCCAGCCTTCAGAACAGTGAGACAACAGTTTTTTGTTTTTTGAATCACGAGTTTGTGATATTTTATTACAATAGCCTAGAAATCTAATACAGCATTACTTTTGCCATCACTGATATTGGTTCACCCTATGATTAGTAGCAGGGTAACTGCCAAACTTTTGGGGTCACATCAGGACAACAAAATCTTAACAGGATTAAAAGCCTTGGGGGCTTTCCTCTCTCACTCACTGGTCAGAATCCCACACCCTCTTTTGAACTCAATAGTGGCTAAGGTATTAGGATTGCCTGTGACCAGTAAATCCCACCCTTAGATGCAGATGGGCTGCATTCTCTAAGGTGCACGGCTGTGTGTAGGAGAAATAGATTTCCAAACAAGAGAAGGAAGGAAGATGGATGGGGAAAAGGGATGCTGGGTAGGCCATCAAGAGTGTCCATCATGTTCTACTTTTTGTTCATTATGCGACAGCCACCTTTTCTCCGTTTCAGTTTCTCTCTATAGGATGGGGATGATTGCTTTTGATGTGAAGGTGAGAGAAGTGAATTTGGATGTATAAGTTAATTTGATTTACGTAAATATTGTTCCTTACAGAATCTGAAGCTCAACATTTGATTCAATGCCCAGAACGCAGTAGACTCTCAAATGGCTGGTATCACAGAGTTGTAGGGTAAAGTCCCCATCTGCATCTCTTTGCTCTCTCAGCATCTAATATTTGTGATACTGTTCCACTGGGTAGAAGGACTAAGACAGGGACTCATGATTTCTTTGGACCTCAAATTTTGAAAGTAATTAAGTGAATGCACTCACCTCCATCCTCATGAGCTCTTCACCTCTGCTTCACTATAAGAAGATGAGCTAGACAATTGCCTGTATCTTCAACTCAGGCCGGCCAGCAGTTTCCGGCGATCCTTCTTGCTGGACATCTGTCTTTGAGAGCAGATCCATTCCTTCGTGCAAGCATAAGGGATGTGAAATCCATTAAAGGGTCCTGAATATGTTGGGGGAAAAATATGACAGAATAAGTATGATGTAATTTAAGTATTTTGGCACAGCAAATGGAAAGAAATTACATTTTCTATTATCTTCCAACAGTTATTGAAAATGAAATGAAATATATTCTATACTCCCCCCAAAAGTCAAGGTTTTTTTTTTTCTTTAAAGGCAATTTTTCCCGCAGTTTGTTCATTTGGTATGCATTCCTCTCCTTTCACGACATGCAGGCATTCTGTTATGAAACATTCAATGAAAAAAAATGGACAAAAAAAAGTATACTACTTCTTTAAAATATATTGCAAGAATACTCATTTTCAGCTTTTTATTGCAGCACTAGCTGGTATTCTTGCATGCAGTTTTGTAATTTATTCTGAACATTCTACTTAAACCTTTTTTCAATAGCATGATTTTATTAGAGTCAGCTCACTGGACTTTCCCAAAAAGGTATTTAAGATCAAATAAAACCAGTGCTTGGAAAAATATCATTACAATATGAAAGCAGTTACAAAAACATTAGTACTGCAAAGTTTTATTTCAAATGGCTGAGCTTGCTGTACCCCAGGTTATGGTACTTCTACTTCTGCAGACACACTTACTGGGGAAATGGGAAAAACTGTCATCTTAGCAGTTTTTGCACATGCTGGGGGGAGTAGGGAAGGAAAGAAAAGATTATAAAAATTTAAAGTGAGGCAGCAAAATTTTAGGCACCGGCATCAATGGTAAAAGTAGATTTCCTTCCATCCTGAACCCCACCCTCCCACCCACAATTCCCAACCTCCCCCCAATTCTCAGTGCTTCTGCAGGATATGATAGGAATATTTAAATTAGCTTTTTACCCAGAGACAAAGTGCTGCCCTTTCTAAAATATGGAAGGTACCTTTTGGATAGATGAGTGGATTGATTATTGAATTAAATGTGTCAGAGTATTATATTCCCTTTGAGGTTTTGTTCTGTGTTAATAAACTCTTGTCAACATAGTGTCTCATTGGTCAAATGATGTCTTTCAGTATCTCTGTCTCACCAGGCACAAAGTCCGCACCTGAAGATTCAGCCTCAAAGCAGTGGACTTTACAGGCAAGCTTGGTGAGTTCCCAGGCTTCAATGGGGAGCACTCTGCAGCTCTTGGCCTCTCCTCTAGGTGCGGGCTCCCCGGGAACATTCCCCAGTCACCTTCAGCCAGGCAGCGGACAGAACCAGCACCCTGTTCGCCTTTAACTTCCTGAGCATGAAAGACAGGTACATTTCTTGTTCAATTGTGAATCTATCCCTACCTTACCCGGTAAGTAACAGCTAGTGTGGCTGGAACTCAGCCTGCAGTGGGGGAGAGTCAACTATGTCCACAGCTGCAATTCCATGTGTTTCTTTCCTCAAGGAGGTTGCTTTCAATTAAATCTGATGTTTAGCAGGGAAAAAAGTGTTAGACTATCCAAATTGTTGCTGGGTCAGGTATATATATTGAGGAGAAAGTAATCTACTAGTGATGGGGCTGAACAAAAGGTATGTTTAATAAAGATGAAATCAATCAGCATTTTGAGACATTGGTGTCATCATGTTGGTGATTATTAATTCACATGTGATTCTATCACACAGTATTTCCCTCATTCCTTTTCCTCCAAGCATCAAATCCATGGCAAAGCACCTATATCCCTTGGGTTTGCAGATTAGGTGGTTCCTATGTGGACTTTCAAATGCGATTTTTAAATTGCGAGTTACTATTCGTATTACTTTTCTAAGGAGAAATATGCTTAAAAAGTAAAGTCTTTATTGCTTCTTAAAAGGCCTAGCACTCTGTGATAAATTCTCATATTTTGACTGTTAATATGTTTGAATGAAAATTATTTATACATTTGGGTGAGGTTGAGTGGTTTTCATTTGATTGCTGCCTCTGGAAATGAAAGCAGAGTAGCAGGAAATTTACATGTCATGCTGTGATGTATATCCAGATTATGAGATGATTGTGCGGCAGACGAACCCCAAGTAAAATCATTCCCATCAAACTGTGACAACTGCAATTCCTGACAAGGCCTCTTAGTTTTGGGGGCTATTATCATTGTACAAGAATATAATCTATTGACAGCAGGGCTGTTTAATACATTTAAAGGCAGACAGTGGAAGAAATCTTAACTGTTTTCATTCGCCACTGCACAAGGGTGCAGATCAAAAGTGAATTATATTTAAAAATATGCATGTATGATGATAAGATGCATGGCATTCATCAACCTGTTTAGTCATGGTTAGGCTGAGGTGGGGAAGAGCCAATATTACTGCCATATGTGGTCTGAAATAGAGACGTGAGACTGGAAATTATATCACTGCCCAGTCAGAGTGAGCAAACGGGGAAGTCATTCTTTTTTAGACCCTGCTCTCTGCGTTTCTAAGCATCAGGCTCCAGCCATGTCAAGAGCAGTGACTTTGGCTCAAATGGGAAATATGTAGGGCCTCTGTATCTTCGCCCTCTGTTTATTAAGTGTGCTTGTGTGTGCTTTACTCAGGTGTTGTGCTAGCTTCTGGGGAAGATGGAAATGAGTAATTCTTTGCCCTAACAGAAGCCCATGGTTAGAGAGCTGACATGTGTACATATGTAACAAGAGTGAACAGTAGGGCATAGGCCATGGGGAACCCTCAGTGGATCGAGCATGTACTTGTTCAGCCTTGAGCTTCCAAATTCCATGATTGGGATGTAGGTGGAGAGTGGATGCTTTAAACCTTGCCCTGAAGGTATGTGGGTGACAGAGAGGGCTGCTTCAGGTCTCAGGGTGCCAAAGCTTACCCAGTGATGTAGGGGTGATAAAGTCCAGTGTCAATAAGACTCAACACCAATATGACTGTGAAGAGTGGTATGTTCTCTATATGATAGGGGTGAAAATAAACCACTTGGGAAATTTAAATTCCCAAGTTCATTAAACCCCTGCAAACCACAGCACAGAATTTAGTCATTTATTTTAAAAAAGATTTATATAAAATATAAGATGTTTGAGGGAAATTTTTCTTAAAAATGGAATGAAGAGGCTTAGTGAGTTAATGGCATTTTCCCCGGAGAAATTAGTTCACCTGCTAAGATTCAGTTCATAAGATTAACATGACTTTGAATGGAGACAGAGAGAGGGAGATCAAAGAGGATGAAGAAGGGTTAAAATGTCCAAATCTCAATTTCACTGCCGAAGACTCCTTCTGGGTTGTCTGTCCTTCTCCGCTGCTTTAGAAGAGAAAATACTTAAATAAACTACACCATCTGTCTTTCCCCTAAAAACCTGAACTATTAAAGTGAATGAAAAATTATTTTTAGTGCCCATTCCAAAGGTTAATCATGACAAGAGGCTCTTGTTCTTTGAAAGGTTTTATAAAACTGTCCAGAGAGAAGCCAGGATAGGTCCCATAAAGGGCATAAAACAGTGATGAGGTCCAGGTCCCATTCAGAGTTGCCAGTTCAGGTCTAGAGGCTGGCCCCTGACTCTTGATGATCCCTTCGAGACCAATGGTGGCAACCTGGGAAAGAAGAAACCTTCTCACTAAGAAGAGGGGAGTGAGCAAAGCCAAACTGTCCATGTTCAAGGGCAGCTCTCTCATTGGGATGAGCAAGTGACATCTCTGAGTATTAAGATGGGCCCTGGGCCCTCCCTCGTGAAGATAAGCAGATCACTTATTTCATGTCTGCAGATATTAATTGACTGTGCCAGCACTGCACTGGGTCTTGGCAACTTATCACAATGGGTTTGTGATCTATATTGTGGTAGATAGACAAGGAGACAGGATAATCTGAGGGTTTTTTGTTTTAGTCACTGCAATGAGTAAAACATCTAGCATTGTGATTGGCACAGAATCAGCATGCAATACTTTGTTTTTGGGCTTTTTTTTTTTTACATTTTAAAATAATAGGTTTATTAGAAAATGGAGAAAGAAAAACAGAGGCAACTGCATAGTCACAGGTGGACAGTTGAACTTGCAATAGTATGTTTTAAAATTTTTTATTTAAGAAAAGCTCTAGATTTATAGAAAATTGCAAAGCTGGCAAGTTGCCCTAAACCTCACAGCCAGATTCCCCCTTTGCTAGCATCTTACATCTATGTAGTATATTTGTGACAAGCAATGAACCAACATTAGTACATCATTAATTAATTAATTAATTGAATCCATACTTTTTTCAGATGTCACTTGGGATACCATATTGTAGTTAGTGGTGATATTCCCTTATTTTCTCTTCACTGTGGCCATGTCTTAGTCGTTCCTGGTTTTGATGAGCATGATGGCTTGGAAGAGTTCTGGTGAGGTGCTCTGTGGAATGCCCCTCAGTTGTGATTTGTCTAATGCTTTTCTCATATCTAAATTGAAGTTATGGTTTTGGAGAGGAAGACCACAGTGTTGTGGTACCATTCTCATCACATCATATCGAGGATATTACCATCAACATGACTTATCATTATTGATGTTGACCTTGAACTCCTGCCTCAGACAGACTTTATCATGGTTCTCCCCTCCCCAACCCTCCCCATGGTGTAACCTCTAAAAGGAAGTCTCCATGCACAGCTACACTTCAGGGCACACACAGTTAACACAGACTGGGCCAGATGGCCTCTTTGAGGAATTTGGAATTGGAATGTAGGGGTGTTGATCAGTTTCCTGAGGTTGGCTGAAAGGGGTATAACAAGATGGATAGCTACCTCCTACCTTGTTCATAGAGAGGCAAGGAAAACTGGTCTGAAGAAAGAGAATAAAGAATAAAACAGAGAGAACCAAGACAAGGGAACGCAGTGGAGGTGGAAGTGGTGGGTGATGGAGATGGGGATTTGATGTGTTTATGGAGTTTTCCAGGACATTGTTCTTATTCCTTGGGAGACCCACCTGCAAGTCCTGTTTTAGGGCTTTGTGAGATATCCACATGCACTTATAATAACCTCTCCACCTTGTTTTTTATAAAAGATAATTTTCACAGTTTAGGGAACTCACAATTATGACACCTGTGATGTTTCTGGTAAACTTTAAACCAGTGTTGTACAGAAAGATCAACATGCCTTCCCTCAGCCTGTGAGAGGGGGGTGACAGCTGGGAGTACCCAGTCTCTAGATGGTGGGTGTGGGCTTTGTAATCCAGGCTCCTCCCTCATCAACTTTGGGAGCTAATTGGGAATTATTGAGGCCTTGACTTTGTCACATATTAAATAGATATAATCCACAGGGCTGTTGTTGTGATTAAAGGCATGCATGTCCTTAAAGTTGTTAGCCGAGTGATTGGTGCCAGATTTTCATTAACATTTGTGACCTCCCTTCCCATCCCCCATTTTCCTCGCAGTTGTCCCTCTGTAAAGTGGTCCTTGCTCACCTGGGCAGAACATCATGCACTCAAAAACCTTCTTAGTGTCTCCATTGCATAGGGCAGGTCTCACTGAATTGTAATCATAGGATTTAACACAGGATTTGGTACAAAGAAGGTGCCCAATACAGGTTTGATAAATAAATAAGCATGCAAATTTATTATTCAATTCAAATATTTATTGGGTGCTTGCTGTCATGTTTAAAGGATAGGATTCTGACTACAGGTGAAAATATAAATAATAACGAATTGCATCTGAGAGTTAACAGCATGCTTTTAATACTTTGTGCAACTTCAGCTTGCAGCACAGTAAAAGGCTGGGTTCTTATCTCCATAGATACTAAATTTAGAATCTGACTATCAGATAATGAGTGACCCGACAGTCCATGTTGAGGACCTTGGACAGGGGCAAATACGGCGGCCTTGGGAGTCCAAATTTTGTGGTCTCCGCACCTTCGTGGCATTGGTGTGAAGGACGATAGGTTACGTGGGATTCCTTTAGGTTCGTATGTGCAAGTGGCAAATGGGAGCTGCTACTAAGAGGGAGGAGGCTAAGAAGGATGCTTCCTTGCTGTGAGGGCCCCATCAAAATTATGGCTTGAAGCTTATTTTTACAGTGCAATAGCGTACCCCGTCTCAGCTGAGCAGAATCCTGTGAAACACAAGTTTAGCTCAGCAGAATTCATCACCAGCTGAGACTTAAAAATGTGTCTGAGCTTTGTACTTATTGAACACACAAAGAGTATGAATATAAAGTTATTCGGCTGTGAAATAATATCAACAAAGTTAGTTATGTTTAATTTAACTGTTGAATGGAGGTTTAGCAATTTGGGCCCAAAGCCTCGATGAGGAATGGAAAATGGGCAAATCAAACACTAAATTCCCTTCTCCTAATAGCCCAGGCTCTGCCGAGAGGAAAAAGCTGATCTGTGCTTTCCCATCTCTGCCTATCATCATTAAACACCGAGCACCTGTCTTGGGCCTTTCTATTTTTCCTGGCCTCCTCCAGGGAAGAACAAATTGCAAACATTATCAGGTCCCAAAGCCCCAGGAGGAGCCCTTTGAAAGCCTGAAAGAGTAAAGATCTCCCATTCCTTTTCTTAAATACTTCTCTAGGAGGGCAGTTTAAATAATCTTATCTGTATATACTGACATGTTATAAACTGTGGGGCAGGAAGAAGGTTGTGTGTGCACCCCATCACTGAGAAGTGTGGTGTTTAATGATGCAATGTTCTTTTTCTTCCCTCCCCCACCCCTCACTTCCTTCCTACCCTTTTACTTCCTTCCCTCCTGCTTTTGATGAATTTCCATGAATGCCCCTGAAGGAGAGTAAACAAGCGCATGACTGGCCTTTGGGGCTAGGTGGGTCATCACGCAGCTTTCTTGTGCATCTCTCCATCAACCTGGGCCCTTGCACACCAAAGGCAATAACATCCTTATAAGCATTTGGACAATCAAACATTCGCATAAACTCCCTGATTGAGAACCACTGCTTGTTGATATGTTGATTTTCATAAGCCAGAAAGTAAAAGGAGGAAAGAGTCCTTATGAATGGTCACATAATTTTTTACTTATAGAGCTGAGAATCAAACGGAATGGAATTAATCTGACAGGAAGACAGTTTCCCTTGCTTGCCACAACACTATAGGCTGGAAAAAAGGAAATACTTGCTTTTTAAGGTATTTTTTGACATAGCGTTGGTCATAAACAGAGTCTAGTGAAAGATTGATAAGTGAAAGTCTGCTGAGGGCATTCGAAAGACCTGGGTTTTCCCTGATAATCAGGAAGGATAGACGTGTAACACCTTTTCCCTTTCTTTCTTGCCTTGCATGTCAATGTGATGGTAGGTGCTACAGCAGTTATATGGTATCCACGAGGAAAAATCAATTTGGAGCAATCTCAGCAACTTGACCTTTTGATATCTTGGGTGTTGTCGTTGTTTTAGAATTTTTTATATGCTTGAGAAATTCAGGAAGTTTGATTAATGTTAAAAGAGCAAATATGAGTATATTTGCTATTTTCCATATTATAAGCTTAATATTTTTACAGTGTATAGTAAGATTCAAGGAATGGTAGTTAAGAATCTCAAGAATTTAACTAACACGGATCCTGTCTGTTTTACACAGTTCTGCAAAGACATCCGCCTTTTTTCAGGGCTAGCGTTTATTTAACAAGTTCAGATTTCTTGTTTTGTAAGAAAAATAACTTCCTATTTGTTTAAGTCTCCCAGGTCTTATTGTCAATGGCAGCAGGACATATTTCTAACTGATATGGGACCATTTGAAATATTTGTAAAAGTTATATATATTAAAGAAATATTTTTATGATTTAACATTAGTGAAAAAGCAGGGTATGTATGTGTGTGTGTAGGTATTGTTCATGCTCTACAAAAACTTATTTTTATTTTATTTTTTTAAAAAGATTTATTTACACATACAAGAACCAGGGTACAGGTCAGAGGTGCGGGGGGTGAGAGGATTCACCAGAGACAGACTGGGGAACAGAACAGGCAGATATGTTGAAATACACTGCTGAGGGGAGCAGAGGGGGAGCCAGGAGAGGTCTGCTGTGCCATATGGGTAGCTCCCTGGCCGGGGATCGAACTCATGCTGCAGAGGCTGCAGATAGCTTCATAGTTTGTGTCTTAACCCCTTGAGTCACCAGGGAGGCCCTACAAAAACTTATTAACAGAAAAAAAAAGTACTTAGGAATTACCGTAAATTGTTAAGAGTGTTTCTTTGCGTGGTGTGCTAAGAATTGTTTTTTTACACTTTCTGCCTTTTCCAACTTTTCTTTAACAAGCCTGAATTCCTTTTGTTTTATCTTTAATAATTTATATTTTTATTGCGGGTATGTTCATTTACACTGTATGTGATTTAGGGGTATAGGTTCACACCTCTTCAGATATAAGTTACCACCCTATAAAGCACCCATAATCTTCTACTGTGGTCCATTGGGCTCCTCTCTCCCCTCCTTTGTAATCTCAATTCTACAGTCAGATTTCTAGGGCTTATTTTGGTTTAGTTTTGTCTGTTTCTTTGTTTTGTTTCTTTATATTCCATACATGAATGAAATAAACTGATCTTCTGATATTTGCCTTTCCCTTTCTGACTTATTTCACTGAGCATCATCTCCTCCAGTTCCATCCTTGTTGCAAGTCTGCATTACTTTTAAACAAAAGGAATGTGTGTGTTGCGTTAAATACATATCATATATATATATATATATATATATATATATATATATAAACCTAATTCAACCTCTAGAAGATAATGTAGAAGGCTTGCATAAGGATAATGCCCAAGATCACCAGGGCAATCATCTCATGATAGCTCCCTAGTGTGTGAGCACAGGGCTGCTGAAGAATCTAAAATGCAACACAATGAAGTGCCCTTAATCTTGTGACAATTAAATCATGAAGAACAGAAACATCAGAACCATCTTCAAGCATGTGAGGGACACTCCTGTGAAATTGGTATTAGTTCATTCTTTTCTTCTTTCAATTCAATCCAAACAGTTGCAAAGGGCCATTTACCAGTTAGCCCAGGTGTCTGAGGCCCAAGCAGCCATGGTTCTGGCCTTCGTGGAATATCCAGCTTACTAACAAAATGAAGCATTTATCAACTGATTTATCACTATTATATCACGCCGTGATAGAGCTCATGAAGGAAAAGTGGAAGGAGCTGCGAGAGACAGAGATCTGATCTAGTTTGGGGAGTTAGCATGACTTCCTATGAGAAGACTGAGTCCTGAACTAGAATAAAGTAGGCTAGAAAAGAGACATCAGGGTAAAGACATTTACCAAGGCCCTGGGGCAAGAGAGAATGTGGCCTGTCTGAGGACTAGAAAGAAGCAGGTTCTCCGGAGCACAGAGCATGAGGGCGTGAATGGCTGGAGATGAGGCCGGGAGGCAGTCAGGGGAAGGATAAGATTCTGGCCCCACAGCTTCCAAAGACCCATGGGACATCATGAGGGGTTTTGATCAGGGGAATGGAATGGTTAGTCATAGGAAAGGGTCCCTCTGGCTGCTCTGGATCTGTGAGTGGCTCCAGAGGAATTAGAATCTACGGATAAATGAGACAAGGGGATGAATTTTGGGCAAATATGAGGGAAAAAAAACCTTCGTAACCATGAAATAAGTAATAACTATCACATATATTCAGCTATTTCTAATTTGGGTGGAACTCTGCTAAGAATTTACAAACTTAATTTTTGTTTTAATTTAATCCTCATGACAGTCCCAAAGGGCAGAACCTTTTCTTATCCCACTTTACATATTAGGGGATTGTGTATCAGAGAGGTTAAGTGACTCTTCCATTGCCACACAGCAAAAAAGTGGTAGGCACAGTATTCGAGTGAATTTCGCTTGAAGCTGAAGACCTTTCTTCATCACTAAGCAACAGTGCCTCCCTCCATGGAAAAAGGAGCTGCTCTCTTAAGAGTGAAAGGAGAAGTCAAAGTGAGCTTCCCAAAGGCCCTCTGCTCTGAGGGCTCTTGAGGTTTCCAGGAAGCACCAAAGCTTGACCAGCACTCTTCACAGTCCCTGGGAGGCTGCTTGAACTCTGGTAAGAGGCATTTTCTCCTTGCATCCCTTCCCAGAGAGCGGGGGATACCTCACTAGGATACCTCTAGGAACGTGCCTGCAAAATCATGTTCTCCTTAGACCCTGGAGATACCCTTTTTCTTGTGATTCTTGGAGAGAGACTGCTGGCTTGGAATACAACTTTGGGGAGCTTTTGGAACTCTCCGAGCCTGCCTGGTGAGCAAGCCTCTGCTTTCTCTCAGGAATGAGAGGAATGCAACTCCATTTTGGAACTGAGGAGAAGATGAGGCTCAGAACATGATCTGCAGACCTGAGCCCTGTGCCCGGGTAAACTACATGGAGGGAGCCACCTCCATTGTTATCAGATGCTACTGATTCTAGGAAGAGTGAGAGATAAGAAGTTATTAGGCATTTTCCCTTCTTTTCTGAAGTCACAGAGCAGCTGCTGCTCTGTAACAATCCTGAGCATGATGAACATTTGGGGAGAAGGGGTAATTTTTAAATAAAGAATAATGCTCTTCTCTGCAGGAAAATTTGGTCACTAACTTCATTTGACAGGTGTAATAGACGGTGGTAGTTTTGGGGGGATACATGGTGTAAAGTAAAGCAAGAGAGGTAATAAGCATCTTGGCATTTATTCTTTATGTAGGAATATTTGTTCCTCAAAGTCAGACTACGTGGAATATTAGCATTTGAATAAATTATTCAACACCTTCTAGAGAAAGCAAGGGGAAAAATCTTTTCAGCATTATAACATGGCAATCTACAAGGTAGTAGAAAAAGAAGGCTGTCATTTTTTCTTCAATTACAAAAGGCAAATATTTATTATTTATAAGTATTCGCCTTGTATAGGCTTAAATGTTATTTATGAACCTGTTGCACAGTGATTTTCAGTGTAACTCATTATTTTTAGCCTTAGGGTGTTGTAAAGGAGCATGGATATATTTAATGACACTCTGCTAGTCAGCGCAATTACACTGTAATCATTATGTAAAATGTGCTATTAATTAAACCAATTTCTAGTTAGAACATTCGCTTCTGCAGGGCTTAATCTTAATCTTCAGCAATCTTTCTCTCTGTTTTTCACGTATTAATTATATGATTACTTTTTAAGTTAATATGATAGAATATGTTTTTATTTTTAAGCTTACTACTGTCAATTAGGAATATTTGTCAAATGGGACTCATGTTTCTGGGTCAAAAATTTCTTTTTCTTGAACTAGCAAAGGGTTTAAAAAGATATTTTTGTGAAACTGGGTATTTTTTATAACTTGAACTCTCATGTGTACCCTTTTCTGCATAAGCAGCGTTATTAACAGAAATCCCTAGTTTCTGTGACTTATAAAAAATACTCAGTTTCATTTTGTTTGAGTCATTTCAGTATCAAGTTTACACACTTTAAAATGTCCTTTTCTTCTAGGAAGGTGACAAGGTGTGGTGCTATTTAACATCAGACTTATTTTACTTTAGTATTTTGTTAAAGAACCACAAAGTAGGTTAAATATCTGATGTTTTTGGTGTGTGGAGGAGGTAAATAGTCGCCTACACCTCTTCAAAGCTTACAATGCTATTATTTCTGTATTTTCAAAATGTGGACTGCTTCCTAATCTTTACTAATGATTTTTGCTGATGAAGGTTATAACAATATTTCTAAACAAACAAAGAAACAAGTAAACAAGAAATCATTCTTCTCTCTGTAGAATAGAATAGCTCTGTGTAAAGGAACTTAATGCACAGTGAAAGTGGGACGTGGATAACATTTCATTGGCCTCCCGCTCTGCGCATCATTCATCTCCTGAGAGAGGGAGAGAAGGATTTTTAAAATCCCAAACAGGTGTCTAAAAGTTAGGGCCACCTTCAATGGATAAGAAAGTTGCTTGTGGATTTTGATTTTTACTTTGTTATAATTAGTCTTTTACCTTGTCCCTTATTTAGATTTTCTAAATTCCTGCTATGAGTGAGACCATCTGGTATTTTTCTTTTTCTTTCTGGCTTATTTCACTGAGCATGATCCCTTCCAGCACCATCCATGTTGCTGCAAATGGCATGAGTTTATCTTTTTTGATTGCTGAGTAATATTCCATTGAGTATGTGTACCAGATCTTCTTGATCCAGTCTTCTATTTTTGGGCATTTGGGTGAGGCCCTGTTCAACTGATAATAAAACTTAACACAAAATATATTAATAACAAGACACTGTGGTATTAACACAATGCAAAGGCAGGAAGAAATTAAGATCCCAAGTTAATACCAATATATGTACAGACCCTTTATTTAATTGCTCTGCATAATAATGGGAAAGAACATCTCAAAATACATTGTCAGAACCATTTTATTGTTTAAATGAATATTTTTTGGAATTTTGTTTCTTAATAAAACATTCTTTATAGAATCTCCCTAAAAAAATAAAAAAAGAAAAAAGAAAATTGGTACCAGTGGAGGCGCTTACCAATCACAGCTACAAATTCCTGAAAAGTTCTCTATGACCCTCACCTTTGTTTTTTAGTAGAACAAAATGTACTCAAAAGTGGGCCAGGGTTATTTTGATGAGAATTGAAAAATGGAGGCTATTATTAATATTTAATTTCTTGTGTGTACCCTACCCCCTTAAAGTGTGAGGCTTGGTCTTATACATCAGAGTTTCCTGGAGAGCATGCAAAGTAGAGAGGGCAAAACTAGTATATGTTGGGAGAAACTAGAATCATAGTTATTTCTGGAGTAGAAGGGGAATTGACAGGGGAACAGAGACATGGGAACTTTTCGGGTTGATGGAAATATGCTACATTTCATATAGGTATGTTATGTAAGTACATGGTATTGTCAAAACTGACCAACATGTGCAATTAAGATATACACACGCATTTCACTATATATAAGTCTATCTTAAGGAGAAAATTGTGGGAAAAGATTAATATACCAATGAATGGGTTGGTGCATAGAGGGAAAGAGGGTGCAAAAGTACTGGAAGGAAGACAAGGAGAGGGAATGCTGAATATAGAGACCAAGAGAGGCAGGAACCTTCAGCTCTGGCTGTGCCATCGTGCATGATAATCCAACCTAGTTGCAGATTTCAAACACATATGAAGGTGATCTACTCCCTTCAAAGAACCTCCATTCCAAAAAAGGCGAGCCTTTCAGTATGAAGAGGTATTCCTTGCTCTGGTCCAGGTCCCTGAAGGTTTGGAAGCCTCCCACCCCCTTCCAAATGGTCCATCTCTGCCCACACTTTAGGAAAGTCTCCATCACAAGGTCTTGCTGTCATTGGCAATGTCAGACATGATCTTCCTGGAGAGTGGCTTGTCTTTGAATAATTTCTCCAATACATCACATACAACATTCTTGGTTTATCTCAGACGCACATCTTTTGTTGCCTCTTCTGTTATGAGTGGGTTTCTTTACAGACTACAGTGTAGGACAAATCTTTCACTTCTGAGCCGTCCTGCACCTGAATTTCCTCTAAGGCCATAGTGGAGTCAAAGAATTGTCTTCTAGCTCAGTCACTCCAAGTGACTAAGGGATTTTAAAATTTTTGTTGTTTTTTGAATACACTTTATTTTTTATAAAATTTTTATATTTACAGAAGTTGTGTAGAAATTTTAGAGTTCACATATACTTTCCAAGTTTATCTTATGATAACATCTTCAGTTAATGTGATTAATTTGTTATAATGGGTGAACCAATCTTGATACTTATTATTAACTAGGGTCCATAGTTTATATGAGAGTTGACTCTTTTTGTTGTATAGTAATATGGATTTGACAGATGTATAATGTCCCTTAGCCACCTTTATAATATCATATAGAGTAGTTTTGTTGCCCTAAAATTGCCCTGTCCTTGGTCTATTCATTCCTCTCTGCCTCATGCCTGAGCCTCTGGCAACCACTGATCTCTTTCTGTTCCTATAGTTTTGCCATCAAAGATTTTTAGGTTCTTAGAAAATTGACAACCTTTGAAATCTTCTGCACAGATTATTAAAATACATAGGGTTAAAAATGCATCTATTTTAGATTTTATTCTCAAATATTACAAAGGAAAAGGAGAATATCTGTATTATGCAGTTAATTTAGTGTAAATATTCATTCATCCACTTCTTAATTGAATAAATCAACCAATATTTATTGCATTTTTTATGTGCAGGCATTGCAACGTACCAAAGTCAGACAAAATAATTCATTCTGGAGGTAACAGGAAACAGTCGAATAAATAAGTATCCAATATTAATAAGGATAATCATTTGAAAACTAACTATGTGCTGCATGATGCTAATACCCTTTAGTGTATTTATTGCATGCCGTGCTCACAACAGAAACCCTAGCGGGGAGGGAATGGTTATTTAGATTCAAGGAAACCAAGTGCCTCATCAAAAAGCACACAGGCACTTAGGGTGAGTCTGAGACTTTGCACTACACCCATTCCTTCCAGCTCTAAAGCTGGTACTCCTAAGTCCATATTACTGGGGGATATGGCAGTCTTGGATTCAAATCCTTGCACTAGCTGTTTCACCTTGGACAAACAATTTACTGTTTAGATTGTCAGCATGGCTACTCATTTAGCTGGGTGAACTTTTTCTCATTTCAACCCAGGAAAAGCCTACTTTTCTTACAAAGTGTGGCTCCAATGCTACCTACAGGGAAAACAGACCCATTTGGACTCCCCATCTCCATCTGCTCTCTCTCCCAGCAGCCTGCCCACCCATCTTCTCTCCCTCAGCCTGGCTTGTTAGCCCTGAGTACAGTTCATGACCCAGCATGTGCCATTTTGAATTCTGGATGATGTTTTTGTATTTCTTACATTACACCGTATTGTTTTTACAATTTCTACCATGTTCGTATGTCATGTATATGATATTTTCTTAATTTCTTTATTTAAATCCTTTTTTTGCTTGTTAACCCTAGACATTAATATTCCAGGAATCTTGAGTGGAAGGGGCAAAATTATATATTTTTTCCAATATGCATTAAAACAAATACTTCACTATTCAAATAAAGAAATCTGATGCTGTGTCAAAGTTCTCTCACTACCAGCAGAGTGCATGTGCCACACTTAGGGAAATCTGGCTTTACACAAACACCTTCCCTAGAACCCATCATGGCTTTTGGCATCCAGTGAATGATCAAAAAATGTTTGTTGGATAAATGATGCTGTGCATGAGTGCATGAATAGGATTTTGGAGATCATCTCTAGACTTCCATCAACACTTTTCTGATGTTTATGGAAAAAGTGGCTGTTCTCCAGCTAGAGATCAATAGGAAATTTTAGGTATTAATGATAGGGCCAGAACAGAACTGGGGTGTACTGGTCATTGAGCACTAGTCTCCCCTCTAGGGGGACTAGGCAGCCACACAGGAGGAAGACCTGGAAACTGGAAACTGTTCATGACGAGTGTGGGATGGGCCAGCATCACTGTGTGAAGCCCAAAGAGGACACTGGCAGTTGCTCATATGTCATGAATTTGAGGGGCCTTGGGAAGACCTTCTAGTTCCACTGATTAGGGGTTCATCCCATAATGGGAAGTGTCACCTTCTACATTTTAAAGTGCAAATGTTTCTAATTCTTTTAAAACTGGTTGTCCTGAGTGGATAAGCTTGAGGAAATCTAGCTAAATTCAAACTTAGCTCACTTATCAGTTTTGCTTAGGGCTAGCCAACAGGAAAAAGGAAGAGAACATTTAGAGTGTCAACAAATGTGCTAGGCATTATGGGTTTTTTTTTAACATCTTAAATTAATTAACAAGGAGGTTAAATGACTTGTCCAAGATCACGCCAGCCCCACATTGGTGGAGCTGGGATTTGAACATAAGTCTTATGTTCCTTCTGCTCTATATCCCTCCAGTGTTTGCAGCTGATGTAAGTGGAAACTTTTACTTGTTACACTTACACTTGCAGAAAGTCCTGACTCAATAAGTTTCAAATGCCTCCTATAGATAGAGAGAGGTAGTAGTATGAGCTAAACCAAGTAAGAATATTTATCCCATTGCCTGGCATGCAGAAAGTGCCAAATAAGTGGCATGATTATTAATGATTTCAGCTGTGTTATCAAAAGCATAGGCTTGGGTTTTACCAGGCTCACAAAATAAGGCAATTATAGGGAAATCTTGGGCCAGAGTAAATATCATGTAATAGGAATCATTTTCATAGCCTTGAGTGAAGTAGCCCATGTTAAAGACATTTGGCTATCACTTTCAGTAAAATGGGTACCATCGGGGGTTTCAGCTGAATAGTAGAATAATTTGACTTATGTTTTAAACGGTTACTCCTGGAATCAGTGTGGGTGTTACTACAAGACAAACTAGACAGCAAGGTGACTGTAAGCTCCATGGTGGCAATGGAGGCGGGAGAAGAGGTCAGTTATATGGTTCTATTTTGAAAGTAAGCCAGAAGGATTTGCTGATGCATTGAACCTGGGTGTATGAGAGAGAGATGTTCAGGCTGGCTCCAAGTAATGGACTGAAAATAAAGTTGCTATCAGCTAACTTCCTTCCTTCAATAAATATGTACTGGGGTGAGATTCTAACTATTCTTTTCTAAGCATCCAGAGATCCTAGGAGGTACCTGATGGAGTTATTGGTGGGAAAGAACCCATTATGCCCTCACCCAAAATAGAGGCATCCCCTGAACAGCAGGACTCTTGAAGGATGGAGAGATGGGGAGGAGGAATAAAACAGTTCTCAAACGATTTATTTTTGGAGCTTTGGCTATTCTCTTTCTCTTTCTCCACATATTCATCAGTTCTGCCCTCGTGCAATTTCCCACTCTCACCCCCACTGCGTAGGAAAGACTCTTCTGCCTTGGCCTGATCCTTACGAATGTATATTTAGGAAATATTTTCTCTGTAGCAGTCTCAAGTCAAGTGTTTCGATGATCCAGGCACTTGGGATACCATACTTATTTCTCGAGGACTGCAGGCATTTTCTTTCCTAACTTTATTTTCAGCCAGCTTCCTTCCAGATGAATCTGGTGGACATATTCAGGTTCACATGGAGGAGGAAGCTTTCTGAGAAAAGGGCTGGCAGCCTGCAAACTCCAGCTGGTGAACTGTTTGCAGTAACTCTATTTTTAATATACATTGCTGACCCTAATGATGGTCTATTGAGATGAGGGCAAGAAATGTCTGATCAAGTGGAGATTAATTTTTGACTGTGTCGCCCAGAATGCATGAAAATGCACTCCTTTTTCTATTTAGACTCCCAGGATGCTTTGATTGATTGACTAGTTTACAAATGAAGGTGATAAAATTAGGTTGAAGACCACATACATTTCTTAAAATGAGGCTGGCTGGTCGTGGAGACAATGAGGTTTGGACAGATTGTATTGCTGGTTTAGGCAATCTTCTGAGCATGTCAAGATTTATAGACCTGTACTGTAATGTTACAATTGCAGCTCACTGATATAGGTTTCTTTTCAAATTCTTTCCCATTTTATTTGAAAAAGGCCATTAGAGAGTTATAGACTATTGAAAAAGCTTTTTCTTTGCTAACCCTTAATAAACTCTTCCAAACAAGGACTACTGCATTTTTATATTAAATTTAGACCGAAATCTATAAAACATGCTATCCCAGGTTGGATAATTTGATTATTATTATCTAAATGGAGTTATGGTTCATATTGGTTTGCAGTAATGTACATAGTAAATAAAATGTAAGTTGAGATTTGTATAAGATCACAGACACTGGATTTTCTTTTTGTTGTTGTTGTTGTTTTTCTGTGAGCCCTTCTTTGGAAAATCTCAGCCAATTTTCACTGAGATGAGAAATTAAAAAGAAAAAAAAAGAAGCTCCAATGGCGAAATGAATGCTGTTTTTGTATTAAAAACAAAATGTTATTAATATTTACTGTTCTCATCATAATGGAGGCAGTTACCTGACTGCCTAGGAGTTACCTGACTAATAAGTTTTACCAAGGGGACCAGAAAGCATGAGCAAATACTAATCAGAATTAGAAACAATTATTCCATTGTAAGTTATGATGTGAGAAATAACAGATGACATTCTGAAGTTACTTATGAATTATCCAATTCTCTTTCATATATTTTTTTGCCATGAAAATAACATATGAAATAATTTTCTAGGCCCATCGCATTTTGTGAATTCTGTACTTGGTTAAGGATTTTGTCCTAGGACTTTTTGCAGTTATTCTGTGAATTCTTTGGTGATGCCCAGATCTTGATGGAAGTTTTGTACTCTGAAGGCAGCCCACTGGCATTGCCAGAACCTTCTCTGAGGTCTCCATGCTGAAGTTGCACAGGGTACGGAGCTGTTCTAAGGATTTTATTGGTTTAACAGGAGGAACTTGAAGAGAGTTGAGAGTGTCAAGCCTGGTGCTATGGATGAAGGGCTGAGATGGTGACATGGAACTACTTAGGTACTCAGACCATGACAATTACTCCATTACTGATATTATTTTTATAATGCCTTGTTTTCAGGGGCAAAATTAGCACAGTGTAAGCCCAAAGATCTAGTTCAGATTGCTACTAACAATCTGTATGACCTTGAACAAATTCCTTATGTCTCTGTTCTCTGTCTTCAAGATGCCCAGCTACTTCCAGGGGTCTTTTTCTTGGGTGTGAAATGAAGAGACAGATGTGAAAGCTCTTTGAGAAGTACATAGTGGCTGCAGGAACTTCTCTTTAATCATTATCAGGTACCTGCTCCCTGGCCTTTTTAAAAATAGAAAGTGGACCATTGTGAACAGTCAGTGAAATGTGAGGGACCGCCCCTAACCAATGAGGATAGTTTACAAGGGTGTTGCCAGTGTGAGCAAAAGGATTTAAGGGGGCTTGGGGTCAAGTGGTTTGAAGAACCCAGCAGAGCACCAGACTGCTGCCTCTGATTTAGCTTAGCAGTGGATGAACTTTGAAATGTAGAACATCATTTCTGCAGAAGGTCATCATATTTCTTGATGATTTACTCGGAGAAGTCTGGGACTGTGCTGGGTTCATTTTAGATCTACCAGTGCCAAGAGAAAATATGCTGATGGAAGGGATAGTGCCCGGGTGGCTGGTGAAGACTCTGAGTGCTAGAAGAAATGGCAGAAGTGGACCAAGTCATTTTCAGTGTAGGTGCTGATGGAATCTTCAGGCTTCTCCATCCTGGAAAACTTGGCAGTTCAGAGCTTTATATAAAAGATTCCCTTAACTGAATTAAAAAAAATTAATGACATATTGTTATTTTATATCCTTGTTTGTTTTTTCAGGAGTGATCACCCTAGTTTTCCCATTGCCAAAATACCCAGAGTCCTCCACCATATAGTCCTCTGTGCTCTCCTGCCCCCAGCCCCTTACCTGACTTTATCTCCAAAAAATCAAGCACCTCCTAGTACTGCTGGTTCCTGTGGCAGGCTGGAGACAGATGGAGCTTGCCCTTCAGAAGTCCTGTCCATCTTCCCAAACTCTGGAGGCCCCACATCGAGTCTACCTGGTTTCAAAGAGTGATCAGCAGTCTCATTTCAGGAAAAAAAAAATAGTGAAAAAGCTAACTCTACATTGCTACCTCTCAACTCTACCCACACATTAATATTTTAAGTGCTCAAAGGCAGCGATAATTTTCTCACCAACATTCTGTTATTTAATAAAACAGGTCATACATGTGCAAAAAATATACTACTTTTTTCTTTTTAGCCCATGGGTCTTAACAAAGCTATTCTTTATTTTGAGTGGGGGAAAAATAGATACAGGCTAGATACCTTCATGATTCATTAACTGACCCTTCTGGGGAAAAGTTTGCTGTACTTGGATATGGTTTGTACAGTGGATATGTCTCCACTGCAGTGGAGACAAAGTAGAATCCGAGCTGGCAGGGCAGTGTGACTCAGGAAAGTCATGCTGACTGAAAGGGGACCAGGTCTAGGTGTCCAGTGGAAGCAAGCCAGATGGGCAGAGGGCTCTGGAAATATGGGTAGGTGGAGGCAGGGGCAGATCTGTACCAGTGGGGGCCTCCCACCATTGTCCTGCTAGGTGGAACACAGCTAATGTGGTGGCTGCCATGTTCCTCAGGTTGGAGGCAGGCATGTGTCTCCTTCCTTCCCATGAGCCCTGCAGCATACGCTGTGACGACATCAGTTGCAGTGACAAGAGAGGGAACACGCCATTCTGGTGTGACATCATTAGCCTATTGGTAATCTTTCTGAGTGTTTGCCAGAAAGATATGAAATCTTAGCAAC
Organism: Talpa europaea; assembly: GCF_964194135.1. Classification (NCBI taxonomy): domain Eukaryota; kingdom Metazoa; phylum Chordata; class Mammalia; order Eulipotyphla; family Talpidae; genus Talpa; species Talpa europaea. The sequence continues at coordinate 59,126,442 of NC_140076.1, read as the reverse complement.
AGAGGTATTTAAAGGTTTGGATAAGTTTGAAACACAGCGATTTTTCAATCTTATAAACCAACCAATCCAGGGACCTGTTAGTCTACAAGTGTCTGCCATCTTTCTCAGGATGTCAGAGAAAATCGAGTGACGGATCACTTTTTGCTGTCACTGCTCGAGACCGGTGACAATCAGTGAAATGATTGTGTCTGCCTCTACACATATCTGTAATTGATTGCCTAAACCCTACGACTCTCTTTCCCAGTTGATATGATGGAACATTGGAGTGAAATCACTCTCGATGAGGAGGAGCCAGGTCCATTTGTTATTTACTTTCCTGCCTGCTTCTTTCTCCCCCATCCAGTGCCAATTGTCCCACAAGAGCACATTATGGTAATCAGCCAGAATGTATGTATAGGAATCAATCAAGGTGAGAGCCGTCGCAAGAGTTATGACATTACAAAGTCTGTTTGTAACTTTTGATTTATGGAAGATTTTCCATTTTATAAATTGGGAGTGAGGCATGTTGGGATGGCTTAACCCTTGGATTGCCCTATAAAGGAAATGCAACTATTAGACAACAGGGTATTTTAATGGCCTAGTGCCTGTGGATAATTAGAGTTCTTGAACTTTGGGTATATTCTCCCACTCTCTGAACACATTCCCTATCCTTCTTACAAAATACAATTGACTTAGCTTCTGGAAAGGGAAAACATTAAATTTCCGGTAAGCACTGGTACCGACATGCAATGCTTTCTTCTGCCACGAGACTGAGAAGCAACCACGCCAGAGGAGCAGGCCTGGAGACTGTCCATCTTCTGATTCTCATTCTCAGACGGTAATGCAGGGAAAGCACTAAGGGATGCCAACTCTCAAGCCTACAAGACAATTGGCATAAGAGTCTCACCCCCCTCTAATTCCTCACACAATTGTTGAAGGCCAGGGCAAAGCCAGATCCAAAGTACTTTCCCAAAATGGACAAAGTCATATCGAGGGTTTTTAATACATTTTTAAAAAAGATTTATTTATTCATGCATACAAGAACCAGAGTACAGGCCAGATGCGCGGGAGGGTGAGAGGATTCACCAGAGACAGAGCGGGGAACAGAACAGACAGACTGACTGAAATACACTGCTGAGGGGAGCAGCAGTCGAGTCAGGAGAGGCATGCCCTGCCATGTGGGTATCTCGCTGGCAGGCCAGGATCAAACCTGCGCTGCAGAGGCTGCAGACAGCTTCACAGCGCTATGCTCAACCACCTGTGCCACCAGGGGAGGCCCTTTAGTAAATTTTTTTTTTTTGAGGCCACGGTCATAGTCATAGCTTTAAAGGCAGGAAGCAAGGTGCTATTGCCAGCTGATCTTGTTAAAATTAACACGAGACATTTTATGTTCATCTAGTGCATTGGCTTAACAAACATTTCACAAAGTAGGTTAGAGTAATATCGATAGTCCCATTTTTCAAATGTAGAAATAGAGGCCCTAATATGAAATCCTTGGGCTAAGAACATACCACTGATTAGCGATCTCTCAGATGTGGGAACCAGATCTCCTAACTCCTGATGCCACACATTTTCAATGAACTGAATTTAGTTTGTATTTGGGGCAACGGCCCCATGTAGAGCACAGTGCTGGATGCATTTCCTTCTCACCCTGATTTCTGGAAGACAACCATCCCCCAGCTCATATTGGTCCCTCCAGCTGGGTGCTTTAGGTTTTGTTATTCTGATTCAGTAGCTCCCTGTCCCCCTTCACAGAACCAGTCTCTGCATTGCCATAGCACTGATAAGTTTGACCCAGCACACTTATTACTGACATGTAAGGCATGGTTTCCCCTGGTGGAGAATGAGCTCAGGGAAGAAAAATATTTGTCCTGTTCCAAGGTCACTGGGAGGCCCTTCCTTCCATTTGCTTTTTGCTTGGCAATCTTACCACATTATCTTGTGTTGAACTAAAGTTCTGTTTCTTTTTTTATTAGCACGGTGGACCAATTTTGCTTAAACTCCCCCCTTTTTTTCCTAATGTGAATCTTAAAGCTAATAAGAATGCAGATCCCAACAGACCCACTCTCTTTCTTATAATCCATTAGGAACGTGAGATCGCCGTCTCTGGAAAACTTAAAAAACCATTTAAAAACAAAAAGATGAATAAATGAAAATGTTATGAACCTGGAAATGTTAATTAAGCCATTCTCAAGGAATAGGCTTTCCAGCCCAGATTGAAACATCTCATCACTTTTAAGCACTTAACATCTTTCTCCTTGAAATAAGTCCAAATTAAGGACAAAATCATTATAAAAAGAAATAGTAAAAAGACCAGAAAATGGTGTTAAGAATTTGGCTATCGACTAACGTACCCAAGTTAGAGAAAACCATGAAGGCCAAAGCCATAAAGTGAAGTCAGCTCCGAGACATACTGTCCTCACTGCCAAGCCTTTGTCTGGATACCTTGATGGAGATTCATAGAAGGTGGTGTCTCACCTATCATCCCTTTGAAGCTTTTCAGTTTTTTAGCTTAAGGAACTGAGCTAAACTGAGAACTGAGACTCAGAACTGAGACTCAGAGAGGGTAAGTCATTTTCTTGGTCATTTAATAGAGCTCAGACTAGAACTTAAAACTTAAGCTCACAATTTTAGTGCTTTTTTTCACTGCATACACCTCTAAACAAAATGACTTCTCTTTCTCCTCTTTCTTCTCCCCGACAACAATTTTTACAGTTTCCCAGTTTATACTAGGCTATCTAGAGCTGTGTTTCCCAGACTTCTTTTTTTTCTCTTTTCCAGGAAAGAAATAAAGCAGGGCCTCACTTGCTAAGGTATTATTCAACTAGCCCTCAGGAGCACAGACTCAAACAGTAATACAGAGGCAAAAAAGACTGAGCCTCTAAAGTATCTGTGCACTAAATGTCATTCACTGAACCCCATGAAAGGCACCTTCAGACTTTACTCAGTATTATTCCATTTGACATATAATTCCAAGCAGATTTGAAGCAGAAAGGTAGTTGGTAGCAGCCTGACAGCAAGAAAAGGCAGCTGTCATTTCTTCTGATAGCCATTAGAATTGACAACTGGTAGCCTAACAGTGAGGGAGCAGATGGAAAAATGATAAAACTGAAAGTAAATAGTAAAATTATAAAATAGTAGGTCATTTAATTAAAGGTCAAAAAGCTCTTCTGAAGGCATCAGCAGAGCATAACAATAATAATGACAACAATAAGTGTTGAACACTTAACATGTGGAAGGGATGGAGCTAGGTGTGTTCATAAATTATTCCTAAATTTTGCAAGCCTGCCAGAGTGGTAATGTAGTTCCCATTTTATTGATAAGGAAACTGAAGATCAAAACAAGTCAAGAATCATCACCAGGATCACAAGAGAGAGTAAGGATTAGAACAGGTTTTCCCTTTTGTGCCCTGGGGCTCAAATTCTTCATAACATCTAGAACAAGAAAGATCATGCATCTTGCATGATTTTCTCTATAAAAGACATAAAGAAAATGAAATATAATTTAGAACATGCTAGCTACATATATGTTTATTTTATAGAATATATAATAGGCATGATTCATTTGCATCATAGATAAATGAGATATTATTGAGCATGTGAGATTTCTTTTATTTGGTGAGGCAGAACAGGTGAATCTACTGAAATTCACAGCTAAGGGGAGCAGCGGGAGAGAGAGGAGAGGTCCGCTGCGCCATTTGTGGGTCAGCTCCCTGGCCAGGGATGGAACTCAGGCGGTAGTGGTGATAACACTGAGACTTAACCCCTAGGCTACAAAGTCCTCCTAAAAAGACTCTCTACTTAATGCTCTCCCAACTTTCCTCTTGAGCACAGTGGGAAAACCTCACAGGTGGGCTCAGCCCTCAGAAGAGAAAACTGGTTTGTAATACAAACATAAACAACTCCTTTGTTTGAATACATATACTAATTCCAGAGAGAGCTTTACTTGGCAGATAAAATAGGTAAAAATAAATTCCAACTTAAATATAGTTACTGACAACAAAACATATTCAGTTTTTTTCTGTCATATGTGTATGTTTTTCTGGATTTTATAATGCCATTGTGAGTAAAATTGTCATTCACTTTCCTTTCATGTGGAAAAACAAGGCCCAGAGAGGTTAGCTAATTTTCTCGGGTAACACAACTATCCAGTATCCAAACAGGAACTAGCATTTGGGTTTCTTGACTATGGGGATAGTCTTTTTCTAGAACAGGATACTGTGTCCTATATAGCTTGTCTTGGTTTAAATGTCTGCTAGTTCTTTCCTGTACTTACCAGGAACAGGGTGCATTTTTGGTACTTGCATTTATATACTTTGGTACATTGAGTGTTAGGAAAACATGTCATTATTCAGTTCTATTTCACCACCCCTGAAGGCCTAATTAATTCATTGAAGTGAATATTTCTGAGCATCATGCCAAGCACAAGATAGTCTAGAGACACTGTGAGCAGTCCCCTGCCCTCATACAACCACAAACACCTCATTTTCCCCAGGATCTCCAGACACATAAACAACTAAGTATGTATAAAAGGCAGACTGTTGTAAATGTCAGCTATAACAGAGGCACAAGCAAAATACTAAGGAAGCACAAAGGAGAGATTGATTCTGACTGGTGAAGCAGAAACAAGAAGACAGAATTTCTTGAAACACTTCCTGGAGGACATGACATTTCAGTTAGACCTTCACAATTGAGTATTTTATTTTTTATTGTTCTGAATTAGTCAGCTATTGCTATGATAATGGGGTATAACAAACAACCCTCAAATATCAGTGGCTGATAAATACCAAACATTTGTTTCTGTGTGTCCCTGGGGAAGCTTTGCCTTAAATTACAGGTTAGGCTGGGGTAACTCCATGTGTCTCTCATGGTGGGACCCAAGCTGGAGGCCTCTCGGGTGGCACAAGGGGTTAAGTCGCAGCACTATGAAGCTCTCCACAGCCACTGCAGCACAATTTGATGCCCCACCAGGGAGCTACCCACATGGCACAGCAGACCTTTCCTGTCTTGCCTGCTGGTCCCCTCCGCAGTGTATTTCAGTCAATCCGCCTGTTCTGTTTCCCACTACGTTTCTGGTGAATCTTTTCACCGCCCCACCTGCCCAGCCCCTGCACACCTCTGGCCTGTACCCAGCTCTTATATGCATAAAAAAATAAATCTTTAAAAAAAAAAAAAGAAGATGTCTGTTTCTTAGTGGGAGAAATATGCAATGTCTCTTTAGCCTCTGCTTTGAAGTCAAACACTCTAACCTGCACCATATGCCATTGTTCAAAGCAAATCACATGCCAAGTTCAAAATCAGTGGAGTAAGAAATATACTTTGATTACAGGGAAGCCAGAGAAAGGGCAGTGAAGAAAGGAAAAGCTATGAACAAATAATGCAGTTCACCATGTACTCTTAGTGTTTCTTGGACTTTATCTACTTAGTATGAATATATATGATCCTGGAAGGCAAAAACAAAAAATCACCAAAATAAATTTATTTCTGTTGAGGTTTTCTTCATTCCCAGTGGAATGTTGGCTGTGTAGAAAGAGGGATGAGAAGGGAAGTGGCATTTTGTTATAACATCTTGCCTTTCACCTGTATGGTAGCTGGTGAGGAGTAAGGAGGAGCTTTGTGAATTCCCTTCATTGTGGGCTCTCCAGCACCAGGCACAATGGCTGACAAGAGGGTACCAAAGAATATTTCTTAAATGAATGAATCAACAAATGAACAAAACTGCCATGTATCCTGATCATCCTGACCCTAGACTGTGGTTCTGTTTTATTGATTGCTGATACATGTAAGGCCTCAGTCAATAAATACTGAAATAGTAATATAATACTCATACAATTTTTAATATACAGTCATTAAAAGTAATGAGGAGGAATATTTAAAAACTCTGTTTTGGAAAATGTATCTCAACATTTTTGAGTGACTTAAAATATCTTCTTTTTAAATCAAATTTTATTGATTTGCAATTCATTTACATAACTATATAGTTTTGGGAGAACAACTTCACACATGCTCCAATCAATCCTCACTAAAGCACCAGTATCAATACATTATCACTTCCTCCCCTTTGCCTTCCTCCTACCACCTCGATTCTCTCTGGTAATCACTATATTTTCAGGCAAGTGAAGTTGTTTCCACCATGCATTAGTTTAGTTGGGTGTCAAGGGACCCTGGTTTAAGATAATGTTCTCATGAATAACACGGCACAGAAAGCTATAGATTTTACTCTTAAACAGATAGAACTGCCTGCTCTTCTAAATAAAAAGAGTATGCTGATTTTAAGGATTTGTATTATTTATCCATTGCCCATCAGTACTTTATTAATTGAGGTAATGCTAGCAATTATATCCAAACAACTTAAACACAATATAAACTTATTCTCATTCATGTAGTAGTCCATAGTATTCCCAGTGAGCAGATTGCTCTCTTCCATGTAGTCATTCAAGGATTCAGACTTCTATTTCATGGCTTCACTTTCCTTTACAGCATTGTTGCTATCCGCATCCAATTAGCAGAAGGAAAAGAGAGTAAATACCTTGGTCCAGAAATAGCACATGTTACTTCTGCTCACTTGCCACTGCCTGAAATCCTGTGGTTGAGCCTAATTACAAGTAAGGCTGTACACTGTGACAAGAAAGAACAGCAAGGAGATGGAGCAAGCTACTTATAGTCTCTCCCACAAATGCTTCATAAATGCCAGGTCCACTGCTAGTCAAAAAGGACCCTAAGATGAATAAGACCTTTTCCTCCTCTACAGGAACTTCCTGCCTAGCGGCTGAGACTACACTATATTTACAGATAATTCTATTGAGTGTAGAATGACAACACAAGGTAGGTGAGTCAGCGAGAACACTGTATACATGTAGGGGGAGTAACTCACTCTGCCTGTAATGGGGGGGCAGTGTGGCAGTAGTTCATGAAAGGCTGTGATTTTATCAGTTCCATAAATGTTTACCGAGCCAAGCACCTTTTATGTGCAGGTTGCAGCAGATACAGATCTAATCCTAGTCCTTGGGGGAGATGGATAAACAAGCAGATAAATTCAAATGGATAATTACCATCTAAGTAGGGGGTGGGAAAGTATAGTGTGCATGCTAGGAAGGTTAAATGCTCTGGATCTAGACTCCAGTATACTTGGATTTGAATCCCAGCTTTAACATTAACAAAGTCACTACATGATTTTGGCCAAGTTTTCCAGCCTCTTTTAGACTTTGTTCCTCATTTAAAAGCAACAATAACAGCTCCTGATATCATGGTGTATAGTCTCAGGAGCCAGAAACCTGACTCTCTATGTATTAATTTTTTGATCTTGGGAAATTCATGGAACCATTCTGGGCTTTAGTCTCCGCATCTTCAGTGATAAAATAGTACTGAAAACAGTTGTTCTCTGAACCCTGCCTGGTACATAAAAACTACTCAGTAAGTCTTATGTCTGATCACCAGCCACCTCACAGTTTGCTCTGGAAATTCAGTGAGATAATGTCAGTGCTTGGCAAACATGAAGTATTCAAGTAGAGGTAACAATTATTATTCTAAGCTGGAGGAAGGACCACAGTGTCTTAAAAATAAGCTGCTGAGAAACCACATGGAACAGAACGGTTGAGGCAAAATTTCTTGGTCATAAAATCTAGGTGATGAAAGGAAGGAATTAAAGATTTGTTCCAAGTATATAGGAGGAAGGTTTCCTTAAACACAGCATTCATTGGTAAGAGTTTCCAGAACCTTCCAAAATTCTGCCTCCATTTATGGCATCCCACAAATCCAAAGTAATGAAATAATGGCATGATAACAGGTAAACACAATTACAACATCCAGATAGCTCCTTGGCAGACAAGGGTGGTTGAGAGCATTGGCTGGGGTCTCATTTTCCATAATCGAGCCCAGCCCTGCTGTGATCACTATAGTATTATGACCTATGGGGCAAAGACAGCACCATACGTGATATTTCATTTTTGGGTAGCTGGGGGTAGTAATGAACCAGTTGCAGTCAAGTGAATTAATCTCCCCAGCTATTCAAAAATGAAACTTTGTGTAGAGCAATTTGTTCTTCATTGCTTTTCCCCCCACTGTAGCCTTTTCAAATTACTCTTCCAACAGAAAAATGGAGAGAATGAAAAAGAAAACTCAATAAAAAGGTATTTTAACCTTTGCTAAATGTTGGTATCTTTTCTGCTCATTGGTATTAATGGCAAGTGCATCCCATAGATATACTACCTAGCTCACATGAGCCTCATGCTGACTATGAATCTAAAAAAATGGAATAAACTTGCAAAGACTTGGCATAGCATAGATTTCAGAGCCAATTTCATACAGCTTAAATTATCAATCGGTATTTATTCCAAACTCCAAGGAGCACCCAGATCAATCTCACTCAGTAGAATCACTCAAACAATTATTGTGCATTTAATAAATAGAAGTTAATGATTAAAAACACATTATTGAGAATGAAAGGCTCTGGCATATGTAGGTATAGACATATAACACAGCTGTTAATCCTCCATAAATTTGTTTTTAATAACACTGATGTTTTGGTTGCATATAATAACTATTTCATTAAATCTAAATTAAATGCATGGTTAAGCATATTTAAAACATGTAAATGTAATGTGTTGCTAGTGTATTTCATTTATGTTTCTACACAGTTCTAATAATTTTCCAAATTCAAATTGACTAGGTGTAGGGGAGTCCCTGGTCATTTATATGATACCTTCCTTCTGATATCATTAAGGGCTCCAGAAATTTAATACCTTTGAGTTCCAAACACATCACTAGTCAATCAGTGTGCAGGAAAGGCAATGTGTTTATCTGCTGGAAAGAAATGCATGTAGACTCAACTGAAAGGGGAAAAATGCTTTTAAATAACAGTAAAATATGCATTTTGCTTTTTTAAAAAATAAAGCAAAGGCTCTAATGCTAAAAAAGCAATCTTGGAATAACAATCAAGAGTGTGTTGTTGTGCATGATTTTTCATTTATGGATAGCAGGAGACATTAATATACTTGCCTATGGCTTGTGCATTACTATTCCCAGCTATGCAGAAATGGAACATGATTTACAGCAACACATTCTTTGTTGCTGTTCCAACATACCTATTGTCTTCCCTGCATTCTGACTGGCTGGCTGGCTGGGAGAGAGGATGGTGCTGGACTGCACTCAATCATTATGGGTGTCTACAAATAGAGTAGGTGTATGTGAACTGGGATTTTTCAGCTTTGTATACCCAGCAAGCCAATCAGAGCACAGAAAGAACAATAGCTGAAGGTTTTACTGCTCTTTAAGTTTCCCCACTGATTCCCATTGCGACTGATTATATCACAGACGTTATATAAAAATCACATTAAATGCCAACTAAATCAAGACTTTTCATATCTTTTTTTCAAAGCAATGAAATTCAGGACAAACACTATACTATGCATGAAGATTACCACCTAGAGATCTAAACTCTTCATTCCAGACGTCGTATTTGAAAATGGAACTAGAGAAAAGTGTAGTTTATTCATTTTGTTATTTTCTGTGGTGCTTGCCACTGCTGTTTTGAAAGCCCACCATAGGAGAGCTCAATTAAGACCCTTCATAATTTTCACCCATTCACTTTGATTAAATAGGCTGTCTTGGCAGGGAATTCAGTAAATTTAGGCTCTGAATTATCTGCAGTAAATTTTCAACTTTGAAATTTTGAAATATTAGCTTGGACAGACCATTTCTTTTAGGAGGGCTGCACTTTATCTGCTGTTTTGGAACGGCTGTACTTCATTCTATCAGACTGGAAAACGGGCAAAAACTTCCTTCCTCTGCTTGAAACAACAGGTCCCTTGCAGCGTTATGTGGGAAAAAAGACAGTCCAGTCTGTACTGCCATCTGTAGTAATTCATACAGGAGTGAGACAAGAGGTTCCCTTTAATCTAGTTATTTTAACTTACTGTTAGCTAGTTTTCCAGGTCACGTTGTCAAATATTAGGAAAAGAATGATGAAATGAACAGGTTCCCTTGATGCGCTGCTTCTTAAGGACAAAATTCCTTACAAATAAGCAAACTTTTCCCCTCTGGGTAAATGGGGAGACCAGAGCCAGTAAACCCAGGAGTTGAGCCCCTTTTGGGTGCAGTGGCATCTGCTCACATCACTACTTTTGCATTTCTAAGGGTGAGGCTGAAAATCCCTAATGTCTGCTAGTATCTCACTATAACTTATGTAGAGTATAGTGCTGATGGGTTTTAGTTTCCTGCTGTATGTCCTCAGGCAAGTTATGGAGGCCACAGAACCTCAGTTTTCCTTATCTGTGCTGTGGGGTTGGCAATAGCACTCACCTCACTGGGGTTTTCTGTAGCTTCAGTGAAGTAGTTCTTGTAATGCCCTCAAACAGTGCTTGGTTCCTGTAATACTCAGCAGATGTTAGGTTTTAATACTATTAACATTTTCTCTGATGCATTTACATTGCTTAACAACATGTGTGTTTGATAAAATCAGCCTACATTTGTAAATATTCCTTTTGACTTTTTAAACCTTTAACACCAATTAATTTTACCCAAACATCAATTTTGTAAGTTGAATGTAGAATTATTTTATTCTCCCTTGATTGCCAAGAAGGGGAAGATAAAGAGGAGTTAAGTGACTTGCCTAAGGCAGTGCTAACACCAGAACTGGAGTTTAGATTCTCAACTCACTTCCATCCCATCATTGGGGCTGGGGGGAGGGAGTGGGGTTGAGAGACCCAGAGCCCTCTTAGTTGTGGCTTGCATCAGAATGCAAAAGGTTTTCTCTTGCAGAGCCGGTTCAGATTCCAGTTAAAGTTTAGTAAGAGGGCCTCAGTGTGGCCTGGCAGAAGTAGGTGAGCTAGGGGCAGTGGCAGCATTTACATATGCATGGCCAAGTTTTCCTTAAAAAAAAAAAAGTGTCAGCAGCATTCACACTTCTGAATATATTAGGTTTGTAAATCCACGGTGCAAATTGTTTGTAGAATCTCAATTAAAGCCCTTGTAATATTGTCATTCGTAATCAGCTCACTATGAAAACAGGGCTTCCAGAGGGCACCAAAATCATTTGAACCTGCGATCTGTAATAGATTTGAATATTCAGATAAGGTCAGCGGTCAGAGCAGAGGCGACCGTTTTGGTCAATAAACAGGTTTGTGAGACAAAATCTTGTTGTCTACATGGGAATGGCTTGGAGAAATTGGTTCTCAAGGGGGAATCAAAAGATTAAATTCCGCAGTGTTGCCAATTTATTCGCAGGCCAAACAAGTGTGTGATGGAAATCTTTGTGCGGGAGGAGGATGCCTATTCCTGGGAGAAGCTCTGGTTGACAGAGCCAGAGGGGTTCCCCCGCAGCTGTCCTGCCTGCCACTGAGGCTGAGCTTGATGGAGGCCTATTGGGGATGGAAAGAGAGAAAAGGCACCCCAGCAGCTGGCCGGGGCTATCCTGAATTAAGCCAGTCCATGGGAAGGCCAAGTATGTGGGTTGCATTGTTCCCACCCCTCTCTCGACCCTTAAAGTGCTTTCTCAAAATTCTGCCTGGCTTGAATCCTTGGCTGACAAACCATTACCAACTTCTTCTGTGAAGACCCACAGGAGAAATTTCTCTCTGGTCTCAGTACTAAGAAGACTTGTGTTTCCCTTAAGGACTCTGAGAATCATTAATTCCATGTTTTGTTTTGTTTTTTTTAACACTGTGTTCCCAAAGCCTTAGGGGTTTGGGTCTTCTTGGGCGCATGAGCTGCTGTGAGGTCGGCAATGAGGGCAATGGTAGACAGGGGCCTGGATTCCAGTTCCACCCAGCAGCTCTAGGTTGTCCTGTTTCCTGCATTTGCATCTGTATATTGAAGAAAGAATTCAGTGTCCAATAAAAAGGTTTGGAAACCACTGACCTACAACCAAACCTGAATGATCTACTCTTGCCTGGCTCTTCAACCTCATCGTTCTTTCTACAGCTAGTCACTAGTCTTCATTTACAAAATTCTTTCAATCCCTCAAATAAACCAAGGTCCATCCAACCTCAGGAATGCTGACTTCAATTGTCCTTTGGCTGTGGAATTGTAACAGGGTGGTCCCCAGGACAGGGGGAGGTTCCAGGTTTCCTGCCCCACCCAAGATAGGGTGGAGCTGAGCAGGGAGAAGAAGCTGCAGAGAAGACTGAGGAAGGAAGAAAGCAGGATGGAGAGCCAGAAGGAGACCTGGAGGAGGCACATGGAATGGAGAGGCATGTGAAGAAATTGCGCTTGCCTTTTGGTCGTGGACTGATTGACACTGATATGGGTGAGAGACCCGTGGAGAGGTTAACAATGGTAGTTTATATCTTGATTTTGATTTTGCTCTTTTCCTCCCAAACTTGTCTGGTTGTTTCTGACCCTTTTCTGTGGGTCTCCACTCGAAGATGCTTTAAACTTGGGACAGGTTTTCGGGCCTTGCTCTAGGCCCATTTGGGTGGAGTTTTACCCCACAAGGGGACAGGTAACTTTGGGTGCTTGATTTAGAAACTATATTCTTTGCCTTTCCTGTATTGTTTACTAATTGTATTAAAGTTCCTTTTCATTAAAGTCTCATATGTTTTGTGCTGATGCAGCCGATGGCAGAAATTATTTAGAGCAGGCAGGTTTGCAGGGTCTGTGCTGCCCCTCTCCCTGCCCTGTAACAGGATCAGCTGGAATCAAAGAACTGAGGAATAAACACAAGGTAACTTCTGCTCTTTTATGTTGAAGGCAGGGATGGGGTTCATCTGGCATCTCTAGCGAGCCATCTGCATTTCCACACTTCTTCTTTGCCACCCTCAGTACATGCCTTTTATTTTCAAGGTCATTTCACAAAAAGTCCAGAATGACACCTAGAGCTTCAGTCGTGATTGGCCAATAGATGGAGGAAGTGGCAGGGCAAAAGTTTCCCTAGCTGAGGCTGCTGTCATTAAGCAATTTCCAGAATCTCATACAGTATTTCATTTAACTTTTGTATTGTCCAGAGGTTAGTCATATGGTCATTTCCAGCTGCAAGGAAAACAGGAAAATATAATCTTTTGTTTGGGCAGCCATTGTGTTAGTAAGGAAAAATGGAAATTCTATTATAGGAAAGAAATGAGAATTAGGGAGCAACCCAGGGAGGTCTTAGGTTAAATTGCAACTTTCCCTAATATAAAGTCTGATCTTTCCTAATATCTGCTTTCTTAGAACACTATTTTTCCTTTATGGAATTTTCATAATTTATAATGGTATATCTAACTATTAAAATTTGTTTGTATAGCCAGATGGTAAGTTCTCCAAGGGGAAAAAAATGAATGTTTTTTAAAATCAGTGTCCAGCAAAATGTCTTTCATCTAATTTGTGAGCTAAATATTTGTCATCTAAGTGACTGAGTGAGTGAGTGAATGAATGATATTTTTCTGATAGTACTGGTTAAACTTCAGTAAGTTTTCAGGAGTTCCTGAAGGATGTTTAGAGTACTAAGTTTGCTGCAGGCTCTCATGTTTTAAGTATTATCTTCTTAATTTCTAATTTACGTAGTAAATTTGCTTATATTGTACAGATGATATATTTTAGAAGCTTATCTTAATCCACTTGGAAATTAGGGGAAGGGCATCATAAATAATTAGTAAAGGACAGATGAAATATAAGCACCCAGAAGGAAAATTAACAATTTTTTTTTTCAGCATGGGGGAAAAAATGCAACACTAAAAGAAAATAGATATCTCTTTCAGCATATTGTTTGATGGTCCCTGTTCTGGGATTCATTAATGTTAGCACAGAATAATTAACTAACCATAAAACAGGATGTTGTTCCAAAGTCACTAGTAAGCAGCAGGAGTTCAGTTAAGATCACACTTAGGAAGCTAAGCATGATTAACCTTTGCCTAGGTTATAAAATGGCCCATTTGAGAACTGTTGCCACTGGATATATTACCAGAATATCAATTGGATTATTGAGTGAGAGGTTTTACATGATGTTTAGTATGATGATATATATCTGGTTACAAACTGTTTATGACAAGTGGAAAAGCCAATAAAAGATTAATGCAGATTTAAATAGATTTTTCTTGTGTACTTGAGTTGTGGTTAATTTATGCATATATAACTCAATACCTGTATATTTAAAAGAGATGCTAGGTTATTATTCGTAATGAAGAGAGACAGCTGTTGAATATGTAAGTAAAATTGTAATGCTGACTTTGGAGTTTCTATTTAAAGGGAATTTTCAGTTCATTGAGATTTTTCATTGGAATTTTTATTTGGTACAAACTTTGCCAACTAAACCTTAGGTTAATTTGGCAACATTACAGATTAAAAGAGAAGTCATTCTTATGAACTTGCAAAATTAAATGGCAAATAAATTTCATTTGCTTGTAATTACAACTTTGATTTGTCATAAAGTTGTATGCCATGGGGCAATAATTTTTCTTTAGATGTTTTTCTTACTTAAAGGTTTTATTTATTGTTTTAAAATTATCTTGCTGACATTAACTTAAAAGTCTTTGTGAATAGCCACTTGTCTCTTTAGATTCTTTTACAATTCCTATAGCATTTAGCACATGTTAGGTATGTTCAGGGGCTTGGAAAATTCTTAGTATTTGATTGAATTTCTTTCCTTCCTACCTTCCTTCCTACCTTCCTTCCTTCCAGACTGAACCTCCTTTTCTTTCCTTCTTGTCATATTTCCTTCCTTCCTGAAGTTTCCATTGAGTAGCTACTATATTCTGGGTTCTTTGTAGCGAATTAGGATACAAAGATGAATAAGACGTGGGTCACATCTCTTAAGTGACAAAGATTGAGACACACTTATAGCAGGAATGCAGAGGATCCAAATAAGGGATCAGGAAAAAAAACTCATTATAATAAAGTAAAAGTCAAAATCAACAGGCAACTATAAACCAGAGACATACTACAGGCGGGGAGAAGGGAGTAGGATCAAAACAAGGGTGGGAAGAGCACAAGGAACCATGGTGATAGCTCACGGGTGAATGGGTGGTGGGGATTTTATGGGGACTGTAACCAAGATGAAAATGCATACATTGTACAAAAATGAAAAATGATGTAAAAAATAAATTAAAAAGATTGAGACACTGGTATGCCATACCAGTGATACAGCAACACCAGATTTGAAGCTTTCTCCATCCAGCACATATTCTGTGAAGATAAAATAAGGGAATTCAGTGAGAAGACACTTTCCTACCATGGATGCTATCTCTTGATGATTAGCTGAGTGAAACAATGTAGGGAAAATGGCCTGTAAACTAGTCTAAAGTGCTGTGTGAGTATACCATTATCACAAATTATGTAAATGTCAATTCCCACCATCACCGGATTATAAGCAAGGGCTTTTTCTCATATTACAAGCATATTACAAGCATACATAAGAAGCAATCAATGCATGTGTGGATAAAATATTGAAGATTTATTTTTTTAATATTATCATCGCCATTACCAGTACTATTTAAGCTG
The DNA here is from genome assembly GCF_964194135.1 of Talpa europaea. Classification (NCBI taxonomy): domain Eukaryota; kingdom Metazoa; phylum Chordata; class Mammalia; order Eulipotyphla; family Talpidae; genus Talpa; species Talpa europaea. The sequence continues at coordinate 59,111,053 of NC_140076.1, read as the reverse complement.
TATCTTGCTGTTTTGTTTTGTTAAGTTACTGATGTAAGACACCCCCAATTGATCCTCCACCCTGGGGTACTCAGCAGAGACACCTAGGTGGGTTGAAGTGAGATTCTCTGCCTTTCACTTGAACCCTAGCTCAGAGGTAAAGAAAATAAACTAAAATGAAACAGTGAGCACAAAGACAGTAGACACTTATGGTTGAGTAGATTTGGTCAGAGCTGATAAAGATGGCTGGCCCACTCAATTCCATGATTCCACCTCATTCAAACATCTGAGCTATCAGAATTTTCTATATACTCTTGAAATCAGTTGAATGTATATGGGAAACACCTCTAAAGAAAAACGTTCCTTTGTTTTGAATCTCTCAAAGCCCTGTAGTCTCTTTTTGAGGTTCCTATTTAGTGTCACTCATTTTTTGCTCATATGAATGGTGAGCTGGTAGGGACAGATGTTTTACATATGTAATCTTCTTTTAATCACGTACAAGGTCCGTGATGTTGTATTATTATTATCATCATCGTCATTTTATGGATGAAGAAATGGAGGTTTAGAGAGGCTTACCTGTGGTTAAAAGCAGTTAAGCCATATCACTAGAATTGAAACCTCTGACTGGGGATTCTTTATTATTTTTAATACATGCTTTCTTGTTTTATTTCATTATTTCAAGAGAATTTTTAAAAACTTCATCCCTATTTTTATTTTGAAAATTTCCAAACATACAAAAAATTTCAAGGTACAGGATATAAGAAATACCCATATTCCCTCCAAGTAGATGTAAACAGTTGTCAATATTTTGCCACACACACATCCCACCCCCTCCAAACCATCTGAATGTAAGTTACAGTGATAATGACAACTCCCATTGAGGGTAGGGACCCAGTAAGAAGTAATGAGCCCCACTTCCAAGGGAGTGATTGGGTAGTTGGTTGAGGAGTGTAAAAGGTTATTCTCGGAGGTATAGGGGTGGGCTTAGATTCTATTCTCTGGAGGCCTGGAATTGATGTATTTAGGGGAAAGAGTGGATTAGAGCAGAACCCTGAATATGGGTATTTCCTCCCTAAATATTTCAGCATGTACTTCCCAGGAAGAAGGACCATCTCTTGTAATAATAACAGTGCCATCATCTCGGCTAAAATAAATAAATCAATCAAAGTACTGGTAAATCCATAATATCTTCTAATATCCAGGTCATATTAAAATCATCCCGATTAACCCTCCGATGTCTTTATGGATATAAAACATGTGTTTGTAACCATTATATCATGATCTCCCTTAAGGGCATCTAAAGAACAAGTCAAAGCCATACTTGGGCCAATTAGGTTGATTAGCAACTCCTATCTCTGGTTTCACAACTCTTAGTCCAAAGGCCTCCTCCTTTTAGTTTTCTTTTTCCTCCTCCTCTTCCTTCCCTTCTTTGTTAAATCTATCTTTATTTATTTATTTATTTATTTTAAAGATTTATTTTTTTAATTTATTTATATAAGCACTGGGTACAGTCAGAAGCGCAGGAGGGTGAGAGAATTCACCAGAGCCAGAGCGGGGAGCAGAACAGGCAAGGACTGAAGTACACTGCTGAGGGGAGCAGCGGGGCGGCAGGAGAGGTCTGTGCACCATGTGGGACCCTCCTCCGGTGGCCGGGGAGCAGCCGGGGGGGGATCGAACCGGCGTTGCAGAAGCCGCGGGCAGCTTCGCAACCCAGCGCTCAACCGCTGAGCCACCGGGGAGGCCCTATTTATTTATTTTTTAAGAGCTGGGGTATAGGCCAGAGATGTGGGGGGTGAGAGGATTCACCAGAGACAGAGTGGGGAACAGAACAGGCAGACTGACCGAAGTACACTGCTGAGGGGAGCAGCGGGCAAGTCAGGAGAGGCCTGCTGTGCCATGTGGGTTGCTGGGGATCAAACTCGTGCTGTATAGGCTGCAGATTGCTTCATAGTGTGGTGCTTAACCACTTGCGCCACCAGGGAGGGCCCCCTTCATTTCTTTTTGACTTCATTGTCCTTATTTTTAGAAAGCATCTTAAATATCAAATAATACTTATTCATGAAAGACTGCTTGAAATACTTTTTATGTCTGCATTTAAATAATATTATTTTCATTATGAAAGTCATACATCTAATTGAAGAAAATTTAGAAAACTCATAAAGTAGAAAGAACTATTTAAAAAATCTATTATATTTCCTCCATCTCTATACATAATCACTCATGCATTTCCTTCCAGGGTTTTTTCCATGCTCAGAATGTTTTAAAAATAATTATGATAATATCTACAGACCATTTTGCACTCTCCTTTTCTCCCCCACAAAATTTTCTAACAAATGTATTTATAGCATAGTGGTTAAGAGTGTGAATTTGGAATCAGACTCTAGGATCCTGATTGACTATAGTATCACCCCTACTAGCTAGGCAAACATACCCCAAAGGGTAACACATATGGGAGCAAAAGAGGGTACTGCTCATAATTCACCCAAGATATCAGGTGCAAAATAACTGTTCCAGAATTTATGGTCATCCCATCTTGGCAAGTTGCCTGTGAATAAATGCAATTTTCCCATCTAATAAGATTGTTGTGATATCCAAACAAAATCACAGGAAAAGAACTCACGCGCAACGTGTGTTAGTTGTAATGATGATTTTCCATCATGTCCTTTTCCACTGTAGGGTCATACTCTATGAGAATGCGTATCATAATACACAGGGCATTTTTTGCCTTGTCCTGGTCCTCTCTCCACTTTCCCACTCTCCTTTGATTGCTTCACAATAGACCTTGCTCCCCTTTAATTCTCACTGGGACTCTTATGAGGGATTAACTTGGCTTAGCCCCATTTTACAGAGTACAGATCATGAGATTTCAAGTTCATACCTTTAAAAACTGATGTAGATAAGTCATCCTTTCTCTTCATTCCTCTGCTTCACACAATTTCTACTTATACAGAGTTTCATACTAATGACAATTGCCTCAAAGAATACCCCATAATAAGGAGGATCAACATGAACTACAACTTTCAGAATCAAAAAAAAATTACAACTCTATACAAAGGCTGTCATAGGTAAGGTTAAAAAAGAAGCATAACAGAGAGACAAATTAATATTCAGGGTTCTGCTCTAATCCACTCTTTCCCCTAAATACATCAATTCCAGGCCTCCAGAGAATAGAATCTAAGCCCACCCCTATACCTCTGAGATTAACCTTTTACACTCCTCAACCAACTACCCAATCACTCGCTTGGAAGTGGGGTTCATTACTTCTTACTGGGTCCCTACCCTCAATGGGAGTTGTCAGTAAGACTCTCTTTACTTTGGTTAAGGATGTGTGGTTTGAAAACTACACACCCCTCCATGATATCTATATACATGTGTACACACACACACACAAATATCTACACGCCCATCGGCACTGTTAGCTTTTTTGTAATCTTTCATTTTACAAAATATAAGACCCTAGAGGGTTAAGATGACATCACATCATCATTTTATCTCCATTGCTTTAGACAAGACATAACACTGAATATCTTCAATAAATATTTGTCAAATAATGAATGCATCCATGAAGAAAGGAAGGAAAGGAGCTCTGTCTGAGCATTGGCACCTTTACCAGAGTCTTCTAGCTTTTTATGATGATGTTTGTGATAACCATGCTGCTTTTATTCAATGACTATGCTTTTGAAACAAAGCAGGATTCAATGTCCACCTTTCTCATTGGAATAAGCTGCTCTGCAAACGCCACTGCAAATACAGGACATGATGCATAACCAATACTAACACATGCCATTTGAAGCTTTAACAAGACAGACCTCCTTCAAATTTATAACAGTCTATGTTTAAAAACCTGACAAAACCAAAATGTGCTCTCCATAAATTATAGTGGCACCATTCCTGCTGCCGAAGTGAAGGTTGTGTCAGCATTTCCATTATTCTGTGGATCGCTGTGTTTCAGGCCTTTAGTTCTTGGCTATAAAAATGCACCTTGGGCTTAAAACTGGCAAGGAACACCTCAGCCTTGGAACAAATTTGCTTCACCAAATTTTGAGAGCAAAACCTATTTGTTTATTTCCCCTTTTGTCAATGACTTTTGTGAAGAGAAAACATCCGTGAATTTCATTTCCAATTTCATTTTTTTTTTTAAGTTTGATAGCTTTGAACAACATCTTGTTTTTAGAGTTAGGAAAGTCTTGTTTTGAGTGTTGGGAAAAGAATAAAAATTGTAAGCCTTGTTTTTAAAGAAAGATATTGTTCTGAAACCAGCCACCCCCCTGCTCCCCATTCTGATTTCATTAAGAAGGGTTAACAATGGTTTTATTTTGACATGGGCAAATCAGATGGCTACGCTTGGTGGTGAAATTTGATTATCTGATTAGGTTAATAACCACTCAACAACAGCCTTTATTCTGTAGCTATCTGTTAAGTATAATTTCCCATTAGCTTCCTGGAGAAATCATTTAGTATAACTGTTCATACACTTAATTAAATTTCTTTAGTTTCATTTAAGCATGTATTTATTTATGGTCCCTTGGGTAAGTAACAATTTTCAATATGGTTCTTGATTAGTGATATCAGAATGCCAATTTTTAAGAAAGGGAGCTGCAATTATTAATTTAGTAAAACAGAACATCTAAATCACTTTCAGTTTCTGATGCTCATCCTTATGAACTATAACTTCCCCTAAAATCAGAAGTGACTTAAGTTTTATTTATTTATTTTCTTGAATTTCATATGTAGTTGTATGGATATACCACCACCTCAATTACACTGTTTGGCTTCTCTCAATAATCCCTGTGCTGCCCAACCACAAGGCAGGGCAGGAAAGGACATAACTTACCCCCAGAAGTCAGGGAGGGCTCCCTGGAGGAGTCAACAACACCTGAGCCGACCCCAAAACATGGGCAGGAGTTAGCTAGGTTTGGAAAGGAAAATTATATTTTAACTGAATGAGAAAGATTACCCTCAAATAAAAGGCCAATAGTGTCACAAAATAATTTGCTAGGATTAAGCAATAAACAATTTTGGGGTGGGAAGGAATATGCAAATTTATGATTTACTATAGAGATAGTGTCACAAAATAATACTTTTTTTTTTTTTTTAAATCAGGAGGTGTATGCTGCTGAGATCGTTCTGGAAACAATGGTAGCAGGTGGGCTGGCCAAGCAGGGATTCCTCACTTTCAACAGAGAATGTCGCTGCCACTCAAAGTCACCAGGGCTGGGAGAGCTCCTGCCGAGACCCACATCATCCAACAACACACTTGCTCAGAACAGGGAAATGTGCATTTTCAGGAGAGGGGAGACAAACCTTTTGGTTAGCTAATTGGCATGACAGAGTGTGGGGTACATGTGCTCCTGGAAGAAAGGTGTCTGGTGTTTAGGTCTCAAAATCCTCAGCACAGGTCATTGGAGGGAGGTCTTAAGCGCAACTATTTTTATTGGGGGTGAGTGTTAATATTTCTCTGTGCATTAAAAATAATAATTGGTTTGAACTAAAATAAAAGGTTGCTGGAAGGCTTAAAATGGACTGTCTATATTATTAAAAGAATATATTATATTATCAATATATTAATAACATTACCTAATTATTAATTTTAAAGGAAAGGTCTCAGCTTGGATAAACTTAGATATAGATCAGGATATCTATAGTGTCCTCAGCACCACCTTCCAAAGTGTAACTCTGGAATGATCTCTCATGTCAGTTTCTTGGGGGCTGAATAATAAGGGGTAGTGGGTACTCACCACCTGGGGAGGGAGTGGGAACCAAGCAACAGATGTGAGAAGTTTCACAGGTGCTCCCCATGAGGGAGGGGAGTCAGTGCACACTATGTTCTTTCTGACCAGGGCTTGCAGGGGTTGAGGCCCCAGGCAGTTGCTGCCACTCCCCCCCGTGAGAGGTGAGAGGGCCTGAGAACCAGAGCCAGCTGCTTTCACTTGCTCCCAGGCCTTGCCATCCCAGGGCAGCCAAGCCCACTTCTTGAAATTATCAGCTGCCTGGGGCAGCTGGAGAGGGGGGGGGGGCGAGCCCTCCTGGTCCCCCATGTGAGGCGCCGCCACCACCTGACCACTAGGAGGCAGGATCACATTGTCTAAGCCACTGGGGACTACCCAGGTGTCTGGGCAACTTGAAATAAGAATCTGTGTCCAAGAGTAATCATCTCATGGTTCATCCAGGCTAGGGAAAGAGTTTGCTTTTGAATTCTGCTTCTCCCAATTACTGTGGGTAGACACTGAGGGGACTTAGTAATCTTTGCCAGCCTCAGTTACCACATCTGTAAAATGGGGGCAGTGACATGTGCCCCTGCTCTTGGTCTTGTTGGGAGGATTAGAAAGGATGTCTGGCACATAGTAAAGAACAGCTAGTTTTATAAGTAAAATGAGTGGTCATGATATTGTTCTCTCAAATGTCCCCAAACCCTCCCCACCCATATACCACTCAGGGGAGAAAATCTAGTGGGGCAGCTCAAGAGTAACAGAGTTGGAAACTTGAACCCTTGTTAAGTAGCCCCCAGCTGCTTGCTTTGGAACATGCTGAAAGAGAGGGAGGGAAGCAGCAGGGGCTTAGCATGCCAACCATCCTGGCAGGACTCCGCCTGAAGAATGGCCATCTCTGCCCTTTTATGGAAAACAGCATAGTGTGTCCTTAGTCCTCTTTGGAGGAAAAGGCTGTAGAGTTCTCCCCGAGGAGAATGACAGAACCCCTGAGTTGGGCCTTTGGGAGTGGAGCAGGGGAGTGGGGAGACCTTTGAAGAGAGAGAACAGGGTGGGTATAGATGACCATTTGACTGATTTCCTTGCTCCCCCCCACCCCCAGCCCTCTTAGGTCAGTAGCTTGAGGCTGACCACCATGACAGCTGCTGCTCAGGTAACAAGTGGTAGGGCCAGAAGGACCACGGGTCCAAAGGTGCCACAGTTAAATTCATCTGACCTGTGTTACCAGACGTCCTTACAGCTCAGTCTGTGGTTGGGGATTCCAGTCATTGCCTCTGGCTCACTTTGTCTTTCCAAACTATGACTGAATCTTATTTTTTTTTTAATTGAGGTAACATTACTTTATAACACTGCGTATGATTTAAGGGTAGAGGATTACCCCTCTTCAGGTGTATGTTACTATATCACACCCACCACCAAGGTACCCATAGTCCTTCCCCATTGACCCCTGGGCCCCCCTCCCTGTTTGGTTCCCCATCTTCCCCCTCTAGTAGTCTCCATTGCATAGTCTTCCTAACATATTTCACCCATATTGTTGCAAATGGCAAGCTTTCATCTTTTAATTTTGCTGAGTAATATTCCATTGTAGAATCCACATCCTTAATCCACTTACCTGTTGTTGGGTTCTTGGATTGATTCCATAACTTGGCTATTGTAAGTTGTGCTGCAATGAACCTAGGAGTTCATATATCCTTTCAGATTGTTTTTGCATTCTCTGGGTGGATACTTAAGAGTGGGATTGCTGGATCATATGGTATAATCTATAATATTTTGAGAAACCGCCAGACTATTTTCCATAGGGGCCAGATTACAGTCCCACCAACAGTGCAGGAGAACTCCTTTTTCACTATACCCTCCCCAACATGTGTTCCTGATCTTTTAGATATGGGCTATCCTTACAGGTGTGAGGTGGTAGCTCATTGTGGGTTTTTTTGTTCAGATTTATTTATTCATTAATACAAGAGCCGGGGTACAGCCCAGATGCGCAGGAGGGTGAGAGGATTCACCAGAGACAGAGTGGGGAACAGAACAGGCAGACTGACTGAAATACACTGCTGAGGGGATCAGTGGGTGAGACAGGAGAGGTCTGCTGTACCATGTGGGATTCTCGCCAGCCGGCCGGGATAGAACCCGTACTGCAGATGAGCGCCTGCGCCACAGGGGAGGCCCTCATTGTGGTTTTGATTTGCATTTCCCTCCTGATAAGAGATGATGAAATTTTTTCATGCTATTGTTCACCAGCTGTATGTCTTTGGAGAAGTTTATCAGTTTAGATTTTCTCCCATTTTTGTTTATGTTATTTGTTTTCTTTTTGTTGAGTTGTATGAGTTCTTATAGATCTTGGAATATTAGCCCCTTGTTGGATGTATGCTGTGTAAATATTTTATAGGGTGTCTTTTCATTTTTATGATAGCTTCTTTTACTATGCAGAAGCGTTTTAGTTTGATATAGCCCCATTTGTTTACTTTTGCTTTTGTTTCCCTTGCTGTTGGAGTTGAGTCCCCAGAGAAAATCTATGACTCAATCTTTTTTTTTTTTTTTGGTTTTTCTTTTTTTAAAGATTCATTTATTCATGCATACAAGAACTGGGGTATAGGCCAGATGTGCGGGAGGGTGAGAGGTTTCACCAGAGACAGAGAGGGGAACAGAACAGGCAGACTGAATGAAATATACTGCTGAGGGGAGCAGCAGGAGACACAGAAGAGGTCTGCTGTGCCATGTGGGTATCTCCCCGGCCGGCCAGGAATCGCACCCAAGCTGCGGAGAATGCTGACAGCTTCATAGCGCTGCGCTCAACCGCCTGTGCCACGAGGGAGGCCCTCTATTACTCAATCTTATTGACACAACCTAATTCACATCCCATACTCCAGCCATAAAAACAAAAGAGAAATGCAATGTTTCACATTCTGGCTTCTGAAGGACAGGAAGCCTCCAGAAGAGTGGGTTGGTAAATGGTGAGCCAGTCCACCATAACCTCCACAGGTGCCAGCATTTAGGAGATCAGAGATTTCACAGAAAAATCCAGATTTCAGTTTTTTTAAAAAAATTTAGAAGACCTTTTCTCATGTCAGCAGGTATGTTGATGCTACACTTGGCGCTGTCTTGAAATAAGCACTTGCTCTCTGTTCCCCACCAGCTCCACTTGCTTGGCCCTTAAGGTTATCCCTGCCTTAAAGATTGCTTGTCTGACTGTTCACCTTGCAGATAAGGAAAGTGAGGATCAGGAGAAGGTGCTGGCTCTCGAGCCCCCATGACTTATCGGTGGCTGGTAGAAACTGGATCTCTTCCCCCTAATTCCTGGTGCCCTCCTATTTTTGCCGCGTGTACTGTTTTCACTTGATGTTGCATAAACCAGGGTCTCTGTTGGGCAGCCTGATAACAGAATCAACAGATCTACTTTCCGCGTCAAGTTTAGCGGGACTAACCTTTGGGATGGCCACACCAGGCAGCTGGTGGTCCTGAGTTTTCAAACAACAGTTAATTATGATCTTCATTCTCTGGCTTAAAAGGCAGGGAAGAGTATAACATATTCCTCACAAAACGATTAACATTTAATCAAAAGTTTTAATGCTATCAGGAAAATTGGGCTCTCCAGAACGATTCATTCCCTGAGGGTTTCAGATGGCTAAGGTTTGACTAAAACTGCTCCTATGTGGAGCACCCACAGCATTTGCATGTATAGTAGTGCATTGTGATCTTTTACATTTTCTAAATTTTAATGTTTAAGTCATGTAATTCTCCTTTGAATGAAATCTTTCTTGAAAGTCCAATAGATGAAAGAGCCCAATAATCCCCAAAGCAAGGCATTCTGGGTGAAGCCAGGGGACACAGGAGCGAACCCATGCACTCCAGCTTCCCCTCAAACTCCCCCCACCCCACCCCAGTACTCACCCTGGGGGCTCTACCACCCAGTCAGGCCAGGGCTCCTTAACACCTACTCTCACTCATCAGTCAAACAGTCACCAGGGATGGTGGGTGAAATGCAGCCTCCCCTTCCTCATACTAATTTGCCGCTCATCATCGCTGAGGGGGAGTTAGGAATGTGCATTTTAACAAGCCTCCTCGAGGTGCTTTTTCAATGCTTGCTAAAGCTTAAAGAAACTCCATACTGGGGGGACCTCCCTGGTGGCACAAGGGGTTAAGATGCAGCCTATGAAACTATCCCCAGCCAGGAAGGTGACCCACATGGTGCAGCAGAACTTTCCTGTCTGCCCCTGCTCCCCTCAGCAGAGAATTTCAGTTAATCTGCCTGTTCTGTTCCTCACTCTGTCTCTGGTGAATCCTCTCACCCCCCTTCTCTGGCCTGTATCCCAGTTCTTGTATGCATAAATAAATCTTTTTTTTTTTAAAAAAAAAAAAGAAACCCCATACTGGGAGAGCGATGGGGACCACACCTGAGAGGAAAGCTATATACTGTCAAAAAATTAACAAGGATGTAAAACAATGGTATTTCATTAAACAATAATAATAATAAAATTAAAAAAAAAAAAACCCTGAGGTGCTGGGGTTCTAGGGAGTGTAATTTGTAAACTCACTCATTCTATTTATATTAGTCCTGATTTAGGGGACACTGGACTTGCCTGAAGTTGCACAGCGAGCCCCCATTCTTCCTTCAGACAGTCTTGTGTGCATGGGCAGAGTTGGGGTGAGCACCTCTGGCCACGTGAGCCCAGGGCCACTATCTATCTCAGGTGGCGACCCCTCATGGGGCTGCCAACTTGCCTCCTACCCTCCCACTATCCCGTGCTCCACAGCGGATGAGGCTTCAGTCAGATGCCCCGGATTTGATTTCTCATCCACCTGTTTACCAACCATGAGCCGCAGCTGTCAGGATTAGCAAGTGTACATGCAAATAGCCGCCCCGAGTGCCCACTGCCACGTGCTTAATAAAGCGGGAGCCATTATTACCATCCCTCTTACACCTCTGGGTCAGAGCCTGGGTAAACAGATTGGGTCATCCCAGCAGTGAGGCCCGCTGGAGGATATAAAGGCCCCTCAGGACTCCTGGAGTCCTGCATTGCACCAGTAATGAGCACCCCCTGGTCCAGAGCACTGATTTGAAGGAGAAAGGACCATCTCTGTGAACCAAAGGGGGATTAGTTCTCCTCTGCCATCTGGATCTCCGCCCTTCAGCCCGGGAGAGCTTTGTTTTGTAGATGGCTCTTTTCCCTGGCAGTGTCTTCTATGCTGCCTGTTGAGATGGATTTTCCAGGGGCACAAAGGGGGTCTCTGGATCCCTGACCCCTCTTTCCTTCTTGGCTTCTTTAGGGCCCCCAGGCAACAGAGTCCATAGGGCCCAGGCTTCACGCTTCCTTTTTACCTTCCCTAATCCCCACTGAGAAGGTGGTCCAGGAGGGGGCTATTGGGCCCCCAGCTTCTGCCCCGAGGTCCCTAAAGGATCACAGCCAGGGAAGGAATAGCCTTCCCACGCAGACTCTGCAGCCCCCCAGCACACTCTGGACAGTTGCAGCTCTGTCACTCAGAACCACACAGAACAGAGTGTGTCTGCATGGAGCTTGACACGACAGTGAGGCTCCTTCCCATGGTGTGACCCCGAGGCCACGGTCTACATCCTCGCCCTGCCCAGGAGGCTCCTGAGGTAGCTGTACCCTGAGAGTGGGCCGCGGCCCACATTTAAGAGGCATTTGGGCCGGTGGGAACCTGAAAGAGAAAGAGAAAGCTACCTCCTGCCGAAGGACGGCCATCTATTAGTCAAGGAGGGCCTGACAGGAAGGAGAGGAGGGAGTGGACTCTGAGTGCTGCCTCTTCCTCTGTGAGGGAGCTGGGCTCATCCCTGCACCAGGAAGTGGACCCATCACGTCTACACTCCTGTCTGGAGGACAGTGGCTCTGTCACCTCCCCATCACCTTTCCAGTTCCACCCCCACATGCCTCCTTCACCAAATCGCCTAGAGTAGCCTTTGCACACTCTGTCATCTCCCTCTTCCCTGTCCTTGGGATCTCAGCCTACCCACTGGGCTCAGTCTTTGGCCTCAGAGGTGACCCCCAGGGAGAGCTTCTCCCTGTTTCTAGTCTGGCACTCTTCCAATTTATAGCCTGTTTTGGGTGTGTGTGTGTATCGATCACCCCAGACTGAACTTGTTGCTTTGTCATTTCGGCATTTCCAGTGTCTATAGAGCCTGGCACATAGCAAGAGTTTAATAACCCTTTGGTGGGTTGATTGGTGGACAGGTGGATACAAGCACTACACAAACTTACTGAGCATCCCTCAACTAGTGCCAAGTGCAGGGAGGATATTCAAGGGTGAATATGTGGCCCCTGCTGGCCCAAACACCCCAGCACAGGAATAAACACAGACGAGAATGGGGCAGGGGTGATGGAGGAAAACAACAGGAATCTATGAGAGTCCAGAGTGGGAGACCTGCTAGCAACTGGAGCTTTAGGAAGAGAGTCGAGAGGAACTGAGGGCCAGGTAGGAGATGGGCAAGAAGGCTGGAATTGAGTGAGGGCCCCCAAGAGGGCAAGGGCTGGACCTCCTGGAGAGCTAAAAGTGGGCCGATGAGACTGTGCGCATGAACAAGAGAGAGGGTGGGTCTTGGAGGGCCAGGAGGGCTAGAAGGGGACAGATGATCACGGCCACTTAGGAGGAGTTTGCCTAGGACTGTTGTGGTTGACACCTGTTGTCCTAGCATAGTTATTAATAGCACCCTTTGCTCCCAGCCTGGATGATAAATGATAAGGTCACCTTGTTTGTGGCCCACATGAAGAAGTTTATATATATCCTGAACATAAGGGAATGCTAATAAAAAGTTTTAAGCAGGGAAATGATAACATTCATCGAATGAATGAATGAAAGAGGCTTAGAAAATCTTTTGTAACAGAAAACACAGTGAACCAAGCTAATAAAAATGATGAGGTAAAAGAAAATTCTAGAGAGGAGAGTAAGTCCATATCTGGGACAGGTTAGATCTGAGGGAAGGTCCCAGAAGCCTTGATGTCTTGGAGCTTATTTACAGCAGAAATGGGAACACACCTTGGGGGGAAGTTGCCACCTGACTTCTTGAAACAAAGAATTAAACACAGTCTAGGAAAGAATGAAATGTGCTTTAAAAGTGGAGAAATCAGTATTTAGGGGCCTCACTTTTTATTTGGCTTGGTGGGTAGAAGTTGACTTTCTAATCAATCTCATGGGCCAAATACCTTCTTTAGGCTAGGTATGAGACTGGGAAAGATAAACATGTATCAAAATAACCCCAAGACTTGATGAAATAAATCTATAAGTGGAAATAATGTGTATTTCCATTTTATGCATATGATTATATAATATTGCATTTTCATTTATTTATTTATTTTTATTAATTTTTTATTTTTTATATCATTGTTCATTTTTAAACAATATTTGCTCCCCTCCACCCCCTCAGGTGTAGTCCCCATAGAGTTTCTTTCCCTAATGCACCCGTGCACCATCACCTCAGCCCCCTGTTCTCCTCCCTCCCTCCCTATTGCATCTTATCATTTATGGTAAAGGTACATATCGTGACTTATGTACATGATTATTATGCATGTTATGTAAGTGGAAATAAATACATAAATGTGTGGGGAAATGAAATAAAAATAAACAGGCTGGGCCAAGGGGTTAAGACGCAACCTATGAAGGTGTCCGCAGCCTCTGCAGCACGAGTTCAATTCCCAGCCAGCCAGGGAGCAACACACATGGCACAGCAGACCTCTCCTGACTCACCCGTTGCTCCCCTCAGCAGTGTACTTCGGTCAATCTGCCTGTTCTGTTCCCCACTCTGTCTCTGGTGAATCCTCTCACACCCCGCGCCTCTGGCTGTACCCCAGCTCTTGTATGCATAAATAAATCCTTTAAAAAATTTAAAAAGCCAGAGGAAAGATGAAAAAGTCAGTGTCATTTCAATGATGGCGAAGATGGCGTGTGTGTATTTGTAGTGGAGAGAGGGTGGGGGGCAGGAGAGTGATTTTGAGGTGATGGGATAAAGACTAATCCTGAAGGAAGGGTGGGTGGGGAGTGGGCAGAACTTTCCCAGAGAAGAGCCTCAATGTAACTGAAGGTTCCCAGGTTGCAAAATATCATGGCTTTACCTTTATTGACCATTTTACTACGTGCCTGTATTTTAATTATTGCAACAGCAGTATGAAGCAGGCACATTTAATTCCAAATTTATAAATGAAGACACTTAGGCAGAGAGAGATCATCTAAGATCTCACAGTCAATGATAAAGTTCAAACTCAAACCCAGCAGCTGACTCCAAAGCCCATGTTCTCAGTCGCTGCATCTTATACCCTGTGTTCAGTAGACACAGGGGCCATGTGCCTGGGCCATGTGCCCCCTTGGGCTGAGGCCAGGATTTTGAAAAAGAACAAGGGTTTGAGGGTCAGGCAGCCTGAGGATGAATTCCCACTGGCAGTAGTACCTCAAGCAAGTTCTGAGTCGCAGCATGCTCTTGGCTAAGTGGGGGAGTGACATGTCATACAGGAACACTGGGAGGGTGAACCAATGTCTATAAGGTGATGTTCATTAGACCACAGCTGGAAAGATGGGGAGCTGCTTGATTAGGATCAAAACTGACCTACATGTCATAATCACCGAGGATTTTAGAAAGGGGGTTCAGGGTGGAGGCTGGGGCAGGGAAAGAGGCAAGAGAGATTTGAGTGAGACTCCAGTGTTTGTCTGTGTGGTCCCATTCCCTCACCAACTCTTGGTTGGAACTGCACTCTGTTCTGCTTCTTTTTTTTTTTTTTTAGATTTATTAATTTATTTATGTAAGCACTGGGTACAGTCAGAAGCGTGGGAGGGTGAGAGAATTCACCAGAGTCAGAGTGGAGAGCAGAGCAGGCAGATGGATGAAATACACTGTTGAGGGGAGCAGCAGGCAGCAGGAGAGGTCTGCGCGCCATGTGAGACCCTCACCTGGTAGCCGGGTATCGGACCGGCGCTGCAGAGGCTGCGCTGCAGAGGCTGCGGGCAGCTGCGCAACCCAGCAGTGCTCAACCGCTGAGCCACCGGGGAGGCCCTGTTCTGCTTCTTCAATCCTGATCCCAACAGAGCCAGCTGGGCCCTGCACTGTGCTCTGCATCAGTGTTCAGCATTCCACTGCATAATCCAATCGCATTAAACCTGATGGCCAAAAATAGACTTGTCATGGGGTCGGGAAGGTGCAACAGGTAAAACAAGTCAGTTGTATGGGATGGTGGTGATCTTGAAGTGGGGTATACCAATGTTGAATTATAACACTGTACACTTGAAACTTATGTGTTATATACCGATGTTCTTAAATAAAAATTTATTTTAAAAATCCCAACTTGCCAGGCATTTGTGTTTTTGTTTGTGTGGGTTGATTGATTGGAACGGGGCATGGAGAGGGTGTCACTGCTGGATGGTGTTCAAGAATAAGCTCAGGCTACAAGGGAGAAACAGGAGCTGCCCAGCATGGTGGCAAGACCCATAGGAAAGAACATGGAGTTGCTGTGTCCCTTTTCTCTCCCCTCCCTGCCACTCCCTACTAGGGTCCTCCAGGATCACAAAGGCAATTGGCAGTGTGGAATTTCTCAGTTTTCAAGAGGTGCAAGAGTTTGTGGTGAAGTCACCTGCATGGTTAGGGGACACTGATTTTTGTCATGTGAGCCTGTGAAGATATTCCTCTGTCATTAACACTAGCATTCTAACCTTTATAAATTACCCTTTCCCCAATTTCTTTTATCAAGCTACCAACCAAACTTCAGCAAGGTTAAATGGTTTGCTAGGAAACTGAGGCCCCAGGTTTTGAAACCAGGTTAGTCTGACCCGAGGACCTAAGTTGATTATTGCTGCTCTGCTGAACTCCCCTGATTAAGATGACTTTATATCAGAGTTCCAACTCTTTTTGCAGTTACTCAAAATTGACTGCATTTTCTTTTAAACAAATCAAGATGCTTTTTGATTGTATGATCTTGGAATGGTGGTATTCTGTATGATCTTGGAAAAATTCAGTATCAGAAACCCAGGTGTGTGGAAACTCCTGGCTCTTTGGAGTCAGACAGGCATGGATTCAAATCCAGACTCACTAGTTCTGTGATCTCTGGCAAGCCACTCAAGCTTGTCGCTTCCTCAGTCTTTTTGCCTGTAAATGGGTGCATAATAGCTGCTTGCTTAATTACAGGCAGGAAGGAGATGATGAACACAGAGCACTTGCAATGTGGCAGCATGTCCATAAATAGCAGCTGTCGTAATTGTCAGCAGGATCCATATTATTTTGGTAAACAGTCACAGAGGAAGCCCTTTTCTCTTTTTGAAGTGGCAAGTTTGCTCCCACAGTTTGTTGTTGTCACTGCATTTGTGAGGCGGTGTGCAGAAGGGGCTGGCCGCCCCCCCTCCCCCAGCTTCTTGTTACAGCATCTGTTCTCTTCTCGAACACAACGGCTGCTTGAGCCAGAGGCGGGCAAGACCGTCGTCTTCCACATTTGTCATCAGACTTGATGGATAGTATTCCCAAGTTAATGCCATAAATGCTGTTTGGAAATTACAAGTCCATGCTGCTGGTGGTCCAGCCAAAAAAAAGAATTAATTTACAATCATGAATATAAATTTCATAGATAGTATTATTGTCATTCAGGGTCTGAGTTATGGTACATATGAGGAGTGGCTTGTGGGACAGAAAACCATGTCCCTATAACTCAGTGTAATTCCAATGACAATAGTTATATCTATCACTTTGTTATAAATCAATGGATATCCCGTATTAAGTGAGCAGGCCTCACCTCCCCAGCCTCCAAAGGGGGTGTAGCTGAGTGGCCTCAGAGCTTTTTTAAGGTATTATGGGCCATGTTGACTCATGCTGACCTGAAGGCAGAAAAAAGATGCCTTGGAAATGCTTGCATGAGCTCCAAATGCCTTGGTCCACCGCACAATGTCACCCGATCTATAAGCACTTAAAAAAGTGAATGACATACCTAAGTATCCTGGTCTGGAAAGATGTGTCTTTTGCTTGCATCTTGTCTAAAAAGACTAAGTTTTCAGAACTGGGAATTATTTACTAATTGCAGAGAAGATTCTGATGGAAACAGCATCAATCCTGGAAGAGCCGATGCACATTTGAAGGCCTCTCTAAATGCCACGAACCAGACAGTATATCTTTCCTGTTAATCTATATTGGTTTCCTCCCAAAGGCAATTGACCCTGGGGAAAGGTAAAACAGAAAGAATCTGAGTACCACTGAGCTAGCATATAACTAGCTTCGAAAGTGCACTGCTGGGGAGAAGAATGCCGAAATATCACAGGGAGCAGTAGCTTGAGGAGAAAAGAAGATGGTTTGAAGTCAGTGGAAAGTAATTTTGCCAAGTGCAGAGTTATCTAGTTAACCTATTGTTCAGCATAATGAAAAAGCAGGGCTATTCTGGAGTGTGTTACAGTATGTAGTTTGTCAATTACCCAATCAGGGGGCATTGTTCATTCAGCCAGGATAGAGGGCATTACCCATACTATTTTATTACTATTAAGTCTCAACTTGGCATATTTTTATATAGACTATAGGGTGTTTAATAGCCATGTAAAACTAGAACTTCTTTCTTTCTGGCCTAAGTCCATTGTCAGTGGGCTACATTAGCTTTCTGTCCCTGATGTTACGGTGTTACAACATGCAGTATTTAGACTTATAAATTAATGGGAAGGTGTGAGGTATAAGAATTTTGATGGTCCCCCAATTTTAAGAAGGGTAGGAACAGGTGAGCAGGGCATAAGGAAAACAACTAGAAGTCTAAGTCAGCTAGAAGGCACCTCCAGTCCATGTAAAAATTCTGTATTTACAATCTTCTGTATACACCAGGTGTCCCTGCATGAATGATAGAATTGAGAATGGATTTGAAGAGTCTTTTAAAAATGCTGTGTTAAATCATGTTGGCATGAAAGCAACTTAAAATCATCATCATTTGAAAATGTAATTTTAGAAGTTTATTTTTAATTTTAAGACAGTCTTGTTAAGGTTGGTCAATTATCTTGTTTACAAACAACATTTCAAAGCGTACTTAATGTACACTGATTTTAATTATTGGGGGGGTGTCCTCCAAGCTGTTAAAAATTTAGAAATACATGTATGCTGAGTTTTTCTGTTTGGAAGAACATAGTGCAAATTTCTATAATAAAGAAGTCTTGTGCCTGTTGTAGGCTGTTCAGTGGTGTCAAATATTTTTTGACTTTGATAAAAATGTACTGAGGGTCAAGATCATCTCTTAATAGTTCACACTTCTATTTAATAACCTGCCTCAGTGTCAAAAGACACCCCCATCCTATTGCAGTTCCAGGAAGTATTATGCACTGCCATCCCATCTCCAGATGCTCATCAGCCATGTCCATGTTATTCCATATTTGGTCCATTCCAGAGAAAGGCTAAAGGAGACAGAGGGTACGGGATCTTGTTAGGTGCAGCCTCTGACACTATCACTATCAATTGTCTTTTGCTGAGGCTGATCATCACCTCAATTATCTAGTGTCCAGCCTACCTGATAGGTTTTTGCAAACTATAACTCTTCTGTCGATGAGCATGGAATAATGACAGCCAGGGGCAAATGGACAGAATACAAAAGAGATGAACCCAGAAGTAAAATACATAAGTCTATCTCTGCATGTAGACACACACTACGCTTTTGGTACCAAGCGATTCAACATAATATATAGCCAGTGGTTTCTTTGCAGGCTTATTGAGATTATGCTAATAAGCTAAGTAAATTAGATAGAGCTGTTGGCTTAAATATTTTTCCCACTTTATCATTTCAGTGGAAATAAACCAAATATTTAAAAATATTGGGTTATGCCAAATGAACTTAAATATATAGAATTTTTCTTCAAATCACTGCATTTGTAATTTATAGTAAAAACTATTTTAAAGTTAAGTAGGGATTCTTTATTTAAGGGAAGATATATTTTTCTAAGTGATTTCCATTGAAATTCAATTTCAAATTGAAATCATGAATCAAAGAGGGAAGTAAAATACACTGGTAAACTATGCTGAGGCATCACAGCAGTACATATTTTTAGCCATAACCAGTTACACACAACATGAGAAAATAGATTTTAGTACAATATTAATTGAAGTTTTGCCAGTGTGTGGTTCAGGAGGTTAATTTGAAAAGAATACATTACCAATATATTTATTGCATTTAAATAAATTAAAATTACGCTTCACACATCAATAACGCAGCTGTTAAATAATATTTTTATTCTATGTAAATCCTATCCATTCATCTCGGTTGTATAATAAATGACCATAATTACAGAGCTTCATTGGGAGGAAGGTCATTGGTAATCCTGTAATTCCTCATTGGTGTAAAGAGAGAAAACAGAACTGTTTGTGATGAATGTATTCAACCTTTTGCATACTTTGATACTTTGGACCATGCATTAAAATGCGGTCAGAAATTAAGTTCTTCACTTCCACAGCATTTTTAATCTGCTGTGTTGGTTTTTTTTTTCTTGTAACTAATGCCTTGCTGAAGTGCTTCCTTGGCTTTTTCTTCTTGCTCTTGATCACAGATACGTGTGTGATATGTGTGATGTGTGTGTATCACACACACACAAACACACACACACACCAAAGAACATGCCTGCTGGATTCAGACAGTTCTATGCCCAGTTCAAAAGTCCTTTCTGTAGAAATAATTTTCTTAATTTTCAAAGTTTCATTTTTTGCTTCTAAGGGGAAAGTGATCTTCACATGCCCCTCAAACTGTTTTGGTCTAAATGGGAACCAAAGTTCTCAACCTTGTTTCTAGATGAGCTCTTCTCTTGGCAGATCTCTATTTTCAGGTCACCAGGGAAGGCACTGAGCACATTTTCTTTCCCTTGAAAAATCTTTAGCTGTAACTTAGAAGATCTTTAGTTCGAACCTGGTTCCCATTCTCTTTTAATGCAAGGGTGAAATCTGTTTTTCCTAGAGGGACTAAAGATACATGATTGTGAATGTGAATGTTAAAAGTAATGGACCAGTGACAAATAAATTACAGAGAGGGTAACAAATTAAGACATTAACAAAGATAGCTATGATTTAAATGATCTGAATCCCCTGCTTTCTTCTAGCCCTAGAGACCAGTGTCTTGTCTGTCTTTTCCAGGAGCAGACAAGGTTTGGACTTTGCATATGGAAATAAGAACAAATGACTGTTAATTCCTAATGAGGAAAATATCAAAGTGAGCAGGATTCCCTATGTGTGCCATAGGGTTTGTAATTGAAAGGACTTCAGAAAAAAGGGTTTCAAGCAGAGGGAATTCCTCTTAATGAAGCTTGGATTTAGTCCCATTATTCTAATAAAGTGTAATCAATTGGTGCCGACAATCTGAAGGTCTAGTTCAACCTCTGATTAGATCTTGGTTGTTTTTAAGGCCACAGGCATGAGGAAGGGAAACAGGAGTTAATAGGCTTTTGGGTCAGTGAGCCACACTTCCTGAAGTGGGCTGGGAGTTTTGAAGGAGGGCAATTTGGAAGCTGTCTTAGCATAAATCTAAAGCAAGGCTCTGGCTGTCCAAGGGGAACCGGGCCCTCGGCATTCCCCAAGACATGTTTCGAGCCGATTCTACTCTTAATCCAATTTACTCAGCCGAATAAGTCCCACTGCTTCAGCTTGCCAACAAATTAAAATCCAGCTTCATAAAAACACCTTGAATTTGGAAGGTATTGGCTGGCCCACTAGACTTGAAACTTCATTTATTCTGGCTAACTTCTCAATTATCTTCCCAGCAGTGGAGATGTGTAAAAGTGCAAAAATCAATAGGGTTCTATTCCCATTCTATTGGAAAGGGAAAAATTAATGAGATAGGACACTCTCTTAATCAGAAATAAATGTTTTAATTCAGATAATGACATAGTTTTCCCTCGCTGAAGGATGACAAATGCTGGGCTGCGCCCCCAGCAGAAGCAGTTTCAATTTTATTGTAAATATAAAAGGTATTGATCGGTGAGATGTACAAACCCCATTGCTTACAAAAGCCATTCAGGGGGACTGGGAAAACTATTAAGCACTGGGTCAGAAATCAATAAACAACACTGAAATGTAGCAGAGGTCGCCCTAGGCTTTGTGGCATCTTTGAAAGCCAAGTGGCAGGAATAGTGACAGAAATGTCTCTTGTGGAGCAATGTTGGGGATGAAGAGGGTCAGATGTTTAATCTCTTCTGTGGTTTGACAGGTCCCGGGAACAGAACTAATGCAGTCTTTCGTGGCTGTCTTTGATTTAAATACATGCTGATTCATCCCCTTGCTGACAACTGTATTTATTGGCATTGGGGCGCCTACCTACAGTGGCAGAGAAGCGATCGGGGTATATTTAGGAGGCAGAGTACTTGTGTTTATGCAAATGGCCACATCTTGATTCACTTAGGGAAAAAAAACAAACACACACACACACCCAAAAGTTCTTCTCAACACACCGATAGATGGGAGTACAGTCTAGCAGAGCCAGCCTTGTGTTAGAGCAATTACAGGGCAAATGATAGAGCATGAAGTATTATTTGTAGCCGCTGATTTAATGTAATATTTCTCCTTTTGGGTTTTTAATTTTAGTACTTGCTTTAAATTCAAATGTAGTTTAGGCTTCCTTTTCTGAAGTCCTTTATCATGGCTAAATATATTCAACAGTCTCTAGAATACCCTCCTTTTCTATGTGCTATCTGGGGGCAAAGAGATGATATTTTATCATTATCTTCCTTTCAACCTGCATCTCCTCCCACTCCCCCATGTAGTTTTGAAGCTAGAAGATTAACCCAGATTAGAGATCATCCTTACATTCTGAATGGAATTGGGCTGAATCTTTAAATAATATCAAGATAGTCATTGAACTAAAACATACATTTTATTGCTGAAAATGCTAGCCAAGAAAATACCTAGAGTGGAGAAAAATTACATAAGGGAAGCGATTCCATGCATGTAGGTGGAATCCAATTTTTCTAATAAGACATTGATTTGAAAGGTTTAAAGCTGAGTATTGAAACTTTTAACAACATCATTTCAGAAGCAGAGACAAAGCCTTCCCTCCCCAAAAATGCAGGAACTGCGCCTTATGTTACTGGAGGCTCTGCTCCCCTCTTGACACGGGTATGATTATGAGATTGGTGAGGGTCAGGCTGCCCATCAGTAGGTGAAGTGTTCAGCTGCTGAGGATTTGAGTTTCATCTCACCTCAGATATTATGTCAGTTTCATGTCATTTTCATCCCCGAGAATGATTTGAGAGCGCTCCTTGTCCCCTGTTATTGCGGTCACTTGACCTCAGATGTAACTTCTGTCGAATACCATCATTTTAACAAAGTCGAGGAGTTGCACATCCCTAGCTGGAGCTGACCTTTCCAGCCTGCCGCTCCCCAATTGGCTCTGACGGCAGATTTTACTGCCCCCTCCATTCCCAACAAATGAATGTTAAGGCCTCAATGAATTGGTTCACATTGGAAGTTACAGTTTTTCATTGCCATGAGCATTTTTAAAATTGGATCCCCCCTCCCTTCTTTGTATTTGGCCTGTAGTCCTGGTATTTTTCTTTTTGCATTTGGATGCTCAAACATAGAAAACTACTTTCTGCTTAAAAACAATATTCTAGCCCCGAAATGGCAATTCTACATTTGTCACCCAAAACAGAGATGGCACACTACGGGTTCTTACCTGGGAGACGTGTTTCCTATCCCCTCATAATTCCTTGCCTCCGTGTCCCTTGTTCCAGGTGCTTTTGAAACAGGGCTATAGGGGTGCTACAGCCATCCAAGGATAGTGCCCAGGTAGAGGACAGGTGACTGTGGGTTCTTCACCTGCGTGGACAATTGCAAGACCACTCAGGCTCAGAGAACAACAACAATGGGTTTTATTAAACAAACAGGGGAAACAAAGAGTTATTAAGGCCAAAAGTGGCCAGTTATTTCACCCCAGATAAGTGTTCACAGTGTCCAAAAATCCCAAACAAAGGGTTGTTCATTCAAGATGGTGAGTCCCACCAACAAGGGCCTGGAACTTGGGGCATGCTGGCAAGCAGGGGGTCAGGATCCAACTCACCAAACCTGGAGATGTTCACAGGCAATGCTGCTGAGGTGACACCTCAACAGCCCACAGCAACAGTCTGCAGGTCAGGATGGACAGCGCCAGGCGCTTGACCAGACAGCAATAGAGGCAACAGCACTGGGAGGCAGTGTGGGATGATCTTTATGAGTTGTTGGCCCATACCAACAACAGCTCTTTGAGACCCCAGCCCCAAGGACTTTGATGCTCTTTTCAGCCAGTGGCAGTGGCAGGACCAGGGGCAGGTGCAGCCGTGAGGTCGCTGCAAAGGTCTTCAGCTTCTCTCTTTGGAGTTCAGCTTCTGAATCCTTCTTTCTTCTTTGGAGGCCAGGTACAGAAAGGCAGGAGTCTAGGAGTCTGGGAGTCACAATCTGGCTCCTTCCCTGCCTTATATCTTCTTTCAGGGTCCCCCACCCTGGTTGATACCTGCCTGGTTGGATTATTTTCAATTCTAAGTGACCAATCAGGCCATATTAGGGCCAATCAGTCCATCTGGGGCCAAATAATTTACTAATGAGCTGATGAACATGACTGGATTATGTAACTCACACCTCACTGGTCCATTCTATGATCCAGGTGCCATATATAAAGAGGCCAGCTCTGGGCAGTCAGTGGGAAACCCCCACCCAGTTGGTGCTCAGGGAAGGGGCTTCCTGTAGGCAGCAACTTCTGGCATGGGTAGGGAAAACTGCCACGTTTTTCCAACGGCTCCCCCTGCTTAGGCGGCAGTGTGAAAGAGCCAAGTCTTGTCCCACAGTCTACACTGTGGGGCCCCGGTTCCATTTGTAGCATGTTAAAGCTATCCTTAAATTTATAAGAAGGAAAGGAATTGGATCAGCATGATTTTGAAAAGCTCTCAAAGTAGCATACATGTCCTCATGTCTGGGCTCCTGGACTAGTCTTAATGAACTCAAACACTCATAGTAAAAAAGAATTCTATTCTGATCCCTATTTTATAGAAGTTGCTGGTCTGGGAGAGTTGAGAGAACTTATTCCAGTTTTCACAGCAAGTGTAAGAAACAGAAAGGGGGGCAGAAACTTTTGTTTTCCAAGTTATTTCCTGTTTGTTGACGACTGTCGTCACTTCCAACCAACACCAGTGCCATCTGTGCCTAAAACTTAAAAGGCCTGCTCACACTTATACTGCTCACAGTATTCTGGATTAACATGACACAGGTGCCTGGCACTGGGACAGGGGTCCATAAACTTTCTGTAAAGGGTCAAATAGTACCTATTTTAGCCTTGTGGGCCATATTTGATCTCTGCTGTATATTTCTCTCTTCTCTCTCTTCTCTCTCTCTCTCTCTTAAACCCTTTAAATATCTAAGACCTATTCTTAGCTTTGGGGCAGTACAGAAGCTGCAGGTAGATTTGACACATGGGTCATAGTTTTCATAACATATGTTACTTGATTCTAAAATGAATGCAGGAGGAATCTGTCCACTTTAAGATCAAATAAGATGATATTAGTGCAAGTGCTGCCCACATGTTAGATGCTTGATCAATATTAGTAGTTATCACCTCCTGGGAGTTTCACCCATTTGTGGAATTAAAACATGCACCAATGAACTACTGGTTCCATATTTAAAATACACAGTCAACAGGACAATAGTGCTACCAAAATCATAGTTCCTTATTTTCTTAATGAATAACAAAGAATTAGGGTTGTTACACCATAGTTGACATTAAAAATGAGCAAATTCTATGGTTCAAGCTAAATTATCATCTTACCATCCAACCTAAACAGGTTTATAAGTGAATCTCAGATTGACTCTTTGCTTTGAATCAGGGAATTAACTATTGATTATTTTTTATCCAGGAAAGTGGCATAAAGAAGCCAAGTATATTCCCCCAGATCATGGGGTCAGCTAAGATTGGGACATAAGACCATGTCACTTGCTCACTTTCCACACCACAAAAAGAGAGTCTGGAGGTACCTGGGAGCTCTCCTGCACCACCCATCCCCATTCACATCGACCTCCCAGTTTCAGCGTCAATATCTAACTGTTAATAAATATCAACAGTGAGAATGGATGCTAGGACGTATGGGCAGGAGTCTGGGGATGGAAATGGAATTGGTAATGTGAGAAATCAGGGCAGATTTTCAGCACTGGGCCTTTGCATAGAGTGGGTCAACATGCAGTTTAATGACTTGGTATCGTGAAGTGTTTAATGTAGAGGAGGCCCCGTGTTAGTTCCAAAAGCTGAATAAACCTATTCTCACTTGCTAACTCAGATTGTCTCAATGGACCTCCTTATGCCATAGGTGTCATCTCAGAGTTCAAACCCCTGTGATTTTAGGGGGCATTCCTCTGGGGCTTTGGGAAGATTTTTCAGACTCCACCATTTGGGAGTACCTGAAAATTCTTTAGTGTCATCATTCAGTTAATGTTTATTTGGTACCTGTTCAGAGCCTGGCACTCTTCAATCCAAATTAGTTTTACACAAATTCTTCAACACAGGAGAGATTCAACTCTTTAGTACAAGCAACAAAACACAAAAGTCTCCACCCTTTGAGGCTTCCATTCCATCAGGAGTTACCTAGATAATAAACTATCAGGACAAATGTATAGTGGATTAAAGGACAATTAGTTCTCTAGTGATACATTAAGCATGGAAGGGGGTAAGGAACGAAGGCTTCAGTGATACTGGAGCAAACTCTGAAGTGGCGAGGGAGGGGGCTAGGCAGGCCTAAAGAGGGGCAGCACAAAGATGGGTTGGGCTGTGTCTAGGAAGTTTGTGGAGCAGCAAAGATCTGTTTGACTGGAACAGACTGAGTGGGGAGGACCCTGGGGGGCTCTCAGAGGTGACATTATGCAGGGTTTCACTGGCCATTTTTTCTGAACACGTTTCCCTTGTTTGCTGCTGTGTCACCAGTGCCTCACCAGGTCCCTTGGCACTGAGTGGACCCTCAGTAAATATCTGTGAAGACAATGAATGCTGGGGCCATTGCAATGGTTAGGAAAGATCTGGATAACTTGGACATGTTAGTGGGAGGTTGTTCCATTAGATGGTATTTGTAATAATTGTGTTTTCTATTCTAATTAAAAATAATGAACCATAAGAAACAACTGAATAAATGGAATTTCACAACTCAATGGTGAATTCCATTTTTTCCCTGATAACTTTTACTTTCTGATTATAAAACCAATTTCTCATGGTGTTTGGGGGCTCTTTCCTTTGCATTTTATGCCTCACTCATATTTTGGGTTAACTCCCCACCTGTTAGATTCCAGAATGAGTTCAGGACCAGCCTCCTCCATGATATCTGACTCCTCCCTCCTTAGGTGGGGCTGCATTAGAATCTACACCACACAACTTGGCATCTGGCTTACAGCTTCTACACCTTTGTCTGGTGGTAAGCTTGTTGAGGGTTAGGGCAACATTATACACTTGTTCTTGCATATTCCAGAAACGAACTGATTTCCATGAATACCATTGATTGATTTCATAAACAGATTGTGTATTTGTGGGTGTGTGTGTTTTGAAAAAGCTAGTTAAGACATAATTCTCTTTGGAGTCAAGGAAATAAGATTCATTATCTTCTACATCCTCAGGAGGCACCATGTCACACCTGTTTTAACCCATCTTGCCAGGCAAAAAAAAAAAAAAACAAAAACAAACTTTGTGCAAGATGGCATTTGCTCCTTTGAGGAGGCAGTGGATGACAGAGAGAGTACCAGGTTTGAATTCAGAAACCTGGGCTCCCTAACCACCTAATTTTTCTATCTTGGGCAAATTACTTAACTTCCCTCAGCCTCTGCTTCTTCTGCTTCCTCCACAGTGTTGACCTCTAAGGGATATTGTGAGGATTCTAAAGATAATATATAAAAGGCAGTGCTCAGCATATTTTGGTACTTATCAAATCATAGGGTTGCTATTGGAATGATGAAAACAGAAACCCTGGAAAAGTTAAAAAGAATTAATCTGGATATTATTTTTGCTTCTCGATACTTTATCTTCCTAAGGAGATAAATTAGGCATTAATATTCACTGTCTGGACAATTTTTTAAGTAGCTTTCTGGAAGCTAGTTGGAAGAGGTGGGGTGATGCATTTGAAGCAGAGGATTAGCTTGTGTAAAGCACAGTTTAAGAAAATTGAGACCTTATGGAAAGCAGTACGGAGGTGTCTGAAAAGATTAAAAACAGACTTACTGCATGACCCAGTAATTCCACTGATCTACCTGAAAAATTCAAAACCACTAATTCAAAAGGAAACCTGTACTCCCATGTTCATTGCAGCACTATTTACAATAGCCAAATGATGGAAACAACTTAAATGCCCCAAAACAGATAAGTGGATCAAGAATATGTGGTATATATAGCCAACAAAATACTAGTCAATGATCAAAAAAGATAAACTCATGCTAATTATGACAACATGGATGGAGCTGGAAGGTATAATGCTAAGTGAAATGTCAGAAGAAGAAAAACACCAGCAGCTAGTGTCACTTATATTTGGAACACAGAAAAACCAAAATATGGGTCAGATAAAGACAAGCTTAAAAACTCAGTCTTGAATGCTGACTACAGAACTGAAGCATCCAGGAGGGGAGAGGTTGGGGGTGAGAAGAAAGAGGAAAGCGAGGACAATGAGCTACAGTGGTGGACTACGGGTGATTTATTGGTGGGTGGACTATGATGGCTATACCTGAAGGGGAGGAGAGGGTTCTTATATTTCCCAAAGCAGTAACAACAAGCTTATGATAATATAAGCCAATGTTGCCTAAATAAAATTAAATAAATAAAAATTTTAAAAACTGTGCGTGATAGAAAACTGAGTGGATTTGGACTACCACTACCAGCTGATTAAGATCAGGGGTGAGGGGTCTCCCTGGTGGCACAGGGGTTAAAAATAGCAAAATCAGGCTGTTGCCAGCTACCACAGCATGAGTTCGATCCCCCACTGGCCAGGGAGCTACCCACATGGTGCAGTAGACTTCTCTTGCCTCGCCCACTGCTCCCCTCAGCAGTGTATTTCCGTACATCCGCCTGTTGTGCTCCCCACTCTGTCTCTGGTGAATCCTCTCACCCCCTGCTCCTCTGGCTTACATCCAAGTTCTTGTATGCATAAATAA
This sequence comes from Talpa europaea, assembly GCF_964194135.1. NCBI lineage: Eukaryota > Metazoa > Chordata > Mammalia > Eulipotyphla > Talpidae > Talpa > Talpa europaea. The sequence continues at coordinate 59,083,303 of NC_140076.1, read as the reverse complement.
ATAAATATTTTTTTTTTAAAAGATCAGGGGTGAAGCTGAGGTCTTATTAGCCTGATGCTGAGGTCTTACAGTCTTAAAGAATAAGACCATATGCTAAAGGGCCTGGTGTCCCTACTAAGGAGCTGGGACTCTGTCCAGCAGGCCAGGGGAGACATCGCAGGGTGTGGTCACTACTTGCATTTAGAGTTTACCACCAACTTTTTTCTTGTTTTCAAGAAAACAATATATTGTGCAATAAACTGATGTTTTCACACTTTCATAGTTGGTCTGAGGACATACATGTGATATTGACTGTTATTAAAATAGGGAGGATTTGTACAAAAGCAACATCATAATTTTAGTATTCATGTTCTTTGATATAAAGTTACATTTTAAATTTCATGGTACCATAAAATAGAATACTAGAGATGGAATTGGATTTCAGTAGTACTCACTCTCCAACACCTTTAATTTCTGATGAAGAAACAGAGGTCCAAGAAATTCACTTTACCCAGGGTGAATTTCATAGCCCAATGACATGACCGAAAGTTTTGTAATTGCTTTTTGTTATATTCTTGTTCTGTTCTATGCATAATGTTGGGCATTGCATCTACATTAGCCTTCATGCAACAATCTACACAAAAGAAACTGGTCACCCATTATACAGTTGAGCAAACTGAGGTACAGATAGCTCAAGTGCACATGGCTAATAGGTGCTGATTCAAATTCACCTTCAGCTGTAGTCAAAGTCTGAGCTTTTATCATCATCTACATGTGACATAGCTGAGAATAAGACCAAGACCCTGTTCTTTCCTCCTAGCCACTTTTCACACCTGTTAAGATGCTCTAAAGTCGATCCTGATTTAATTCAGGCCAGCACTGAATTGGCTACATCATGTTGATCACAAAGAATTGCTTTTATAGTCTTCACATTTCATGGAATGTTGATGCTGCCAGCTTCTACTAAGGAATAACCCTGTGCAGAATGCACTGTTTGTGCAGGAATTTTATTGGCATGTTCTTTATTTCATCACAGAGTGTCCTCATTATGAGGAACCCTGGGAGAAATTCCTGTCTTGTCTCAGGTCAGGATTAATTGGGCTTCGCCTACGTAGTTGGCCTGTGGGCACGCTGTCTTATGGATGCTATGGACTGTGAGAATCACAGGCTTTCTCTTTTTGCACTGGTTGTTAGAATGCTCAAATCCAAATGTGAATCTCACCCGCAAAGAGTATATTAGAACTTCATGGTACACACTGTTATGTGATAGTCTCATTACTGGCTCAGTTTTAGGTTCCAAACTTACTTTTTTCCCCTCATGTACCTATAACCGCCTCCCACCCCATCTATTTATATAATTTTAAAGGAGCCTTGAATTGTTTTTCAGAACAAGGTGAGGCATAAATAACTAAACAGAAAATTCAACTCCATGTTCAATCTCCAAGCCGTTTCATAAAATTGATAATTGTAGAAATTACTACAATCTAATGAGTCGAAATCATTTGTTTTGTTTAAACTAATTATCAATCTGGCAGCAGACTCACCCTGCAAAATAGCCTATCGGTCCTAGCATAAGGAGGAAGAAGTTTTGAAGTTATAAACTCTTTAATACAGAGCAATCACCTGGGGGACACTGCAGGACCCAGGTGGGGACATCCAGGAGACAGAATGGTTCCCCACTGTCCTGTCCAAATGAACTAGAATGCTGTATCCATCCTACCTAATTAAGGAGTGCTTGAAAGCAGGGCCCTTTTCTTGATTTACAAACCCTCCTCATCATCATTTATAGTGCACTGATATGTGAAGGCAGAGAGAAGAGACACTTAAGGGAAGATGGGTATTTCCTTAGATGACATTGGTGAGGGCAAGTGTCACCTTCACACAAGCACCTCTGCTTGGATGGTTTGTTGCGTTCGGCAGCAGTGTCTGGAACACACTGTACTTATTGACAAGGCACTGAGCTGTTATCCATATTGGTAAAGGAACTCAAGGACAGGACACAGATCCAGTGAACCCAGTACCTCATCCCCAATACTTGCTAAGAGTCAGTCCTACTGGTGATTTTGATGCAAACAAAATTAGGGAAATGCAGCTTCATCTATGCATTCATTTATGCATGAATCCATCGTTCGTTCATTTTTGATCAAATGTTTACTGACTGAACTCTTTGTTAGACTCTGAAAATGCAAAAATAAGTGAGATAGACAAGGTCCCTGTCCTCATTCAGGTCGTTTGAGTAGAGAGAGGAGATGGGGCTATGAGAAAGAAAAAAATTCTGGCTCCAGAAACATAAAAGAGAAAAATACCATCTTTGCTTTTAAAAAGGGAAAGCATAAAAATTTTGAAATCTGGTTAGGCCTGTCATCCATTCACTTGAATATTACTTAAGAGAGAGAGAGAGAGGGCTTTTCCTTCAGAGTAGACACACCAAGGGTAGTGTCTTAGAAATGAGAAAAGTGAGAAAGAATCTGACTTTTTGAACATTAGTCTCATGCTCCCTCACTGAGTGGAATAATAAAAGAAGGGGGCCAGCCTTCTTCTAGCTTTAATATCACTTCCAGATCTTGGAAGTTCATTCTCTTGCCAGTATTTAAAGTGTTGGTAATTGGTTTCTACCACTCTTAGCAAATCTCCAGAATTTTTGTCTTTACAGAAATACCTGCAGCTGATCACCCAGCTCCATCCCATTCTATCCTCTTTGAGGAAGCCTGTCTCTGCCACCGACCATAGTAATTGCTACATCATGATTCCCCAGATAACTTGACATTTTGATTTTCTGCCCACCTCACATCAATACAAGTGTCATGTGTGGGCACAGCCATGCCCAGGGACACCGATGTGCATCTGCTCTCCTTCAAGGGGGATCCTTGTTAGAACTAGTCTTCAAAAAAAAAAACAAAAAACAAAAAACAAAAACAGGGTGGTAACAATACCTACTTCTTGGGGGGTTACTTGGAAAGTCAAATGAGATAATATGTTCTATGAAGCATCTAAAATGAAGCCAGGCTTGGGGGCCTCCCTGGTGGCACAGGGTTAAAGTCAGCACTATCAAGCTATCACCAGGAGCTGACCCACATGGTGCAGCAGACCTCTCCTGTCTCCCCGCTGCTCCCCTCAGCAGTATATTTCAGTAGATCTGCCTGTTCTGCTCCCCTCTCTGACTCCGGTGAATTCTCTCACTCCACCCCCAGTACCTTTGGCCAGTTTTTATATGTAGAAATAAATCTTTAAAAATAAAATAAAGCCAGGCTCAATGTAGAGTCTCAAAAAATGATAACAGTTGTAATTTAAAAATACTTTTTGTTTGTGTATGTCTTTATTTCCAGCAAGATAAAAAACTTCTAGAGCTTACTGGTCATGGCTGAAGTTTTTCTTACTCCTCCTCACCTTTCTTTTTTTTTTTTTTTTTCAAAAGATCTGTGTTATTTACATTGATTCCGAGTGTGGAGTGCGGCAGGCAGGATGTGGTGTTTTTCTGCCATCTCCACTTCTCTGCCACACCCAATGGCCATGTAGCTAGGGGCCTGCCACAAAATAACTTTGAATTAATATTTTTACAATTCTTATTATATTTACTTTGTGATATTTTTCCTTGGTGAGAAATTTCTTACAAAAATCAGTATTAGAAATAGCGTCATTTCCTTTGAGGAATTGCTGCTTCTTACAGTCCTAGAAATGATATCAGGTTTCTCTGGCTGCCAGGAAGCTCAAAATCAAACTTGAAGTTTAATCATAGCAGCTATGTAGACCCTACTGGCTTTTTAATATATTGATTTCTCCTTTTTCTCATTCTATTTTCTGCTTCCATCTCTATTTCACTGTTATTATAAACTGCCTCAAATCACTTCTCTTTAAATCGTAGTTTTTCACCCTCTTCTTGGTCATGGTCCCCGTGATTGAGCCTCTCTCTAGAGAAATCTCTCTATATGTCCTATCCCCACCCCCACCCCCACATAATTTTGAATTCAATTTTACGACCTTCCTGGACTTCTTGAAGCTCACCTGGAATAAGAACCCCTGATGGAGAATGTGACTAGATAAATGAAGAGAGGGGAGACACGAGGAAGTGGAGCTGGTGTTAGAGTGATGAAGTGGAAATACCACAGAATCTGAGCAGTGGAAGGAAACTGTGAGGTCATCTAATCTACCTTCTACCACGTGGACAACAGGCCTCTGCTGAGCCCTCACCTCTGTAGGCACCTCTTCACTCATAGTACAGGCCGCTGTAGAATGAGGGCTTTCCAGAATGGAATGGATGATTCTCCTTCTTCTACTGTAATTAGCTACCTTGTCACCTACAGAGTCAGGCACAAGTCAGCAAACATCTTTTCTGCCATTGGAAGACTGGTCCTGTGGCTGCTGGGACCTTCAATTCTCTGGACTGAAAAAGTCACAGTTAATTGAGGCCTTTCCTACCCAGCAGGGTTGCAAGCCTCCTGACTGATTCAGTTTACTTCATACCTTTTGCAGAATCTGCCCATTCTGACACCCTGCTTTCCAAAGCTGTCCTCTCTGTCATAGCAGGTGCCCTCAGGAGCTATATTTATACTGTGTGGCTCCACCCCTCTGGCCCATAGCTCACAGAACTTGGTAGAACCAAGGGCCAATAGATAGTCTCTGCATGTCTTTTGAACCTGGAAGAGGTAATCCTGGTGATGATCACCACAGAGGAGAGAGCAAAGGATAAAGTAGGTGCAGAGGGAGGGGCAGAAAGGAGATCGCAGGTGGCCTTGGAAAGGGACAGAGACAAAGAGGATCACTGCTGCTCTGGACAGCTTCCCAGTTCCTGGTTCCATTCTTGTCTCAATCCTGACTACCCTCTTTGATTCCATGAAATATCCCTGTGACCTTATAATAAATGCCCCTTTTTGGTTTAAACCAGCTGGAGTGACTTTCTGTTAAATGCAAACAAAGTCAATCCCTCCTTTCCCTCTCCTCTTCCCTTTCCATAATTCTTGTGTTCTCATGACCTTCATTACTAAGCCTTGAGACCATCCACATTTATCTTGCTGCAGATCAAATTTCCTCAGTGATTTAATCCCAAAGCCCTGCTTTTTTGGCCCCATTCCTTTTGTACTAAATCCCACCTACCCTCCTCGTTCCCACTAAAATGCACCTCTTCCCTAACCACCTCTGCCTGAAATGACCGCTCTGTCTTAAACTCATTTTAACATTTTTATTCAGGCTTGAAGTTACTTATCACTTTACATCTGGATTTGAATCTGCACCTTGGGCCTCCTGCACTGATGGGAAGTTCCCTGAAAAGGAGCATCTTCCTGTGTTTTATATACTCTGAGTATATAAACATATATAATACTTGCAGAGTATTAGCTCAATAAATGTGTTGCATTTATTGCTGCAGCTTAAGCTCAAATTTCCTTAAAGCAAACCACAAATGAATGCGAATATTCATTTGCCCGCTGGTTGACTTACACAAGAACTAGTACTCCCCACTGGTTCAACATTGGCATTCTTAAAACCAACCAAGTCTCCTGATGACCCCTAGCCCTTCTCCTCTGGCTCTCCATCAAGGGACCATTCCCTTAGCCTCTACTTCCTTGACAGTATTTAAGAAATAAAAGTCAAATTTTCCAGCAAAATAGAATAAAATAAAGGCAATCAGGTCACAGATGCTACAACATGGACGAACCTGGAGGACATTCTGCTAAATGAAACGAGCCAGCCACCAAAGGACACACACTGCAGGATTCTAGTTATACGAGATGCAGTCAAATCCCTAAGACAGGAAGTATAGTGGTGGGGGCTGGGACCTGGGGGTGGAGAGGAATGGGGAGTTACTGTTGAATGGGAACAGTTTCCATTTGGAAAGAGGGAGAAGTTCTGGAAGGCCAATTGTTAGTTTCTGCTAGTCTTTTAATCCTGGTGGTTGTCAGACCAGAGATGGCAATAATGGTGACACAATAATTGAATATAATTAATGCTACTGACGTGTTCATTTAAAATGGTTCTTTCATGTGAAGTATATGTTACCAAAATTTCACAGAATTTCAATCAGGTCCCAAGCTATGTGAGAGTGGGGTCCATGCACCCCCGCAACCTCCCAAACCTGCCCCACCCACAGGGCTCCTGCTACCACCTCCTGTTTCCAGTTCACTTGGTAGCAGGATAAATACTTGTGGAAATGAAGTGAATGGCATTAGTTCCTTAGAATTGAGATGGGAAATTAGAGGGGGAGTCTTTGAAAACGCTTGAAACACTTCTCACGTTTCACCTTGCCGCCGTCTCTTCAGGATATGAATGGAAAAAAGTGTCAAACCGCAAAGCCAACAAGGGAAGGCGTTTTCTGAGCTCAGATGAAGAAATCTGCAAAATTAGGAAATAATGTTAGTGCCATTTCTGGAGGCCCTGGACAGGCTCGGTTCACCTCCAAGTGATTTACCTGTGGCTCTCGATGATTATTTACTTGGCTATTCAGTTCAAGACAATCACAGGAATGTACGGCCCATAAATTAGAATAGCTATGAAACACAGGCTGCCTTTATGTAGAAACATAACTTTTGCAGTTTTTTTTTTTTTTTAGAAAGGGAAAATACATTTAATATACAGGCTCAGAGTGATCACTCTGTTCTTCCTGCCTCCTTTTTAATATCGGAGTTCAGCTCTGATCGCTCACTGTCCTAGGTCTTCGCCCTTGTGGCTGACAGTGGGCCCAGGAGACAGATATCCCCCCCAGTTCTCCCTCACTGACCCTCACTGGGGAGCATCGAGGCTTCTCCTACCACCCCTCACCCTTAGTTTTGGTTGCCTCAATTTCCACTGTACATGAATGTAGAAGTGGGGTCTACTATGCGGAATAGGGGAAACAGATTAGATCTTCAAGCTGGGCTCACTGTCTCTGAACACAGATTCCACCAAACACCAGCATTCACTGCCCCCCCCCCGCCGGAAACTTCATTACACCCATCTGTAAAATGGGTCGATGCCACCCTTGTTAAGTTTTGGTGAGGAGTAGCGATAATGAACAGCACTCGGGGCCTGATGTTGACCAAACAGTTTTAAAGAAATCAAGATGACCGATCTTGAGTAGTCTGTATTTTGGGGGAAATGGAGAAATCTCAAATCAAGCATGGGAAATACATCGGATAAAGCATGGGAGATTGAGATAGAATATCAATAGCTAGCAAAGGAGGAGTAAAGCTGGCCAAGTCAGGAACAGACAAGGACTAAACAATAAGATGTCTGCAGAAAACTTTGAGGAGGGTCCAAGAATCTGTCTGAGGATTGGGCTGGCACTAATTAATGAAGAAGCAAGACTTCTTTTTTTTTTTTTAAGATTTATTTATTTATTTATACAAGCGCTGGGTACAGTCAGAAGCGTGGGAGGGTGAGAGAATTCACCAGAGCCAGAGCGGGGAACAGAACAGGCAGGCTGATGAAATACACTGCTGAGGGGAGCAGCGGGTGCGGCAGGAGAGGTCTGCGCGCCATGTGGGACCCTCGCAGGCTGGCCGGGGATAGAACCGGCATTGCAGAGGCTGCGGGCAGCTTTGCAGCCCAGCACTAAACCGTTGTGCCACTAGCTGAGGCCCCCAAGAAGCAAGACTTTAAATGTAGGAGGAGAGACCTGGTGGCTAGAGGCAGGCATCTAGGTCCCCCAGCTACTAGTCCTGATGGGGAGAGCCCACCAGAGCACTGACTATAGAGCCCACTGCCAGGGCTTTAGATAGGACTCCTGCCCTATCCTTAATAGCTGTGCAACATTGAACCAGTTACTTAACCTCTCTGTACTTTAGTTTCCTCTCTGGAAAAAGAGGGTAATAAAAGCATTTACCATTACTGTGAGAATTAAATATGTATAAAGTTCTTAGAATAATTCCTGGTGCACAGTAAGCATGAAAAAAAAAAGTGTTTGCTATTTTTAACATGATTTGTTCTTTCCTTCACTCATTCAGCAAATGTGTATGGGTTAGGCACTATGCCAGAGCTGGAAAGCAATGGTGCAGTGGTTTGCATAGTCCCTGACTGCATGGACCTGAAAACCTAACCCCACAGGAGCCCTCCATGCCCCACACCCACAGTTCAACCAAAATAGACTCCGGTGTTTGTTCTCAGGGCTGTGGTATGGACTATAGGCCTGTTTTCTCGTTTCATTTATTTCTTGTCATACCTGATTTTGCAGGCTGCAGGTAATTGAGAATTGTTGGAATATTCTATAAAAAGCTTACAGAATTGAAGGTACTCAATCAATGCTGAATAATAACAAGAGAAATGTATAATGTATAAACAGATTATGTTGGGGTCCTAACGTTCCTTCATCTCATTAATATATATGGGAGCTCACTTCCTCTGCTTTGCTCCCTGGTGCGGACTGTCCTTCCTTCAGCAAGGAGGGAGCTGACTTCACAGAGTCCTGCCCAAGGCCTGGCGAGTCTTGGGATGGTAGAGTCTTGCTGGGATCCA
>NC_140076.1:58887403-59069903 GCF_964194135.1 Talpa europaea | reverse complement strand
ACACCTTTTGTCCCCTTTTTCAGTTTCACTACACTAGAAAATCAGCCAGTCCTCTTTTTTGTTTTTTGAGACAGAGGAGGCTGGAGGGTTGGGGAAGGGACAGCAAGAAAATCCTGCACCTTATCTCAGAAGTGACCGAATGTCCTGTGTTTACCTTGCATGCTTCCATTCAGGTCCCACAGATTGCTCAAAGCCACCGAAAGCAGAAAACACGATCAGGCCATCGGAATATCTCAGATGAACAACACACACCTAACTGAAGTAATAACTGTAGAATCATTATCAATTATAACCCCAGCCAAATATGATTGTATGTTCAATTGGCTTGGCGTAGATAAATGTATGTTTGTGCAATAAATGCATCTGTCAAGATTTTTTTTAATGTTCTAAGCTGGGTTTTCATTAATGAAGGAAGTATTAATTTAAATTAAGCACCCTGAGATCTTTATTAGTAAAGTAATCAGCAGCAAATAAGCTGGTTAATCAGTTTATATATATCCATATATATCTTTCAGAATCAATGTTTTCAATTGAGACCGTTGCCAAGTGGTTAGAATAAGACAGAAAGAAAACTCACATGAAATACATTTCATTTGCTTGGCTGATGTCTGCTGAGCCCTATTGGCGTCTCCGAAAGCAGTCATTGATGCATCTACGATGACTGTATAAAATGTGTTTAATTGGCATGAAAAGGCACTAACTGAGAGCTGGTGGGGTTTCCATTATCTGGGAGGACATCTTATTTACTTTAGTGGATCCTGGGAACAAGATGAAAGTATATGAGAACTGAGATGGGGGGCTGAGATGTAAGCTGATGGGTTTTTTTTTGATTGGTGGGGGGTGGCTGGTGGGGAGTTTTGCAATCATCCAGGCTATGCAAAATGCAGCTTTGTGGTGGCCCTGGTATCCCTTGCACCCTCAGGAGAAGGACCAGCAGAACATTTTCTTAATTATAATTACAGAATTGTAAAACTGGCAGACACTGTGAGTCTTTGCATTTTAGAAACTACATTTTATATGCTTCATCCCTTCAATGTAGCTCAAGCTGAGTGGAGGAGGAAGTGTCACTTTTAACTTCATCCTTGAGTAACTTAAAGGGAGATGGAGTACTTCTCAAGATACCAAGTGCCCTTTTGTCATTTGAATTGCTTCAGAATCCCTGGAGATGATGTACCTGGCATGGTTGTGCCTTCTGCTGATTTCCTGGGTTACCAGTCCCCTACTGAGTGCATACTTAAGTCAATATTTCCCTTAATTGTTACATTACAAATTGTTCCATATCCCAGTGGTGGGAGTTCACACTTGTGCCAGCTGTGAAGTGAAAACACCTATCCACAGTCCCAAGAGGGCCCTATGAACTGTGGGCTTGGCCTTTTGAGAACATTGTGCATCATGCACATGTCCCAGCATTCAGCACTAACTGAATAGAGAGAAGGCGGCAAAAGATTTCTTTCCATTCTATCAAATCCCAGATGGAGAATGTCTATTAATAACATTATTTTAAGTGTACTTAAGATTCCTGAAGTTCAGGTTTATTCTCACTTCCATCCCAATTTTCAACCTCTAATTCTCCAGAAAAGGGGTCTAATTTGGGAGCTATGTATACTATGCTTATTAAAATAGAAGACAGATACATTAAGGGAAACTGTACCTTGTTTTACACAAGTAAACTTTACTTGTTTGTAGCTAATGGGGAGTTTAATGATGATGTGGGGATTCCATACCACATATTTGAAGGGCTTAAGCTTCTGAATCTAGAATCTGCAAAGTTGAAAGCTTAAATGTACTGGTGGGTTAGAATCCTTCCTCATCTGAGTACCAGGGTTCAGGGCCCATGTGCTCTGATGGATTCTGGGAAAATCATGACCAAACTTCTCTTCCTTGTTGCTAACTTCACTCAAGCACAGGCTGTCACAGCCCATAGAATGCTCAGAATTTATGAGAAATATCATTAGTTCTTTGGAAAAAGATACCAGTAATAAAATAAGCCTTTTTGACTAAACTCATCTTTGAAGGGTTGTTGGTTTTTTTCCATTGGAAATTTAAAGGGGGAAATGAGCAGTAAAAGGACATTGGATTTGTTCATACAGAATAATCCTATAGACCATCAGCCCTGACAACTGGATGTGAAAATCATAAACCCTATCTTGTACTCATACCCAGTGGAATCCTGTGGAAAAGTATGGCCTGTGGGACTTCAGGCAGTGGTGTCAGTTATTAAGGGCTGTGCTCTCCCTGGCAGAGAGGATGGGAAACTCTCTTCTCACCAGTAGTCTTTCCCTTTCTGTTCCCTAAAGGACCCAAGAGCCACAGCTCATAAAATATCCCGTAACTAGCAGGGATTTTGAACTAAAATTTACATGATTAACCGCATATTAGGAGGCAGGTAAACCAACTGATTTCCATGTAATTATCTCATTGAACCCCCATAATTATATTATGACATTTCCCATTTTACAGATTTCCCATTTTACCAATCCCCATTTTACAGATGGGGAAACTGAGTCACACAATGGTTAAGTACTTAACGCTAGGTCACTACTTAGTAGCAGAGAGCAGAGCTAGGTCTCACAATCAGGACTCACTGACTTAAAATCCTAATCGTTGAGCCCCTACCCTCTACTACTACCAAATCGGGTTAGTACATTTAGCCAAGGCTAATAATGTGACTACTACTGGCACAAGGGTATCTCAATCTTTTCAAATATTATAGGATTCCCCTTCCTCGTCATCACTACTGTAATGTAGCTTAGCTAAAAAACCCACTCCTTTGTGGCAGCACTTTGCCATCACTGTCAATGCTTCTTCAGGTGGTCAGATCTCAGTTCATAGCCACCAAATAGCTTCCAAACCCCAAGTTATGGAATAGGTTGAGCATCACTGGTATGAGCTGAGTCTGCTTATTCCTCAATCTCCAGAAGAGGCTGTGCCACAAAGTAGAAAACAGCTTAACTAGGAAACTCAGTTTTCTCACTTGCTGGCCATATAACTGTAGGGTGGTGATTCAGCCTCATTGTGCCCCAGTTTCCCCATCTGTGAAATGGGGAAAATAGCACCATTTACTTCAGAAGGATGCTCTGAGGTTCAAGTGAGCTAACATTTATTAGGCATTTTGCATATAAATCTTAGTTATTCCCAGTGTAACTCTCAAAGTAGAGGTTAAGACAAGGATTTAAATTTTTTTGATTCAATTCAGATTGTAAATATTGATAACTGAGACAAAGATAGATTTGCTCATCACTACTGAGAGAACTGGATGGCCTGTGGAATTGGCCTGCTGTTGTAACGTTGTCTAGACATGCCCCAAGTATAAATGCTGTCCACAAAATCATGCAATTCATGTGCTTGCTCAAGCATGTAGGTTAAGTAGGTACTAACAAAACAAAGATGATGAAATCCAAGACTTGACCCCTCTACTCAAGAGCACACCAGATGATGGTAGCAAATAATGCAATCATAATACAACATGGCAAATTCAGTAAATGCTGTTGCATTTATTGAATGGAAAAGGTGGAGGACATTGAATACATTTGTACTGCTGAGTGAGGGGAGTCTTAAGGACTTCTTAAAGCAAGTAACATTTGATTCAGTGTTTGAAGAACAAGTTAGAATTTGCCCATTAGAGGATGGAGGTTAAATACGGGAATTTGAGCAAAAAGAACATCTTGAAGACATACATGGAGCTACACAAATTTAAGGTGTTTTGGGGGGAAATTCTGTGTAGGGTGGGGGAGCACACTGGGGTGAAAAAAAGTGTGAAGAGGAATACTTGATTCCTAATGAAGAAAGTAATAGTGTTTCACTTCTGTTGGAAGCAACAGAAATGTACTCTTATTACTTAAGCAAGAGGAGACTTTCTAGGAATGATATGGGTAGCAACAGGGAGGTAGGGAAGGCTGTCTTCTTCAGGTACTGCCCCACTTTTTTTTCTACCCTTGCTCGGTGCCTGATTCAGAGTCCAAAAAGAGAGATTCTGATTGAGTTCCAGTCACATGCTCACCTCAAGACTTTACTGGGTGATGAAAGCAAAGATTTATGGGCAGAGCCTCCAGGGACTCCTCAACTTCTAAGGTGGACAGTCAGCACACTAGAGGGCACCAAGACTACACCTAATCAGGAAAGGTAATTCCCTAAAAGGAAATCAGGGTACTAATAGAAGAGCAACTATTTGATAAATGGACCCAAAATTACAGATGACCATTGCAGACAGTAATGATAGGTTATGTATATTAACCATATGCTACATATATATTATGCTGCACATATGCCTTTCATGTATACTTATTCCATCCTCATAACATTTCAAGAAATAGGCATGCTCCCATTTAGAGGATTGGGGAAGGCATGCCCCACTTTTACAAGTTAAAAAAATTACAGCACAGAGAGATTAGGTCCCTTGCCCAAGGTCACATATTTAATAGTGAGCAAATTAGAACTCAAACCCTGATGCCTCTGATGGCAAGGCTCTCAACCACTGCACTTTGTACTTGCACGTTTTCTTGAGAAGTGAAACTATCTTCAGTTTGGCACTGGTTCCCCATTGTCCTACCACTGCCTTTAATTCTGCCCTACATCCTGAATAGGTACAGTCAACCTAGAGGACTCAAAATTGGGCTCAAGGAAAGGAACACAAATCACCTGGTTGCCCTGCCCATAGGTTGTACAAAACAGTGTACCCTTTACATTCAGGCCAAAACCTAGTCTCTGAAGCTCATTGTGGCTATCTTATGAAAATCCCAAATCAATTCATTCTACAGCAATTTTCATGGTCCCACCCTTTGAGCCCAAGGAAGGGAGAGTTACACATCTCCAAAGCATGTTGTTTTAATTAAAGACTGAGAAAAGTTCTGCAATTCCGGTGGGCAAATCTGTCCTCACTTGAAAAAATTCCAAAAGAATTAAACTCTTCTCAGAAAGAAATGGGAATAACTTGTTCATCTGGTGGTAACATCTCCCAAAGCACTGGACTCATAATTTTCAAATCTAGAATCACATATTATGGATAAGTAGAGAAAAACACTCATGTCATCTAGTCACTCAATCAGTTAATGAATCATTAATCAGTCTCTGTGATCTTGTGGGCTCTGTACTAAATGCTTATGTGTTATTTGACTCATCTAAGTCATGCAAAGTAGATATTATGATCCTTACTTTATAGAAAAGGAAATGGAATCTTAGAGAGGTTAAGCAACTAGCTAAAGATCAACACAGCAAGTAAGGGGCTCTTTCCATGACCTTGTGCAAGGTTGACTTATGAGCATTCAGCAAATGTTCACTGATCTGGACCTTTTTATAGATTTTGATCAACAGTGACTTTTCTGTATCAATCTTCATAGATACCTTTCCTACACTATCGAGAAAGGAAGATCCAAGAATGCTCAAAAATTAACAAGATGGAGATACTTGAACTGATGTCCCTGTTTCCATAACTGTCCTTTCCAATGCATCTTCCACCCTAGCCACCAGTGACATGTCTAAAACACAAAATCAATCATGCCCTTCACAGCCTAACATTCTTCAATGGTTCCCAATTACCTTCAGTAGAAAATCCACATGTACATGGAGTGGAAGACTCTTCATGATCTGGCCCCCGCCTACCTCATTATCTGCTCCACCCCCCCCACCCCCCGCTCACCATTGCTCTTTTTATTCTAGTCATACAACTCTCCTCATACCCTTGAAGGCATCACACCTCTACTCACTTGTTCTTCTCTTTAGAACCCCCTTACCTTCGATATCTGCCCAGCTAAGTCCTATCAATCATCAAAACCTACCTCAAGCATCCTCGCCTCTGAAAATTTCCCACCAGAATGATTGTGTCCATCCTTAGGGCTCCTCTGAAGATTCGCATAGCCTAGTAGGGGGTCTATCATTATAGACTGTAGTGATATGGGGGCAGTTAGGATGTCTGGGGGCTATATATAGCATAAATCCCTATTCTAATAAAAAAAAAAAGGAAAAAGTAACCTATCTCACATGAAGGCCATTTAGAGTTATAATGAATTTCAGGTGTGGTTCAATCAGAGCGTCTACTTTGGTTCTCGTAATTTTCCCAAATCGGCCAGGGCAATACTCCTAGAAGGAAAGAGTGAGAACCTTCCCTCTAGCTGTCCTTTCCTTCCGTGTGATGAGGCCAATTTAGGTCACCATGTCCATGCTTGGACCAATTGCCATAACCTAGGGAATGGGGAATATTAACTGGCTGAGGCCAGGGTACCTGAACCAATCACAGCCAAGGGTATATGAAGGATTCCCATGATTGGTTTAGCATCAGTCCCCCCCAAATCACATAGCTGATGCAGAGGAGAAGTGGGTATCTGAATGAAATGGAGTTCTGTCAGGAGGGAGGAAGAAGGGAAAGGATGCTGTAGTGTATAGGCATGTGTCCTCTTATAAGACCAAAAGCCTCTGGAGGACAAAAACTATGCTTTATTTATCCTGGCATCCCACTGTCTACCACAATACCTGAAAAATATTTGAAAAAAAAAAAAGAAATGGGAAGAGTTGTAATTGCTAAACTGCTACTGGAGCTGAGGTTCTGATTTGCATGGGATAAAAAGGACAGGCATTATTTCTACCTGCTGGATCTCTATTTGGTATATAAATTAGATCTTTTTAAAAGACATGTTTCTGTCTGCCAGGCTTTAGAAACAGTGATCTAAGAGTCAGACATTTCCTATTAATGTTTTAAAAACATAGCTTTAAGTCATACATTATATTGAACACTTTCATATCTCATCTGATTCAGTAGGTTTTAAACCTCACAGAGGTCACATTTTGAAACAGTAGTCACTTTTAACAACATTTCTAAACATTAAATAAAAATAAAAATTACTATGAAGAATAGCGATATCCACAGAGACCACTAACATGACATTTAGACATTATTATTAGGTACGGTATTATTTGGCATCTAGAGGTTACTGTTACTGGCTCATCTTTGACCTTAATAATTTTCTTTATGGTACTGAAGAAGGAAGGGCAGATTCCACAAATGTTCATCTGATTAAAAAAAAAATCCTATTTAGAATATGGGCCCTAACCTCAGCAATGCTACTAACCCCTAAGACACATGCAAAAATTTGTGTGTATGGGCATTTTTTCCAAGAGAGAAATCACAGTTTTTGTTATATGCTCAAAAGGGTTTTTGATCCACAAAAAGGTTAAGAACTACAGATATTGAAGGGAAATTCCCTCAAGACCTCAGTTGACTCAGTATCTGGGGTTTCACATAAAGAAGAAAAGCTATTCCCAGGGTCAGACTATTAACTTAGATTGGTCGCTTCCAGGAAATAGGTCATTCTTGGGTTTCTCTTAGGACGTTTTAACTTAAAGAGTTATAGAGTTAGTAGATACTTGAAATGAATGGGGCTCTGTAGGAGAAATCGGCAGAACAATTCCACAGCTCCCACATCCGCCCATGCTCACCCCCAAGCCTGTCTTCAAACTCTCTCCTTTTGCTAAAAGGGCTTATTCTGATTCTCAAAACACATCATCACTAGCTCCACATTTACCGGAATACAATGTGTAATTTGCCTAGTCAGTTTAGGGACTTCCTCAGCTAACATTTAAAAACAGAAATAAAGCTAGTGGTTGATTGTTTATCGCTGAAACTTTGCAATTTTGGTGTGTCATCCTTTCAGTCATAATAGGTAAGACAGTAAAAGGAAAGTAAAATCAGGAGGGAGTGTGGCTTGGGTGCACATGCCTGTGCCTGGGTGTGTGCTCAGACATAGGTCTGAAAAGGTACTGTTTGGTCTTCCCCTGTAAAGCATGCTTGTCAAAGATTTGTAGATTTGTGTTGTTAGGTATCTGCTTTTCTTTGTTTCCCTTGTTTCAGTGTTCAGTTGCATTTTACTGTTCAGAACTTGAAGGATGCATTCAAACTTACGGAGCATGACATTTTAACTATCTCATCTCACCATGATTCATCTCAATTTACTTTCCTCCAAACCGTAGTCTTGAGAAAGCGCACCATCTTCGTTTCTCCAGTGGGTAGAAGACCATAAACGGCATTAAATGAGCCCAATGTCAGCTAACTTGTGAGCAAGGCTCCCTCATTAGATCCTCATTGTTCTCCTAATGAGATGCTTTACTTTAGGATGGGAACGTGGGGAACATCCTCAATGGCCTCTGCAGTGTATTGCTGAATGTTCAATACGAACCAGCACAGGTTACAGAACACGAGAAATCAAACAAATCCCAAAGGATCGTGGGGATGGGCTGAGCCCATGGCAGCTCAGCAGATCCTGAGCAGTTCGTATTTCAGGCTGTTGTTCCCCAAGTCCTTGTTCGGCCCCCAGTACCTGCAAAATGTAGGACCCAATATCTGGCTGCCAGAACATATTTTACTGTCTTTAGTTGACTTCCATTTTAGAGTTCAACCTACACTAATCTTTGGTGGTTAAAAAATGAACTCTGTCTTCATATACTCCAGGGCCCTCTGCTTCTGCATAGAATGAATCAATAATAAGGTCATGTACAAATATTATTAATGCCTGTTATCATTAATATGGATGTTAATGTGTCCAATTGACACACAACTTTTACCTCTCTAGTCTGAGACTCATGACCCTTCACATGTTTTCTCTTGCTCTTTTTCATTTTCTATTCAGTCACAGTTACACTGAAAGAATAATATATCACAAGCTATGACCCCTTGGCCTTTATGAATTATCTGTTTAGAAAGATGTGAAGCCACCTTTTATATCCACCATAATAGATACTTAGACATAGAGGATCAATAGTGAACAAGTTTGCTGGTTATAGTTAATGGGTACCAAAGGGACGCTCTGACAGTGACCTCTGACATTGTAGCTGACAAGAAATCTTTAGAGCAAAGAAATAAAGGAGACAGACAGTTTTTAAAGTTATGAATGTAGATCCATAGCAAATCATGGTAATTTTCACCAGGAGGAAATAATTCAGGCTTGCAGGAAGTCACTAATTTCTGCAACCCCCTTAATTTGGACCTCGGCACTAGAAATGGCCATCCATCGCTTCACTATTTTGGAAACAGCTATGGTGCAGGACCTGACACAAGCCCATTTGTTATCCAAGGAGAACCAACTGAGATTGTTTTCCTGTCAACAAGGACTTTTCTCTTTATGAAATAGACTGTCATTTATAATTTTAAGCAGGCAGGGATTTGTTAAACATCTACATGGTAATGGGTTTCTATAAGAAGATCCACAGACCCATAGTTCTGGAAAGAAATTGAGCTTAGGAGATATTTAACAAGCTAATGGGAATGGAATATTTTGGGTTTCTTGAAAAGATGATTTCCGCTCTGCACATTGTCAAGGGAATTTAACAATAAATCCACTGTGGTGTGTCTGAGAGTCTGTTGGAGGCAATTATATTTTCAGACATTCTACGGAGTTGATTTTAGGGAAATCCACCAGGGCACTAAGCCCACCTCTCATGACACTGTGCTGTGGGGGATATTCCCAGGGATGAACATTTAATGGTCATGAAGCAGGTGCGAAATAAGAGTGAGGGAAACAGCTAATTTGTGATCTTGTGGACTTGAAGAGAGCAGGCTGCAGCATTCTGCCTGGCAGAGAAATTACTATACACAGCATCC
Organism: Talpa europaea; assembly: GCF_964194135.1. NCBI lineage: Eukaryota > Metazoa > Chordata > Mammalia > Eulipotyphla > Talpidae > Talpa > Talpa europaea. The sequence goes on along the minus strand of NC_140076.1, from coordinate 59,060,317 downwards.
AATCCAAAAGAGAGAGGGAGGGATGTGTGTGCAAAGTCCTTCTCACTCCACTCCCCATGTACATACCGTATTATGATGTCACACTCCAGTAGCACTGCTCTGAAGTCTCAATGGTCTCCCTGCTGTTAAGCACCACTGAAAACACATTTGTCCTGGCTGTTCTTTTCTTTTTATCCCCCTCTCATCTGTGTAAGATGAATCACTCCTGGATCCAGACTGACTCTGAGGGCAGAGCCAGGTCCTGACGAGGTAGCCAGCCTCCTATGGCTTAAACATTTTAATTAATTTCAACACTAATGCACAAACGAGAGTTAATCACCCTGCTGCAGTGCTTTCTAATTTACTAAGTTTATTCATTAAAACTTTCCTTACAGAACTTTGATTGAATGTCATGCTTTTTTGGAGGCCTTTCAAACTGCCTTAAGGGTTTTAAAGTGATATCTCGGGCAGCTGCTGAAAGCCTTCAGTGTTTGCTTAAAGAGAAGAATGGGGGATATTTGATCAGCAAGAAATCTTCTCTGTGCTGAACAAGAAGGCTTTCAGGCAGCAGGAGGCCTGTAAAAGCAGGGTTGTTGTTTCTTTTTTTAAGGCAATATATAAAAAAGAAAGGGAAACTTAAGTATCTAATAAAAGAAATAAAATCAGTCACCTTAATACTTGGCAAAACTTGGAAATACATTTCGTGGTAAGATGCAGTCATCCTTCAGACATCAACAGAATGATAGTGGGGCTTTGTATTTGTATGGGTTTACCAAGTTAATTATTTTGGAATCAATATAATGCAAATCTTAGGTATACCTAAGTTAATTGTTTGTGCTGAAATCTTCAATGAGATATTGTTTCAATGAAGTCTTTTAAGATTAACTCAAGAAAAAATATAATCTTTACCTTTCTAAATGAACAGTATTCAATACCTTATGCTGCCAGTGAGGTGAAGGCAGCTCTCAGAATGAAATGTAAAATACACGCAACTGCTTTATCAGTACTTGATTATTAATGTCTTTAAGAATATGCTTCTCCCTGTTTCTACCTTTCCATTTCCCACCCCCAGTCAGAAAAATACCTTTAAAGTTTAATAAGCATTCCAATAATTTGGGAGGAAAAATTCAAGTCAGTTATTAATGGAAGTACCACTTCTAATATGCCATGAATCAAAGTACAAGTTTTCATATTCATTTCCACGTTCTATAAATACTGCTCAGTGTTATGCAACAAGACATGACAAACTCATTTTTTAAAGGTATTTTTAACTTCAGCGAGAGAGAAAGGTTACCCAAATTCATTCTACCTTGGAAAATGAAGTTTGATTGGGAAGCGCTCCCCTTCTCTCTGCAGGAGGCAGGTCTTGTCACTACCAGTTGGTTCATGAAATATTCCTACTTTCAAGACTCTAGAAAGATCTCTTTGGTTGAATCTTCTCTTGCAGATATTTAACCCTTGTGTCCACCGAAACATGACTGGGATAGCATGAGAGCAAAGTATCTAAGTACTGAGGTCAGGTAACCTGGCTTGGAATCTTGATTTTGCTATTTTTTATCTGTATGACCTTGGGTAAGTCATGTAACACCTCTAAACGCGGTTTCCTCAACTTATGAGATAAGCATTATCATAGTAGCAATAGCTAGTACTTATGTGGAACTTGTTACATATAGTAAGTAGAATTTAGAGGTGTCAAGTATTTTTTATTCTTCACCCCAATTCCAAGAATCAATATTATTAATATCCCAAGTAAGAGATGAGGAAACTGAGGTACAGAGAGGCAAAATAACTTATAAGCTTCCTTATAACATTTCAGGGAATTAAAAGAAATTTGTCATTTACAGTTTTCCAAATGGCCCTTGATTTGGAGTCTTTCATATTAACACAGTGCACACATGAGGGCAGGTGCATTGACCCTGACCAGGACACATAAAGGGGACAAAGAGGACAGGATAAATCTTTCAGGAACTAATTGATTAACCAATCCATTAATTATTAACATGAAATATAAACAGAAGAGTCTTTTCCTGTGGTTTGCAAGACATCATTCAGCTCCAGGACTGATTTGATGAGTGAGACTAATTGGACTTTCTGTATATTATTAACCCCTCCAGCCATGGTTGTCACAAAGGTGGAAAAGACAACAGAGATACTTTTCTCTTGGAGATAATACTAGTCCTAAATGGCTTAGAGCAATGTATTTCTGAGTAGGGTTGCTGCATACAGTTGTGCAGGATGTGCACTGCACAATTCCAGGGTATGAAAATGAGCCCCTTGGACTTGTAAATTTCACTTGTAAAGCCTAATTCAGAATATTATAATGAAGATTAAAAGAGCTACCATAGCTGACACAAAGAGCACAGTTTCTGACAATGGTTTATTTATTGAACAGATTTTTGTTAAAAACCTGTTCTTAGTGGGTATGCATGGAATTTATAGTTCAGGGGATATTTCTTTCTTTTAATAAAGAAATAAATTATACTTAAAAGTTGTGGTGAGTGCTCCAAATGAAAAGGAAAAAAAAAGCAGCCACAGATACCAGTGGAATAAATGGAATTTACTTGGAGTAGAAAGATAGGTGTGGATAGGAAAGGCATCTCTGGGAAGTGACATTTAGACTGAGCACAGGGATGATTCTAAGTTCCCTTAGTAGAGCGTGGGAGGAGAAATGGAGAAGTGAGAGTTGACTTTCCTAGCTCAGGTTGCAACACGTGCAGGAGTATGACTAGAACACTGACAGCAAAGAGGACACTGGTGTCAGCTGAGCTTAAGTTCTTAATACATGCTATTATTTGCCTTGTGACCCTTGTGACCCTGCTCAAGCATCCATTCTAGCCCCTGGACATCAGCTGGTGAGTGGTGTTACATGGTGAATGGTCTAAAATGTTACGATTCAACTATTTGAGGAGGGTCTACAGGCACAGGCACAATCCTTCTGGAAACAGCTAATGTAGGTAAGGCTGAACTTTGGGGACCCAATGCTCTTATTCTTCTGCCTCTCTTTCCCTTGTAGTGTCTCATTCAGCCTGTGCTCAGTGAAATTATTAGGGGCCTCTCCTACTTCATTCTGCCCCGGACTTTTTTCCTTTCATTCCCTATCAAACCTGGTCTATTCTAAATCTGGCTCCCTCTGGGATTGACTAAGTGACCAGTTAGCTCATTTGAATACTTAAATTTATAATGACTTAATAGGGGGGCCTTTATATGTTATATGTAATAATTTATAATCCAGTAGTTGCTTTCAGTACCCTGACAAAGACAGATACTCACATGGAAATTTCAAGCACAGGAAAGAACAAATGGGGTAAATTTGGGGAAGGCCGATAATCCTTGACTTTCATCCTAATGGTCATGGGGTAGGGGAAGTAGAGTAGGCAGTAAGAAATTTATCCCAGAAGCTAGGGCCAGGTCTTCACTTTGTTCAATTCAACAGGCAGAATAATACTTTTCTCTACCAAGGGCATCTATAGCTTTCCCAGTGGCACCAAAGGTTCTGGTTAGGTGGGGAAAGAGCAGCTGGAAATATGTGAACACTGCAAATCCATTAACTACCTTTCTAGAGGCCTCGGAGGGCTCTTTTTATATTACTGGGCTTCTCATTCTCCTCTTTTAGGCAAAGTTTCTTCTACTGTGGACCAATGTCCCAAATGAGAACCTGTGACTTAATATTTTTTTGTTGTCAGTGCATTATAGGAGAGCTGGTGTCCTTTGCAAATATCAAATAAGCAATAAGAAAAGAAAAATGTCTACAAAACTAGATAACTTTCCTCATGGGTAAAGTGGAGAGTGAATTGTATTTTACTTCACAGAATCATGAATACTACAAAAATTAACATAGGTGAACAAGACTGAGCACGCAGAAGGTGCAAAGCAAAGTATGTTGTCATAGCTCTTTGTCCTAAATCCTTAGGGCCACATGTGTATCAGAATTCAGATTGTGTCACTTTTAAAAAGGTAATACAGTTCATATACACTGTATGTTGCATAATATTCCCAGTGAGATCTGAGGAAACACATTACTATTTCTATAATGACACATTACTATTTATTTATTTATTTAAATGTAGGCATATGCATACTAAGTGGATAAATAAAGACTGTAAACAGCTTCACATCAGTATAGGTTAAGTTTTGTCATTGCAAATGACTGAATGTTTGCAATGCTCCCCAAATTGATAGGCCGAAATCCTAGCAACCAATGTGAGAAATGTGGGACTGTTCTGTTGGGTGGCAATTATGTTATGATAGCAGAGTCCTTATGAATGGGATTCACACCCTTATAAACGAGACCCAAAGGCTCTGTCACTCTCCACCATGTGAGGACACAGGAGAAGTTGGCTGTCTGCAAGCTGGAAAAGAGCTCTCAGCACAGTCCAACCCTGCTGACACCCTGATCTCTGACTTCTACACTCCAGAGTCATAGAAAGAAATTTGTGTTGCTTATAATCCACACAGCCTAAGGGCCTCTAATATAGAAACCCAACTAGAAGAGTTACCAAATGAGTTTGTTATGAAAAATGCCTTTGTTTTCAGAACTTAATGGGTTGCAAATAAGAGATTTCTATTATTTTATTTGTATAACTCAACTAGTAAGATAATTGTTTTTCTCCTGCACTAGCCATTCAAGTACCACTTTCCTTATTTATCCTGATTATACTTTGAAATATAGAAACCGAAGATTCCTAATACACTGTTAACTGAGAGCATAACAACTGACATGCAGATATGAGAGGGTGGGTTATACTTGGTTAATCTAGGATGAGATCTAGAACCTTAGATTAGTAGGTTTTAACTCAACAGAAGTAGAAATTTGATGATAACTCGATGGACTGTGTTGTGAGTGAGCTCTCTGCCACTGGGAGCATCCAAGCAGAAATGGCAGCAGACCCAGCATAGATGTGGTACAGTGAATACCTGCCATAAGCTCAGGGTTGAGATACATAGTGTCCAAGGTCCCTCCAAGGCCTAAACCCTATAATTATGTTTTGCTAAGGGATCTAGTCACAACCAAATTCTTTTCATCATTTATATCATGCTAGAATTTTAGAAGAATCGGGAAATTGTTATTTGCATCTTATCACTGGGCTGTACACATGCTAGCAAATATCTATGGCAGTTTATTGCTGAAGCATGCCCTGTAGGGTGTTAACAGTTCTGTGATCAGTTTGGTTAGACAATGTTGGGGTTAGATAATTTATAAACATTTCTAGAGGACTTATCATTGCCACCATAGTACTAATATATATATATATATGATAAATAGTATTCATATATATATGATTAATCTCCATGGGGAAAAGGTAAAAGACAGGGTCTCTCAAACTTCTTTATCCCACATTCTAATTTAGGATGTATCTATCAAGTTTGACTTCCAGGGAACATACTTTGGGAAATGTAAGCTTAATAATATCATGTATGAATAATATATTTAAGACCTACAGAAATTACCACATGCCAGATCTGAGGGACCAGTGATGATGAAGGCCCATTTCCTTGCCCTCAGCTCAAAAGCAAGAATCTGGCACCTTGGTCAACTAAATCTTTGTTAGGCATCTTTTTCACATTCACTTTTCTGAATTCCTTCTCCTTGCTGCCTTTAAATGTTATGAGAGATCACTTAATGATGAAGAACCCAAGATGTAGAGGCAGGAGAGCAGAGGACTGAATAATTGCAGCTTCTTTTCTCCAAGGCCTGTGAGTACACCTGCCACTTGTTCTCGGGGGCTCTGGCATACGGCTTCATTATTTGTTGTCTCTGGGCACTAATGAGTCACCTGGAAATCTCCTTAGATTATTAATGGTGGATGGAAGAGTTCAGGACTCCAGTGGAGCCAAAGGTGCTGAGTATTCAAGCCATTTATTATCAGCATGATGAACGCCGACAATGGGCTTATACTGTCAGATTATATACTTAATTTAATTAATAAAAAAATTAAGATCGTCACCATTAACCTGCATTTGCTCAGAATGCCACAGGGGTGATTAGTTAGAATGGCACTGAAGGTTTTATAGTCACTCTAGTAAGAATTACTTTGGTACCAATTAGAATCTTCTATAATATCACCCCGTGTAATACCCCTATTACATTACACATTTTCTACAAGTGATTGAGTTCAATACAACGCAGACAGGATGTCACAGGACTCTCCCTCAGAGCATGCATGGCAACTCCTACAAATGTTAGCACACTCACTAAGTAGAGAGGAGACCCTGATTTTTTATATTACGCAAACCCATTTCAAGGGTAATGATTCTCTGTCACAGTTTCTCAGAGCACTGGGAAATTAGACTCACACATGACTACAGAGGCTTAGGCAGATAAAGGATCTCCTTTGCACATCTCAGATCAAAAATGCTCCTTACTCCATGTGGGAATTTTTATTTTTTTCAAGTCTATTTGACATTGACTAGCTTACTTTTAGAGCCAAAGAAGAACATGCAGACATTTTTGTAACTTAAAAAAAAAATCAATATTTGAATAATTCCTGTTCATTGATGAAAAATCAAGCAGAAAAACAGATGAGAAAAAAAAGTTAAAAAAAAGCACATATGATCCCATCCCTCTGAAAAATCCATTTATTACTTGGTTATACATTTTCAGATTTTTTTCTATGCAAATCAACTTCATTCAACAGCAGCAACATCTCAACAGGTCAATAATCATTTTTTAATTTTTTTTTAAGTTTCATCATAGGTTTTTTTTTTTTTCCCTGTATTCACTCAATAGCTTACTGGGAACTTCTAATTTCTTTACATCATGAAGATCAGCTATGGTGAACAGTTTATTGGAAAACTCTTGGTGTATGTTTTAAGTGGCTTCATAGAATAAATTCTGAAATGTGGAGCTGCTGGGTCAAAAGTCACGTACATCTTAAGGCTGTTGATATCCTTTGCCAAATTGCCCTCCGAAAAGGTTACTACAGGCATTTGCTCCCATCAGCACCCTCACCAAAAATAGGTTTTTAAAATCTTCATTCTTTTTTATTTTCTGTATTGATTACTCAGATAAAAATGGCATGGTGTCAGAGAAATCTTCATAATTTGAATCAAGCGGATAGGTGTGATCTGAATAGAGTAAGGAGGACTGGTGATGCAAGATCTCAAATATAATTCATATATCGTGAGGCTCTCATAGGTCAGTGAATATCTATAGAACATGGAAGTTTCAGTGTGGTGTGTGGGGGTGATAGGTGGGGTGGTATGTGGGGGTGACAGGTGGGGTGGCAGAGAGAAGCAGCATGTCAGCTGTGCCAACAGACATCAACATAACACAGGGTAAAAGTGTTTGATGAAGAATGCAGGGGGTTAGTTACGGGACTAACCGCAGTCAGGAAAGACTTCCTAGAAGAGACAGTCTCTCACTGAGACTTGAAGGAGGAGGAAGAATTGGCTAATGGCTGGTAGGAAGGGTTTAAGAATAAATCCAGCAGGATTTAGGCCATGACAGGATGGACTCTGACCTTTCTTCCTTCTCTCTACAACTTTGTACTGGCAGCCACTTTGCGATTTTTTAGTTTTATTAAATTTCATTTTTGTACATTTGCTTTCTCCTCTCAGGTGTAGTCCCTGTAAAATTCCCACCACCAATTCACCTGTGCACCATCACCATAGTCCCTTGTGCTCTTCCCTCCCCTGTTTTGATCCTGTTCCCTCCCCCTCCTGGTGGCCACTTTGTAACAGGCACTGTTCTAGGGTGTTGGGACATGGTGACCAACAAAGAGGCTAGTGTTGGTGTAGGTGGAGCCACTGCCTCTAGCATCTATTATACTTAGAGTTCTGAAGAGTTTCGTTTGCCCTGTTCAGATTCAATACCCCGGACAGCAAGAGCAGAGCCTCCAGGGAATCTGTGAAGCTGTCTGAGATAAGGGAAAAGCCAAGGGTAAGCCAGGTAAAGGGAAATAAAAAGATGGCTGAGTGATGATTTGCCAGGGAAAGAGAGGGAAGGCAGAGATAAGAGGAGCAGGTGAAAGAGAAGGGGAGAATCAGGAAGGGGAGAGTCAAGAGAACAAAAGAGAAAGGCACCTATTAGGAGCAGGCATGGGCACCCAGACTTCTGAGCGTTCCTCTACCCATCAGGGCCAGGCTGCAGACTGTTTCTCACTGCCCTTCCCACACCAATGAGATTAGACCCGGAGGACAGAGGGCCATCCCCAGAAGGCAGAACAGACCATTTCCCTTGCTCAAATATTTATGTGCACTGCAAGCAAAAGCAGCAGCAGCAGCCAGGTGGCTGAGCTTGACAGCCAGGCCCTTCCATTTCTGAGGACTTTCTCATCAGCTTCTTGTCATCTTTGGTTCTGTGGCCTAACCAAATTGGACTTTTCATTTCTTAAGAGTGTACCTGATTCTCCTCCAAATGTTTTTCCTCTCACTGCTTTTCAAAAATAAATAATAAAAACCTACATCTTTCATCCCATCAACGTTTCCTGGACTTGGCACATCGGGCTCTGAGGGTCACATCTACTTACATCTCTTCCGTAGCCTTACATCAGACAACTCATGTCTGGCTCATCTGACTCGACCTGGCGTGACAACTTAAAGATGAGATGAGGAAGTCGGCAGGAATGGGTAAAAAAGAAAAAGTCATCTTGTGTTTTCTTTCTTTTTTCTTGTCTTTTTGGTGAGCACAACATTACCAATACTTTCACATTTTGTTTCATCTTTTTTCTCCCTCCTAAAGCTGGCTGTCCATAAAAAATTCAGGATGGATGTTCATTCCCTAAATGTCTTGGGTAATTGGATGGAATTTCCAGCAAGTGTCAAGTATTTAGGATAAAAAAATATCTCCTGACTTCAGCAGTAGAGTCCAAAAAAACTCTCATTACTCTACTTTATTTAAATATATATATTTTTTTTCTTCAATGTTTTAGGTGATGAGGAAGATTAAAAATGATCCCATAACAGTCAGTATAGTATTTTACATTCACTGACCTTTTGTGTAATTTGATATGTTCCTTTAGGTAGTCAGTTACGGCTGTGTTAGGTGAAAGCTTGATTTATAAACACAGATCGGGGGTGTGGGGGGAGGAGGAAGGTGGTGGAGCACGGATTTTGTTGCCACCTTGTGTTTTTATCTTTTGAGTAGCTCACCCCTTTTAATAGCACATTCATGTGTTTTTATTCCTTCTCCCTAAATTATTGCCACATTCTCTCATTAATGCTCAGTTTCCTGGGAGAATTAGGCAGAGCTGAGATAAGAGGTCTTAGGACCAGGTCAAATTAAAATGAAAGGATATATTTACTGGAAAAGATTCCCAATTGTAACTGAGGGGACCCAAGGATAGGGTTTGGAAAAACAACTTCACATCTGAAGGGAAATAGGAAAGAACCCATTTCTAGAACATGGCGCAGGGGTTGGGTAGATAGATAAGACCCCAAACTGCCACAGTGGATCAGACTCAGTGATTAGTACATATACTTCCCAATCTAGTTAGTTGTTCATGTGACCAATAAGTTATTCATTGATAAGTAGTATACGTTGCCTTCTCTGAAGTACCTCCCTCAAATATTAGTAATATCTCTCACAAATAACCCTAAATTCCAAATTAGCTGCTATGGGCATATTGTTATAAAGTTTTCAAAGTACTTCAGATCCATTATCTCATTTAACTCTCACAGCATCTCAATGAAGTATGTGTTACATCATTTGCAAATAATGAAATGGAACTTGATCGCTTGTGACATACACAGTGATTAAAAGTGCACTCTAAAGATCAGAGAGGCAGATTGTAGCTCAGCAGAAGTCAACATCTGGATTCATCCTTTTACAGAACTAAAAGGATTTAAAAAAAGAAAAAAGTAAAACATACCAGAAGAGAGTGATTATCTCCCATGCAAGAACAGCTAGCCTGACAACAGATTTCTCTTGGCAACACAATGAAATAATAACTTTCAAAGGTGAATCTAGAATCTCATACCCAGCCAAACCATCATCCAAAAATTAACATAAAATAAAGTCATAAAATTCCAGGTAAGTTTACCATCTACAGACCCACTGAAAATTGAATCCCCCTTCCCCAAAATTGGGAAACAAGAAACGAAAGTGAGCAAGCAAATAGGAAATTTAATTAAGGTGCTTTTCAGAAGTCTAAAATATTATGTAAGAGTGAAATAAACTTGTGTACAAAGATAAATAATGAATAATGGGGAGAAATTCAAGGTTGATAAATTCTTGTCAGGAAGAGGAGACTAGTACTAAACAACTTCAAATTTTGTCAGAAAAAGATATAGTTGAGTGTAGGTTTACAAAGGGTGTTTCAGCTGATTTAACTTAAAGAAAAAAAATCAAGAAAATATGTCTACCTGTGAAGATTTGTTCAGTTTGGGTGGTGGGGACATGAGTATAATCTAATTTTCTATATGTTTGACATAATTAAAAACTAAAATCTCCCCTTCTATTTGCCAGTATATAACAAAAACGTTTAAAGTATATCTTCTGTCAGGAAGGAATCCCTCTCTAGAATTTTAATTTAATTTATTATACTATCAATAAGTACCCCAAAATTTAAATATAAATGTTTTCTGTCTGAGGTTTATGATACTGAAAATTTAAAGGAAGTTTCTAGAAGCCAGAGGCTTTGTCTTTATACCTAGTTCCTCCACAGAACTAGGGCAGAACCTAATGTTAAACTCTCAATACATATTGAAAAAATAAATGAATAAATGTCAAGTAGCAGGGAGGTATGCAACATTTTAGAAAAATTTCCACCAAAAGTGTTTAAAATTTATATCTTGATCCAGCTTTGATTTTTATTTTGATATAAGTATGTTTCAATTCACCTATTCCAGAACATACCATGTTCCTTCCCATTCTCTGTGTCTGTACACACACTGCTGGCTTTGTCTTCTCTGGCCAGGAACTGATTACCTCTGGTCCTCCTCTGTGCTCTGTGCCTCCTGCCACTGCCCCCAGAAACCATCAGGGTCATCTCCAGAAAACTTCACGTCATCTGGACCTTCTTGGGCACAGAAAAGTCAAGAGGTCCCAGCAGATGGGCAGCTAAACCTGACAAATCCAACCAGTGTGACCAGAGCTGCTTCTCTCTCATCCTCATTCAGTCAGCTGTGGGGCTGCAGCCCGGCGACCTGCTGGCCCACCGTGCAGACGAGGGGCCATGATTCAGGCTGGAGGGCTTAGTACCGACCCTGGGTTTTCAGCATAAATTACTAGACTAACCAATGAACAGTGTGTGATTAACTTACAAAATGGGAGTATCTTGTCATTACATTACAAGCCTCTAGGTGAAGTCAAGTCAAGGTGAAGCAGAGCAAATTGAAGGATGTGGGTGCAGAGAGAACAGCATACCCACAGCAATTTCTCTTCTCAAAAAAAGATCAGAACCATGTTCCCTCTATCCCTTTTCTGGGATAGGTGTTAGAAAGGAACAATGATGAGATAAAGAGGTTGTTGTCTTGGAGATGACGACGAGATTTTTGCTTTACCTATTTTCAGATACTGACTTTCAGCTCGTCATGAGACAGGCAGGGCAGACTTCACTATTCCCATTTTACAGAGGAGGAAACCAAGGCTCAGAGAAGCAACACAACTTGTGAAAATCATGATAGGAGCGAGTGGCTGAACTAAGATTGAAATGCAGGTTTCTGGTCCCAGGTCACAACTTACTCCTCAACCCTAGAACACCCTATCCCAGTTTGGTGCCTTGTGATAATTTGGAAATGGTGGCTCCTTCCTTCAAGCAGGATCAGGGGACTATCACTGGCAACCAGCGTGGTGAGCAGGGTAATGGCTAGATCACTGCCTCTTGCCAGGCCCCTGGCACACCTACACAATCTAGGGGTGGCATTCTGCTCCATCCCACCCAGCCTCACCTGGGGTCATTCTCCTTTTCCTATCAGAACCCCCCCTCACCTCTGGAACCTGTCAGATGAGCATCCCTGATGCCTGGGCTACCAGACTGGATGATCGCAGGCAGGAAGTCTGTGGTTGGGCCCGTGCAGCTGAAGGATTGCCCCCTTGGTGATAAGGAAGGCACTCATGACCCAGGCCCTGCCTGGATCACTTTGAGAAAACTCTGTCTTCAGGAAGCCTCCAGTCTATTTAACATCTCCCCTGTCACCTACATCTTCTCTGGCACCAAAGGACACTTTGCTGTGCAGGAGGAAGTACTTCCCACAGTGCTTCCTACGTGCTTCCTAAATATTAAATGATGACAGGATATTTTTTTCCAAACGATGAAAGTTCTACCGCTCAGAACTCTCCTCTGTTGTACATCTTTCCAAGCGTGGGTTAAGATGGTCCATTTTTTAGCAAGAATCTGGGCTTAGGGATTAGTGAAGTGAGAATTGGTCAGGTTTAATGGCACAGATAATATTTTATTTTTATTTCAATTTTAATACACTATCAACACGCAATGAAGTAAGATATACGGCAACACTTGAGGAAGGAACTGCCCTCCAACTTATCTTCAGTTACCAATTTGGGACCAGTTTCTGAAGTTATTTTCCTGCCAGTCTTAAGAATCTCGGAAAATTTTGGCTTCATCAAAATGATATATTAGGAAGGGTAAAGGTCACCTTAAACTTTGCACAAGCAATCAGAGTAGTGTTTGACCATGACACTTGGAAATTTTTCCCCCCAAAGACATAAAAGAAGCCAGAAAAAAGGAGAACTCCTTTCCTCTGAACAATGAACTTTCTTCAATCTCTGGTGGCATCCAGGATATTTATTTTGACCCCAGATACCATTAGAAGTACAAATGCCTTAGCCAGCTGGGAAACGGATCTAGCTGTGAAGGCTCTCTGGATTGTAATTCTGTACTTATGTCTGTGGCTCCATTAAACTGGGCATCCTTTTAGGAAGGAACCATACCAGATTCACTTTAGTGTCTACCACTCAGCACAATGCTTGGCACATAGAAGGGAACCATTATAAGTTCGACGAATAGCAATAATGGCTAGCTAGCATTTATTGAATATTTACAGTGAACCAGATGCCTTTGAGTATTTTATGTACAGCATTTTATACTTACTATTCAGTATAATCTTATGAAGTGGCGTTAAAGGTTGAATTATGTTCTTCCCCAAACTCATTTATTCAGGTCCTAAACTCAGAATGTGAACTTATTTGGAATTACAGATATAATTAGTTAAGATGAGGTCATAGTAGAATAGAGTGAGCTGGTGTCCTTCTAAGGGAGAAACTTTGCCACAGATGCAGACACACAGGAAAAATGCCTTGTGAAGATGGAGATTGGGGTGCTGCATTTGCAAATCAAGGAATTCCAACAAAACTAGAAGAGGAGGCTGCAACAGAGTCTCCCTCGGAGCCTCAGAGGGAATACCTTGCAATACCTTGACTTTGTACTTCCAGTTTCTAGTAATGTGAGACAATATATTTGTTGGTTAAACCACTCAATATTTGTGGTACTTGGATACAGCAACCCTAGGAAACAAATACAGGGAGATATTACTATTGTTCCTATTTTAGCCCCAGAGGACTTAAGTAACGTTCCTGAGACCACAGATACAGGAAGTGTTGAGACTGGCTGATGGATTCTCCATCACTTGTGACTTCCTCCGTCTGTGGGAGAAGGATGTCTCTAGCCTGCTGAGACACTGTAAGGGGTAACTTTACCTCTTGTCCTCAGTTCTCTCTTTACTGAATTAAATTTATTGAGCTCCTATTCTGGGCACAGGAATGCTTGCACAAAGGTATGAAAAAAAAAATGTTTTCTCTCAAAGAGTTGATGGCACAGTTGGGAAGACAAGAAAAGTTAAGAGCTTGCCACATACCAGGTTCCTCACACAGGGCATTCCAAAATTCTTACTATGAGGAAATTGAAGCTTAGGAAGTGACATTGATTGTCAATGTTTTCACAGCTGGAAAATGATGAACCTGAGAGGCCCCAGCAGGTCTGTCTGACTTCAGGCCCCCTGGTCTTTCTATCCCTCTTACTAGCCTGGAAACCTACACAAAACAGTCCAGGATGAAGATGTGAGCAAGGAAATAATGGCAGCCAACAAGTGACAGATCAGGCTCAAACTGGCTTCCACAGAGATGGGGGACCAGATGGGCTGTGTTTCCACTGGTTTGGGAAATGAATATTCAGTTATCTTGTTTAACCCTCCTAGCGACTCTACAAAGAAGGCAGCATTTAGGGTCTACTCAATGTTTCTCAACCAGGGGAGTTTCTGTCCCCCAGGAGATATGTGCCAATGTCAGGACACATTTCTGATGGTTACAGGTGGGGTTGGGTGAAGGAGTACTATGGGCTTCCGGTAAGCAGAGGTCAGTAATGCTGCTAACATTCAACAAGTCCTCAGGACCGTACTTCCACCAAATGAAGAGTTATCCTACCCCTACTGTCAGGTTGAGAAACCAGCTATACTTGATGACAAAGAGGTTTAGAGATTTTGTTGGCCACACTTGTAGTAAATGATGGCGTCAGAATTCTTACTTAGATCACCTGTTTCCAAGCCTAGTGCCCTTCCTATTCAACCACAATGCCCTCTTTTTGGGCAGAGGAAATGTGATTGGAAAAAGTATTTCCAGCAACTGGGTTATGAGGAGCATTCAAATGATTTCCCTTTCTTCTTAGGATTATCCTACTGTTCCCAAGTGGGTGGCTGTAGTAAATGAGGGGATGCCCTGTCTCGATTTCCCCTTTCAGTGGAAAGTCAAGCATTCTCCCAGCTACTAAGTCCCTCGCCCTAGCCCAAGAGAGCCATGTACCCAATGGCAAGCACCTGGTAGCTGTGGGTATAAAGGCCAGGTTTCCTTGTCTCAAGACAGGACATTCTGAAGGGCAGTCCCACCTGTAGGGTTCATTGGCAGAGGTCTCTGAATTAACTTCTCCCTTTCCCTTCTCTTTCTTTAAGTTGTTATTCCCCAATAAACCCCTAAACACAGATCTCCATCTCAGAGTCCGCACTCTAGAAAAATTGGTCCAAGTCACTAGATGAAACTGCTCAGTTAAGGACTATAATAGTGCAGTGTAGCAGTAAGTAAAGAAGATCCTAGAAAAACTAAATACATGCTATGATACCAATTAAATGTGAAATAAGACAGCATTAGTGATTAAAGTCTTCAGATCCAGAGTGAGATGAAACTGAGATCAAACACAATTTCCATAAGTACTAGCTATGCAACCTTGAACAAATTATATGAGAGAGCTTTTTCAATTGCAAAATGGAGACAATACTAAAGCCTACATTTTGGACTACTATGTTAAGAGTACATACAGAATACTTAGCTCTTTCACACACAAAAAAAAAAGGCTGGAAGAAAATCTGTTATAATGTGAATGCTCAGAATCTCTGAAGGTGGAGGTTACAGGAGAGTTTTATTTTCTTCTCAATTCTCTGTATTTGCTAAAATGTCTACCATTAACATATTATAAAGGATAGTAATGGTTGCAGCATCCTTGCCTCCATCCCAGCAGTACCTAATTTCCATTGGGAATCCATGTGGTCCAGAGACACTGGCTCCATGATCCACTGCTACCATGACCAGGGCAGAGCTGGTAACTGAGACTAATCAGCTTGGTTGGGTCCTGGTAGCCCCAGAGATTGTTTCAGGCGTGGGCACATGACCTAAGTCATTTCAATCTGGATTCTTGCTTGGAATAGTGAGATAGAGGAGGACACTGTCGCTTGCTATAAATGAAGGACTTGTCTTAGTTGCTATTAATAACCATTTTGTGACCACAGCCTGCTTTAGAATACAGTGGTTACCTGGGAGAGCAGGGCGGAGAAAGGAAGCAATCTTCCCTAGTAACACCCTTGACTCCTGAATCAAAAGACATCCTATCTCTAGATTTTTCAATCACATGAATAAATTCTCTTTATTGGTCAAGCAAATTTAAGCTGGATTTCCCATTACTTAAAATATAAAGGTTGTATGAGAGAAGGATGTCCTTGGCATTTTGAAATACTTGCATTATTTTTATAGTCAGATTTAATTGAAAGTATATTAAGAAACCCAGTTCCTTCAGAGGGCCCAGGTCAAGCCCTCCTCCTCCAAAAGCTGTCACAGAGCGCACTGGTCCAGGTGGACTTGCCTATCAGTGAATGGCTCCACTCCTCGTTGCCTGGATGCTCATCTGACATTAAATGAACTCATGCCTTATATTGCTCTCTGTCCCAGGTGTATATATTTTGTCTTCCTAGTGAGTCAGAAAACGACTTGAGAGTAGGGGGTCATGTCTTATCATCCTTTCATAAATCTCACAGTGCCATTTTATAGATCCCACAGGGTCATTTTTCTCTGGTCTCCCATTTATGAAAAGTCTCGATTTGGACTTTAACATTATTGCAAAAAGAGTTTAGACAAATACTTGCACCTTGTGATTTAGGCACATCAATTTGTCAGTAAGCACATTAATTTGTGAGTAAAATGACTGACATACAATTTCCATTATCTTATTTAGATCTATCTGTCTGTCTATCTACCTGTCTGTCTGTCTAATTGAGCTATCTTTCTATTTATAGTATGTAATTACACCCAATCTATATCTTCCTATCTCCAGAAATTGAAGATGTCCTCAGACATCCTTGGGACCGAGCATGGTGCCAAGGATGGTGTAAGGGACAGGAAATGACACAGTGCAGGTTTTCTGATCCCATGCAGACCAGGTAAAGGAGGAGTCAGAGTCCTCAGTGGCTTTTTGCAGGTCTTTTATTGGGGTTCACCAGGCATATGGCAGGCAGGGGTGCTGGGGGGCCGGGAGGCTGGCAGTCCTCCCAGCCCCCAGCAAATCCTCACTCTATCTGGGCTCTCCGGCCTTCTCTGCTTCTGCTGCTTCTTCTCTGCTTCTCTCTCGGCTTCTTTTTCAGCTTCTGCTGCTGCTGGCGTCCTGCGATACCGTCCTTAAAAAGCACAGTCTCAGCCCAGGTGAATCCCATCTACCTAGGCCCACACCCTACTCCAGGTGTCCGCCATCAGGCATGCATTCAGGACCGCAAGGATCCATCATCTATCCTGATGGCGGGAGGGCAGAAAAGCCTGACATTTTTCCTTTACCCTACAGTCCACCCCCTCAGGGTTTTCTGCCATATAGACTTCATACATACAATTTTCCTTAACAAACAAACACTGCAGCCATGGCCCACAAAAGCAAATACATCACAATATAACAAAATACAACAGAACACAAATAAGTCCAGGCAGGGCACCAACCTAGTGGCAAAAGATAATTATTGGTACCAGCAGATGAGCCACCAAATCTGCTGCCGAAGGCACTGGTCATACGAGGGAGGGGAACCACTCACGGCATCTATTGTAACATGCCAGGAGCCGTCAGGCTTCCTGTTCTTCTCTGGCTGTAGACTCGGCTACAAGCCACACACAGCATCCACCCCCAGGATGCACTCGCTCTGGGATTGGCGATTCTATTCTGTTGGGGTAATCACCAACCCTCAGGGTTTCTGTCTGCTGTTGCACCAACATTCGGCCTTCATAGCCACCAATGCGACTCACAGACCCCTGCACTCAGGCCAACCCACTGCACAAGCACATGGGTTGGGGATCCAAACTCTACATGCGGCTTGGGCTCCACCCCAAGCCACGTTCCCCACCCGTCCCCCAAGGACGGGTTCCTCAGCTCCTCACCCTCACTCGACAACGAGCAGGGCATCACCCACAGGTGATTTTACGAGACTCACAGTTCTTCAGCATACTCAGGCTGCTTAACAACCGCTCAGGGCTTCCCAAACTTAGCATCAGTACCAGCTTTTGCCTTCTCAGTTGGCTTTTCTCCTCTGCCTGGCTGCTGGGCATACACAGGCTGCTTTTGGCCACCAAGGCCCACTGGCCACCCCCAGATTCCCATCTCCTGGGGTTTACAAACGAAACTGTTCCACCCGCAGGGTCCCAAAAACATATCAACCTGCAAGTTCCTCCGCCTTCTGGTGGGATTGTCAGTCCAACTCCATTAATCCAAGTCCATCAGGTCTCTCCCTGCATCAGCACTGGTGAGCTCCGAATCATGGTCCTCTCTTCCGACGATTCTTGCTGCCTTAGGGGTCATTAGCTGGTCCTCTCGGGCGTCTCCTTCACGCAAGGTCTCGTCCTGTAGCTTCTGGACCTTGTCCATCTCCTGTGCTGTCGTGGTGCCTCCAGCGTTGTCACAGGGAAACAGTCTGTTACTCCTTAGTCCCTCCAGGTCTTCGGAGGACTCCATACCCGTCTGCATGGATCATCTTGCTGACTTATGCCAATTGTAGGGACAGGAACGGGCACAGTGCAGGTTTTCTGATCCCATGCAGACCTGGTAAAGGAGGAGTCAGAGTCCTCAGTGGCTTTTTGCAGGTTTTTATTGGGATTACCAGGTACACAGTAGGCAGGGGTGCTGGGGGGCCGGGAGGCTGGCAGTCCTCTCAGCCCCTAGCATATCCTCACTCTATCTGGGCTCTCCAGCGTTCTCTGCTTCTGCTGCTGCTTCTGCTGCTGCTTCTGCTGCTTCTTCTCTGCTTCTCTCTCGGCTTCTTTTTCGACTTCTGCTGCTGCTGACGTCCCCATAACGCCGCCCTTAAAAAGTACAGTCTTAGCCCAGGTGAATCCCATCTACCTATGCCCACACCCTACTGCAGGTGCCCGCCATCAGGCATGCATTCAGGACCGCAAGGATCCATCATCTATCCTGATGGCGGGAGGACAGAAAAACCTGACGTTTTTCCTTTACCCTACAGATGGCATTTCCAAAGTTCTGTTCTCAGAAACCGAAGGAGACTTAGTGGTTGTCTAGTGCAACCTTTCACTTTTTAGTTGAACAAACTGAGGTCCACTCAGGCAGAACTACTAGTCCAAACAGCACTGTGGATTTGTGGTAGATCTTGAACTCACATGTTCTCGGTAGCTAGATAATAAATGCTCATTAAATTGAATAAAACCATACCAGTGGAATTATCTACAGAGTGTTATGCAAATTCACCTTGAAAGGTGTTCCACAAATGCTTCCATAAGAGTTTTACAGCAAGTTCAAAGTTGTTAACTCATTTTTCAAATTGTCCCAGGCCCCATATGATATAGAGCACTAGGCTGATGCAGGAAGGGATTTTTCTCCACTAGTCAGTCAGGTGGCTTATTTCAGCCCCCGGAGCAGCTGTTAATCAGGTTTCAATAGACTTCAGCGTTTCACTCAGAACCTGTTGGCAATCCTAAAACTCTACTGATCCTGTCATCTCTGTAAAATGAGCTCTGGCTATGGCCCCATCCGTTTTCAGTTTTATTGAGGGATCCCTTCAGAACAGTTCCTGCTGCAGCATTAATGTGGACCTCAGCAGGGACCCCCTTTTTTACCCCGAGCTGCTCTCTCAGGGTACAAAATGATGTGCTCCCACTCCCAGAGATTTAATAGCATCAAGGCAAGTTTTTAATGTGCTCTTTTTCCCTCTGCCAGTCCAGTCCTTCCCAAGCATAGTCGTGACTGTTTGAGCTACCCTCCTCTGGGGTTGTCAGATCCTATCCAACTTTTCCTCTAACACCTTTGCAGAAAATGCTCTTGTCTTGCTTCTTGATTTTTATCAGACCTATGGAATCATTTCTGTAACACTTCTGTATCCTTCTATCCCAACCTCCCTTCCCAGGCAGATCTAACACAAATATCATCTAACACACTGGGCAATAGCTGTGTGCTCAATTCAGACCTAAGCAGATAACATTATTCAAACTCACAACCGCCTTACAATAGGTGTTAATATTAGTCCTTCTTAGTTGAAGAAAGTCCTTAAGGGACCCTAAGTAATTGGTGCAAAGTCACACTATTGAAAAATACTGGTTTGGGATTTTTGAGCTGACGTAGTTCAATTTTAGGGTTAGACCCTTTGTGGCTATGCTATACTACCTCTAAGCTTACAAAATTGATTCTCTTGGAATATGCTTTTCCACCCACAGGCAATTTACTAACAAGCCTCCTGGCTAACAGGATATCTGTCACACACGTAGGACCAATGGCTCTCTATGGAAAACACTGGACACCAAAAAAAAAAAAAGTTTTCCCCAAAATATTAAGAGTGCTACAATAGAGTGCTACAAAAATATGAGGGATACTTGTGATGTTGCAACTGTAAGTATCTTAACTGCACTGGAAAAAACACAAGTGATAAAACTGTTTAGGACTTAATACACATGCATACACAAATGAGTAGCAGTATAGTGGGAAGTCTGAATAACATGATGGGTAGCACTAATGTCGGTAGAGATACGTGTTTACCAGGGAAATCACACTGAAGTGTTGTCATCCTTTCCTCCCCTAGAGTTTTGTGAATACTTTATCTTCATTAAAGATGCTAAAGATTTTCATATGTCCCAACCTGATCCAGCCTGGTGGGCACTGTCTCCCAATTCCCTTGACTGTGTTGTTCTTTTTCTGAGAACTCCAGGCCTGGGGAAGAAAGAGCTGACACTGGCTTCACTGCCTTCCCTGCCTGGGTTAAGGATCACCTGTGATACTAATAATTGTTGTCTTTGGTAACTTCGTCTTGAACAGTAACAAAAGGTATAAATCACCCCCAAGGCTCTTAATTACTCCCATTAACAGTTGCTTTGTTATCCCGAATGCGGAGCAGTTTCCCTGCTCTGTGAGTACACACTGTGAGTACAGAGCAACAAGCCTGGCTTCAGGCCAGGAGTTAAAATAAGTTATGCTAAATGATGGCTCAATTGTTCCCCTGGTCTCTCTCTAGGTTTGGGGGATGTGGGCTTAAGTGAGCCAACAATATAGGAATCTGGGGTCTGTGCGTCTTCCAGAAGTTCCTTGGGATATTGCGCTGCCTCTCACCAGGGTTATTTCCTTTTTCTAATCTTTCTTAGTTTCGTTTGAAGCATCAGTGTTTTCTTCCTCATTCCCTCACCTGATCCTACCCTGCGCCATTACAAATCTTCCTTCTTTTCTATAACTGGCAAAAATGAGGAGTAAAATTTATGAAGAAAGTCCAAATAAGAAAGTGAGCTGCCCCGTTGGATTTTTGGACCTGAAAGGCAGGAGATTTTCAATTCTTCTTTTTAAGAAACTGCCACAGTGCTGGGTTTCCTGCGTAATCAAATCTCAGTTCCTCAGTGAGGTGTCCAAGAAGCGCCAGGATGTGGGGGCACACCTCTCTTCAAGCTTTCAGCCCTCTGCCATCCTTGAACATGCAAGATACTTCAGAACACAGGCTTCGGAGAGAGAAGACAGGGGTCTGACCCTGCACATTCACTTCCTTACTATGTGACCTGGAACTGATCGTTTACACCCACTGAGCCTCACATGCTCCACATGTACCCACCTCATAGATCAGGATTAAATGAGATGATACATGCAGTGCCTAACACAGTTGGCACAAAATCAGTTCTTAATAAATGGGAGCTGCAGCCATGGTGATGGTAAGAATCTGAAAAGCGTGCCCCATGACTCCTGAAGATTTTTTTGGGTCACCAGTCCCCTGCCCCACTCCTCTTATCTTCACCCAAGCTTCTAGAGCTTGTGCTAAGCCTCTAAGTTGGATCTTCCTTCATTCCATGTTGAATTCTGTCTCCCCTACTGGATTTTACAGTTTTTGAAGACAAAGATTGTACCCTACACGTTTAAGGAGTAGATGAATAAATAATAAAGCAATGGCTGATTACGAAGAAATATAAGTGAAGCGAACACAGGCCATTTAGAAATAATGAAGATTTTCTCAATATTCTGATGTACCAAGAGTCTCAAAACTGAGACTTACTAAGAAGTCCTTAAAGAATTTATTCAGTAGCAACAAGTATGCCCCCATTTTATTTCTTTCTCCTCTGGAAGGAGTCAAAATCTCCTTGTAATTCATTAAATTAGTCAAAACTAGATCAAAGGGCCACCCCTTGCTTGGAAACCAACTTCACATTTCCCGAGGATTAAGGAGTCCCCATCTTTAACACTGAAAAATATCCAGCAATCCCCATCAAGCATATGAAAAAAAATCCAAGCCAAGTTAATGGAATCCAAACTAAAAATCTCTCTCTCTCTCTCTCTCTCTCTCTCTCTCTCTCTCTCTCTCTCTCACACACACACACACACACACACACACACACACACACACGCACAAGTGAAGTCATCAAAATCCTAACAGTGTTTATCTCAGGATAGTAAGAAAAATGTTAACAAGAAAGAGTCCTATGAGAGGACAATAAAGACTCTTAGATAGAAATGTGCTGAAGCCACAAGTCCAAATTTTCTAGGACAGTCGGATTTTGAATACTTGAATCTGCTTACCCCAAAGTATACGCTTATCTACTGTGTTGTGACTAACTTGGTGAGAAGCGCCTTTGTAAACCTCAGTCAGCTAGAAAAGCATGCCCTAAAGAGAGATCATGGTGTGCAGTCCCAACTCATGCAACATATTCACATATTAGCAGTTGTCTGCTTGTTGGGTACTTGGGAACAGTGAAGAGATGTTCTTCCCAGGTGAGTACTGATGTACATAGTTGAAATAAACAGAACTCATGATCCTACATTCATTATTGTCACATCACAGCCACCTGCCAGGAATAACATCAAATGCCTGCATCATCTCACCCAACTTCCTAACAACCCTGTGCTAGAAATAATTACTTTTTTCCATTTAACACATAAGCAAGCAGAAACTTAGAAAAGTTATCATCAGCGAAAACATTCACTTCTCTATATCCTACTTTAAAGTAGTTCATGTGAGAAAAATATAGACAATTAAAATCTTTTGTGGAAGCAAACTCTGAAAATATCTGGCAATAAAATTACAAGTTAAAAGTAAAAGGGGATGTGGAGAAAGACTACCAAGGTAAAGTAAGAGGGGTCAAGTATGTATGAGTCTCTGCAGCCCACAAATGAGGAATCAGTTTAAGACTGGCAGGGGATAGAAAGGCCTATCATAGGGAACTGATATTTGTGCATGAAGGTCAGTATTTCCAAAATCCATAGCCTGATTGGAACTCAGGACTGCCTCTGGACACACTAAGTAGAGGCTGATCCCAACCTAAGGTTAGGGGCATGGAAGACTATGAATTATCCTGTTGTTCTAATACTTGTTCCATAGTTATTTTCCTCATAATCCAGTCATTATTTCTTAAAGAAACAGCAAGTCTGAAATCTCTTGTGTCCTTTTAATAGGCTTTATTTTTGTTGCTGTGTAGTTTTATTTCATTGCTCAGGCTAAGTTAAAACTGTAATTCAGTTTAAATGTTATATGTTACAGGCAAGCTGCTTACAATGTATGGTCACAGGAATTTTTGGAAACTTGTCTTTAGGTGTTATTGGCACAAAATAACAGCCTAGAGTTTTGTCCTCTGGGTGCAAAAGACAAATAAAGCTTCCTGTGTCTTGACAACTTATAAAAAGTTAACTCTGCCACAAAACATATGGGAGGGAAAGCTCTGAAATCTTTTCCTGACTCTAGAATAGGAAAACAGAGAATGCTGTAAGAATTCAGAGATTATAAAACTATGATCAGGAAGAGATCATGTGACTTCTAATTTAAAAGTTACAAATCACAGACTAAGTATCTTTGCGAAGACACTGCTAATAAAGGACTGTTATCCAAAATATACAAAGAACTCTGAAAACTTGCCAACAAAAAACATTATTGAAATATGGGCCAATGACCTTTACAGACACCTCATCAAAAAAGATATACACATGGCAGATAGCATCCTAAATTTGGTTCTACATCACATGTTATCAGATAAATACAAATGAAAACAACAATGAGATGCCACCACACACCTATCAAAATGGGTGACATCTAGAACATTGATGACACCAAATGTTAGTGAGGATGTACAGCAACAAGAAGCCTCATTCATTGCTGGCAGGAATGCAAAATGGTACAAGTTACTTTGGAAGACAGTTTGTTAGTTTCTTAAAATTTAAACATAATCTTACAATAAGATCCAGCAATTGTGCTCCTTGGTGTTTACCCAAAGGATTTGAAAACACACACAGATTTGCACAAGAATGTGTAAAGCAACTTTACTCATAATTAACAAGACTTGCTAGTAATCAAGCTATCCTTCAGTAGGCAAATGATTAATAACCTGTGGCACATCTAGACAATGGAATATTATTCAGTGCTAAAAGAAATGAGCTATCAAGCCATGAAAACAGATGAAGGAAACTAACCTGCATATTACTAATTGAAAAAAGTCAATCTGAGAAGGCGATGATTCACATTAAGTTCACACTTGGTATTGTACATTCTTTGAGTTTTAACAAATGTATAAGCACCTGTTTCCACCATTATCTTATCATACCTTATTGTTTCATGGCCGTAAAAGTCCTCAGCCTGTATATACTTCCCCAATCCCTGCCCCAACCAAACCCTGATCTTTTTTCTGTTTTCATAGTTTTGATTTGTTCAGATTGACATAGAGTTGGAATCGGGGTATATGGGAAATTTATACTTTTGACTCAATTTTTCCTGTGAAGCAAAAACTACTCTAAAAAATAAAATCTGTCTTAAAAATGTGTGTGTGCATGTGTGTGGGTGTGTGTATGTGTGTAACCATTTATCATCACCTTCTTTTGCAAAACTAATTAGAAGCAAAACTGTAAAGTTGGGTTAATGTTACTGCTGGGTTTCTCAGGTTCTACCTATACCAGAGTGCTGGGGCCTTCTGTACCACGTACTAAGCATAGTGATTAAATCCAGAGGAGACCGGTGAGCCAGCCCCTGCCCTCCTGAGTCCCCTGAAAGCACATTAACAAAAAGACAAACCCAATCAATGGAGTTAGGGAAAGCTTCTCTGATGAAAAAATTTAATCTATAACCTCAAGGTTGATTAGGAGGTAGGAAGGGCAGGTTGGGGTTTGATGGAGGAAACTTGGACATAAGAAACACTATGTTGGAATGTTCTAAGGGAGGAGGCCTGGGCCTGTGCGAGAAACAGAAAGGCCAGGATGACTATAGCTCTAGGTCATAAGGATAAAGGAAGGCAGATGCAGCTGGAGAGGTAGAGAGGGAAAGACTGTATTTAACTGTCCTAACATAAAGGGTCAGCATTGAAAGATTTTAAGCAGAAGGACGATGGTGTCTTCTTTCTTGTTTTATTTCCAGAATGTAGTTCAGTGCTTAAAACATTATGGGTGGCTCAATAAAAGTTGGAGAAAGGAAAGATGGAAGGAAAAATGAGAACGAGATGGGCTCATTTATTCATTCACTTCATTATGTATTATGTAACAAATGGAATTTCAGTTGTCTGAAATTGTCAATGTACCCACACAAAGAATTCATTTTATGAATGAAATTATTATTGTTGTCATCACCACCATCTGTTATTATTCAAAAAAATTCTCCTGAAAAATAGCATAATATGTTATCAGAAAATTTTATTATAATTTCAAGCAATATCAGAATTCTCTTCTCAATTTTCTGTGTCCAAGATTTGGGGGTCATTTTACATCCATGTTTGCCACATCTGAAAATTTATGTGTATCTCATGGGGAGAGAAATAAAACTCAACAGCAACTTTACTACTAATGATGAGAGGTATTGGTTTTTATTTGTAGTCATTGCTCTTTAATGACCTAAATAGCTTTAGCGCTTTTCCTGCCCTACACAAGGGAAAATCGATTTTCCTCTTTTATCCCCCCCTGCTAGTGGAATCTTCTTGTTAAGAAGTGACTCAGCTACCCTGGTTATTCAGGCATTTTCCCCCATGGTTCAGCTGGGATTCTATGTGAGTACAGAAATTCAGTATTCTCCTTGTTGACAATATTATCCCAAGGCAATTTACTTTTGTTCAGCATCTGAGAGAAATACCTTCTGCTATTTTGTGTAATATCCTTTTGGTCAGATAGAAAATATTAAAAGGTCACAATTACTGAGGACAAAACAGCTCCTCAAGTTAAGGGAATAGAAGGGAGATAGACTAGGCTATACTTATACATGGAAGGCAAGACAATTAGAATGCAGATGTTTCCTAGACCTGGAGCAAATATAGAAAAGAGAGAAAAGGAAGCTGTTGCCACAGCTACCCAGGCTCAACTGCAGCACTCTGCTGGGCCTCCCACCCTCCTGTGGGTGGTATTTTCCTGTATCCCTAGGACTTAGGTATTTACCCTATAGTAGGTGATTAGTAAATGTATGCTGAATGGAATGGATGGAAGACAGGATGAATGGATAAACAGGTAAATAAAACAACCCAGTACATTTTGGCTGCTTCATATTGGAAAGGAGACAAATAACCACCATCTTGAAATTAATTATCATTATGGTACTTGCGTTACAATTAGGGCTGGGCAGAATGCACCAGGACCTCTGTCTGGGGTTCGAGGTGGGAATTGGGGGGAAGGAGGAGAACACTGATATCACTTTAGATCAGAAGTTTGCAAACTACTACCAGCAAACCAGTCACCTGTTTTTGTAGATGAGGTTGTATTAAAATACAGCCATATTCATCCCTTTATGTATTGTTCATGGCTGCTTTCAGCTATAGTGGCAGAGCTCAGTAGTTGCAATTGAGACCATATATACCACGAGTCTAAATATTTACCATCTGGACCTTTACCAAAAACGTCTGCTGACCCCTGCTGTAGGTTAGAGACAGAAGAGGGTCAGATATAAGGAGATCTGAGCAGGCAGGGTCTTGAGTCTTGGAAGTCACAAAAGAATCAGAGGCTTAACATTGAAACTCAAGCACATGAAATGCTGGAGTTGGAAGGGTCCTCGGGGTTCACTGGACCTGCTGCCTCAGCTTTAGAAGGGAAGACTTTGGCTCAAAAGAGAACAAATTGCTAAGATCCCAAAGTCAGGAAGTTCAGGGCTAGTAGAGACCAAGTGGGCCACCAGGCATGAACCAGAGCCAGGGGTTGCTCAGAGATCGAGAGCAAGTCTGTTCCCTGACTGTGGGAGAGTCATCAGAATTCCTGGGATTGCCTCCCATCTTAAGGCTCAAGGACACAGGACTGATTCAATTCTTTAAGAAAAAGGTATTATCTGTATGAAGAAAGGAGGGGAAGAACTTCTTTCTCAAATTCCTCTTTTGCCTTCTGAATTTATGGTTGATTTTCTCATAAGATACCTCAGGGTCAAAGCTGCCCAACTTGCCAGAAAGTGGGGAAGCTTAGAAGCATCTAGCACAATGGTGTCACTTTTTTTTTTTTTTACACTTAGCCAAGAAGTCTTCTGAAGGAAGATTTTGACAGGCTCACATTAAGCATTCTGTCAAATGATAAGATGACTACTCTCTAGGCAATTCCAAAATATAACATCTGGATAAATAAATAAATACAAATGCCTACCAGGCTCAGAGTAACTCCAACACAGCATATGTTGAAGAAAAACAACCACCATTTCTCAAATACCAGAGGCCTGGAGGAAGCCTTCACAAATCATGGACTAGAAAACCTTTAGGTACATCTATGGGAATTCCCTATAGTGTGGATTCACCAAACATTTTGATTAAATAGTCTCCTTGCCATCAAACTCACAGGCCAAGAATGTACTCTGAAGAACTGAACTACTCTCCAGCTGTTGTGGAGGGTCAGGCTCCATTCTCAGGAAATGGTGGTTATGGACTGGTGTAGATTCTAGGGACATAGTGTTGAACAAGATTCTTCATTTGTGACTATTTCATAGGAAAAACCTTTTCATAAAATTAGATTTTGTAAGCTACTTATTTGTAAGTAACTTACAGGAAGTTCTGGTTATAAGAACTCTTCTTAAAATTAATCTGAAAAAAAATTGGGCACATAAACTGGATTTTTCTTTAAGTTTGTAGGTGCCAACTTTCCCAGGTGAGTTTTTAGATTATAAATATAAACATCATGAAAATAGTTAATACTTAGTGAGCCTTACCATGTGCCAGGTGCTAAGCGCTTTATGTATTTTAAATCATGTAATCTTCATGCTCACCCTGAGAAGCAGATACTATTTTCATGCAAACTTTACAGATAAAACAACTGAGGCACAGAGAGTTTAATTACCTTTTCCAAGGTCTAATAAAGTGGCCAAGCTGGGAAATGACCAAGGCGTTTCAGCTCTGGTGATGGGGAAGTAAGCCCCCTGAGCTCTGTTTTCACTTAGGGAGGTGGCTTTCATGCCTTCACCTGGAGAACTTTCAAAAATACTGATGCCTGGGCCCTATTCCAATTAAATTCAGGTCTCTAGGAATGAAGTCTTTGGTACTGTTACCTTTAAAAAGCTCCCTTTCTAATTTTAATGCACGGTGAGAATTCAGAAACACTGACCTAGGAAACAATTGGTTCAAATTCCATGTTTTGAGCTTCCTACCAATATGACTTTGTACCACCATTAAAGCCAACCTTACGACAACATCTCCACCCTTCCAATGATATATTTTCTGTCGATCCAGTAACAGTTCCCAGCTGGCGCTAGCAATGCTGGCTTCCTTCCAATAGTTTCTATGGATTCCTGGAGCCTCTGGTTTTTCTCACCTGTTGGGTTTTCTTAGCTCTACCTTTAGGGAGGATCAAGCAGGAGCACGTGTGTTACATCCCAAATCACCTTTAATTAACAGCAGCTCTCCTCTGCTGTGCCAGGAGCTGGACAGTAGCTTACCACACACTATCATTACTCTTCACTCTGAAGTTTGAGGAGGCCCAATCAATAGCACCCCTCTTCTCCCTACCTGAGTTCATATAAGCAAAGGAGTTAGGCAGATGGAGATTTATTTATTTGTTTGTTTGTTTGTTTATTTATTTATTTATTTATACATACAAGCACTGGGTACAGTCAGAAGCACGGAGGGTGAGAGAATTCACCAAGCCAGAGGAGAGAGCAGAGCAGGCAGACTGACGAAGTACACTGCTGAGGGGCGGCAGGAGAGGTCTGCGCGCCATGTGGGACCCTCACCCGGTGGCCGGGGATCGAACCGGTGCTGTGGAGGCTGCGGGCAGCTTCGCAACCCAGCGTTCAACCGCTGCGCCACTGGGGAGGCCCCAGATGGAGATTTAAATTGTGAGTTTTATTACATAGAAAAGTTGCTGGAGAAAAATGAGTAGTGTGAGGCAACAAGAAGCTTCTACACACGACATCTCAGAAATAGCTGTCGAGCAGAAATTTAGCAGGTAAGCAGAAGTAAGTGAACCTGGAAGAGAAACTCCACTGGTGCTATAATGTGTGTTTACAAAGCACTATATAATTGCAAGGTATTATTACTAAAACAGAAACTGTGAATGACTACTTTATTCAGCGTAGGCACTATGCTTGGTTATTAAGGCTACTACACTACAATAAAGTGGGTACAAAGTCATTTGAAAATTTCCCTCAATTTACATGGAGGCACTGTTTGCAACATTTCTCAGCACCAACCCCCCAGAAAAGAGAAAAGGAGGAGATTTTATTGTGTTTCCATCTTTTATACTGTACTTATGGGCGCCATATGCAAGACACATGTGAAAGGCATAGGCATAGCACACCCCACACGGGCATTGCAAGCCATTTACATTAGGTTTTCCTGTTACAGTAGCTGCAGGCACGTAAAATGTTTATTGCTGTTATATTGCCTTTGCTTTCATTCTACATATACCTGCTGCTAAGCATCTGGTCTTGTGTTGAAGAAAATAGAACACGTTGATGCTTTCTCTGGAAGTTGAGGTTTTTACTTTTAGGTTTTTTGGGTTCTTTTTTTTTATCAGTGATTGGTTCTCCCTGGCCTTCTTCCCTGGCTAGTCCAGAGGTTAGACAGAGTTACCTTGGTACTACATGAACAAAAAGAAGTCATGGCAAGCACAGCCTTGCTTTCAACAACCAAGCAAGCAAGAGGCCATTTTGACACCAAGGTAATCATTCTTCAAAGGGAAGGCCAAAAGGTTTCTTCCAGGCTTAATAAGGAAATGGTAATTGTACCTGCATCTGGCTACCCCATGTCACTGCATACAGCACTAGCCCCATTGCTGATGCATTAATTGTCAATCATTTGTCTGTGGCCCAGTCCCTCAGATATTTAAAAAATAAAGGTCTTCAGAGATTTGATGCTGAGTAGACAACCGCCTTTTTATGGCTATGTAAAATAAACATCAAATACAGTAATAGATGATATATGTTTAGTATACTGAAAAATTGAATGGGCTTAACTGTGCTAGCAGGACTCACTATTGCTCATCATCAGTTACATCATTTGCCTGCTTGTGCTATACTGTAAACTGCAGAGTATGTGTGGTCATGAAGAGACTGGTTCTTAGAGTCAGTAGGTGAGTGTGAACTACTCTGATTATTTAGTCATTTGCCAAATAAATGGTGCTGATGATTGATAATTTCGAAGAATGGGAAGTTACACTCTGAGTGTAACTTTGAAGAAGGCTCAGAATTGGATGAATAGTTGGAGTGAAGAGGACTTTCAGGAATATGTATGGAAGAACTTATGAACAGTGAGTAGAGCAGCTGTTGGATCAAAATGTCCACATGGGATGGGAAAAGGAGGAGAGGAATAGGTTTCAGATAATACCACTAAGAAGAAATACTGGGAAAAGGTATGAGTTCTTCCAGAATAACACATTTGGATAACCCCAAGGTAGTGGCATATAACTGAATATTTTTGAGTAGAGAGAAGTCAGGATGAAGGAAAGATTATTCTGATAGAGATGGGCAAAAATGAATGCAGATAGTATACATTTTCTTCTTCTATTTTATCTCAACAAAGCTGTTTAAGCTTCAATGAGGTTCAGAGGCCTTGGGAATGATTTGTAAAATATTAACTTTCCCAGTTTTTGTCTATTACTTAGTAAATCATCAAACACTAACATCTGTATAGCTATCGTTAAAAACGAATGTTTGTATAGCTCTTTATAGTTAATGTAATATTGAGTAGCCCATAACAGTGGTCATAAAGAGAATAAACTCGAAGGATGCTTTCACCATGGGGAGCTGTCAATTAGGGCCACACACAAAAATACTTAGAGGTGTTAATTTTGGGATAGTGTGTCATATCTCTTTTGGAGTAGTGCTTTTCCTTACTGACAAAAATCAGAGACTAGTAAATTGGGGACTTATAAGCATTAGAATTACAGGATACACTTGATAAAGACTTTAACTCTGCACTTGGAAAAATTATAGATTAACTGAAAATTCTCTAAAATAATTTTAAAAGTCCAGCATGCAGGTGATGACATTCTTATATCAGACCCATATGGGGTTGGAAAGAGATTTTGAAAGGAATACGTAACTACAATGATAAAAGAGAAGATCTGAGCAGGAGAGTTTCTACTGAGGAGGGATTAGAGTTAAAACTAGAACCAGAATGCATAGAATCTGTAGATAAACATATTGATGATAACACAGGCTACTATTTATTGAGCGATAAGCTCAGATCATGCTTTTGTCTTATTTCACTCTTAACAATAACTGATTATCTTCATTTTACAGACTAAGAAATTGAGATTTGATTTTATAACTTGTCCAAAGTCATACAACTAATGAATGTAGGACTAAACTGAAATTTAAAGGCAGCTCTGAAAAAAAAAAAAAATAAAAAAAATAAAGGCAGCTCTGTCTGACCTCCAAACTCATGCTTTTTCACCACATCCATACAAATGTGCAAGTGCACATACACTTCCTAAAATAAGACACATGTAATTATCATGCTCTCACATGAGGAATCAATAATTATCCATTGATTTGTATTCTTTTCTTTATAAAGTCTTAAGCTGAAAGAATCAGTTCTTAAGGATAAAAACTGGGTGCTTCTGGGTGGTGTCAGCAAGCACTGTCTTGGTACTCAGGAGGAGAAGGTCAGGTTTGCTGCAGCCCTTTCAGAAAGAGGTTTATGTCAATACCTTGAATCAATCCTTCTCAGATACTTATTCACCAGCCTCATAATAACCCTGTGTGGTCAGCAGCTTAAGTGTTGAACACACTGAGTCCTAGAGTCTGACTCTTCCGTGGTCCTATAACTGGTACTGGCTGGATTGGGATTCACATCATGTCTGCTGACCCCAGCTCTGAGCTCTTCCCATTACAAAACAGCAACTCTAGAAAGTGCATCAACTTAGTGTTTTAAGTATGCTACCTGGGTTTAAATATAAGCACCATTGTGGCCGAGGTATTCAATTCCACTGATGCTCAGTTTTCCCAAATGTAAATGTACATGATAGATTGATGTGAAGACCTGGTAAAAGAAAGGAAAACAAAGTTCAATATTATCTCTCGTGTGTATTAGATTCTAAGCTTTCTGGGAGTAATTTATTCATGTGAAAGGATGTGTTAAGCTCCCACTATGTGCCAGGTACATTGCCAGGTGCTAGAAATACACACAGTCTTACTCAACTTTGAATTGTTGGTACTGAGCACAGTGGCAGTTAATTACAGGAATGCATAGATGTGGCATGAATGGAATGGATAAAACTTAATGGATGAATGAACAAATTAACAGGAATTTTTGGTTTTATGTATAGAAATTGATTCATTCAGCAATTATATCAAATCCTTACTATGTGCACTATTCTGGGGGTTATGAAAGATGGAAGAATAAACAAAACACATGGTGTATCCTCAAAAAACAGCAAGATATACTAAGAAGTGGGATTCAGAATCAGAATAACTGCATGTTCAATTTCCATTCTCCTACTTACTAAATAAGAAACTTTGAACACATTTCTGAGTCTCAAATTTCCTATCTACAAAGTGAGGATAATATTAGTGACTTTTCATGATTGTTGATAGGAACAGCACTTGTAAAACTGTTATTGAAGATCACTGTAATCTGCTGTAATTATTATGTAAATATTACATAAACATTTCCTACTAGCTGTCAAATCCAAGTTTATTGGGGTCCCGGGGAATTCTTTAATTCTCTGTTTTGGTAGTGAAGGTCAGCAGTGATAGGATAAATGTGATTGGTGTTGTCATCACTTGCTTGCTTCTTCTCTGGAAGCCACTTATGAAAAATCATGGAAGCAGTTATTCTAAAGGGCTTAAGTAAAGGAGATGTGTCCATTAATCACACAAATAACCAGTATCAAGTTTGAGTTCTTGCATCTAATGGTAACTTGTAAAATATAAGTTAGTTGCTTTCTTTAAAAAAAAAAACAACTGAGCTACAGCACTTCTTTCACCTTTTAGACTTTCTGATTAAGGATTGAGTGAAGTCAAATAACATCTATCAGTCACCCATAAGCGCCAGATTAAAGAATACTTCCTTGAGTAAGCCACGACCCCAGCCTTAAAGGATCATGCATGTGAGTCAGACATGAATATAAATCAGTACAATACACTATGAACACTGGACAATAGAAGTATAAACAAATCATCATAGCCAAAAAAAAAAAAACAGTGACTATTTTTGCCTTGAATAGCAGGACACTTTCACAGAGGAGGTGATACTTGAAATGGTGTCTCTAGTGTAAGACCAGAAGCTCACCAGATAATGGAGAGAGAAGGGCACTCCAGAGAGAGAAAAAACTGTACAGTACATGTGAAGACAAAGAGAAAAGAGACAGAATGGGAGTGTATGGCATGTCTGGAAAGCAGAGATTATTGTAGTTTGGTTTGTGTACAGGTTTTTGACAAGAGGCTCAAGATGAGCCTGGAAAGGTAGGTTAGGACCAAATCATGATGGGTTTTGAAAGTAGTGTTAAGGATTTAGGGCTCTAACTTATGAATCATGTCTCGCTAACACCTAACAGAGTTGCCAAAAGTAAGTATTTGTTACATGAGAAAACTATGGTTAGTTACAGTAACTAAAATGGTTTCCCATTTATCCAACTATTTCAGTTGCCCATCCCTTTAAAGTTTGAAAAAAGGAAAAATTTGTAGGAAAATAGAAGTATCAATGAGAAAGGAAAGGAGGGAGGGAGGAGGGGGGCGGGAGCAAGGAAGGCAGGGAGGCAGGCAAGCAAATGAGGGAACAAGAGGCAGACAACGGTGCAGAATAAAGCCACCAAGAAGTAATGAACTAAGACTTGTTGCCAGCACCCTGGGTTTGATTCCTGCGTTGCTATTAGCCATCTAAGAAAACTTGGACAAGTCGAGTAACTGAATGAACTTGGATTTTCACACTGGTAAATGGAAGTGATAACAATTTTTACTAAATTACAAGACTGTGTGAAGAACCAAACCAGATTTCTATGGCAAAAATTATGCATATTTCAAGCAAACCTGAAGTCATTCAAGTGAAGTTAATCTCTGGATGGAGGAGTGTGGGGTGGAGAATTTCACACAGGGTAGAGACATGGAACCTGACAGCCCAGGATGACTGATTCCAGTTTTCAAGAGCAGCGAGAGCCTTGTTAACACTAGCAAATGATTGCCATTTCCCTTGTCAGGCAGTGACAGGAGTTAGTTGACCTGAAAATTCACTAATAGTTCCATTAGAGAGGCCTTGGAAGTAGCCATCTTTTTACTCATCCTGGTCAATTAACAATGAATTAATGCCAGACATATTTTCAATTGAGCTGAAAGCTGATTTCCCCCCATTTTGCTAAAAATATAGAGGGACAGCTGGCCAGAAAATATCCTGCTTTTCTTTCTAAGACTGTTCAGAGCATTTCTGAGCTAGTATCAGCTCCAGGCATTGATGAGCTAGTAGTTCAAACCCTGAATTTGACAAAGGACATCCAGGTTCAAGTACCAGCTTCCCCAATCACCAACTGTGTGGTTTTTGGACAAAGAACAGAAAATTTCTGAATTTTGGTGTTTTTACATGTAAATTGAAAGGCTAGAGATAAAGGCTAAGGTCACTTACAGCAATAAAATGTTATAATTATATTTAAAGTGATTTTAGCCATGGTAGTGGAATGGCAGGCTGGACTTGGTATTGATTTTTTCAATGCACTCAGATAGGAATCGGGACATCGGGGTAAGTCTTGGTCCTTGTTCTAGTCCAGTGGTTCTCAACTAGGGTAGGTGGGTGGGGTTGGTGGGAGGAGTTTGACCCCCATCAAATATTTGGCAATATTTGGAGACATTTATGGTTGGCCCCCCTGCAGGGATGCTGTTGGCATCTAGTGGGAAAAGCTCTGAGAGACTGCCAAACATCCTACAATGCATATGACAGGCCCCACAACAAAGAATGATCCAATCCCAAACATCAACATGTTGAGAAAACTTGTTCTAGTATATATTGGGTAGTTTTGGCTGAGTCATAGCTTTTTCATTGTTCTCCATGTCCTCCTATATAACATAGGGATGATAATAAAATCGGCCTTTTTCTATCATCTCACAAAATTGACAGCCAAGTTGGTAACAGAGCAAAAAAGTGCCTTAAAATTTAATGTGGTTCAAAATGAAGAAGAATATCCTGTTTATTAACCCACTTTTGTTGTTTCATGTGCTACTTCACTGGGGTCTAGCCTCTTACCCTCTCTTGGACATGTGGTTTAAAATACTTCAGTTTGTGGCAGGACATCAATACCTGACCCTTGTTAAATTAATTAAACAAGGTGCCTGAAGTAGTTTTTTTGTAGGTAGCCTGCATAAACAAACTAAAATCTAAGCCTGTAAACACCTGAGGGTTATGAAAATGAAACATAAGGGCCACCAATTACAAACAGCTAGCCAGGCTTTCAGTGATAACCAATCAATTTCCTTACTTTGCTTTTACCTTTCCTTTATAAAAGCCCCTTTCCAGCTCCTGTCTGGGGAGCCCTCTTTTCCACGTTCATTTTGGTGCATTCAAAATAGTTTTTGCTCAAACACCTGAAAATTTTTAATATGCAACAGTTTATCTTTTCCTCTAGGAGTTAACCTCCAGTTAACCTCTAAGAGTCATGAACCTTGACCCCAAACTAAAGTAAGAAAGGTCTTTTACATTTTGATTATTAGGGCGTATTTCTATTACAAGCCCACATCTGGTAGGGGTCAAACTCTCAATCTCAACAGAGCAGAACTTCTCCTTCTGTTTCCTTGAGGCTGCATTCTTGTTCCAAGAGGTTATGCAGGTCTGAGGCCCTGGGGCTGGAGAGGGAGTCCAAATATTTGCCATAGTCACCTATCTGTACTAGCATTCCTTGGAATGAGACATTGCTTGTGAAGTCATCTGTCCATCTAAGTCACTGCAGTGTCCTCCCTGTTACAACTACCACATCCCAAGAGCATACACCTTATGCTGGTATCTCCAACTCATCCATGTGCTCCCCTTAGACCAGATCTACTCTCCTCTCCTCTGCCATCTGAGAACTTTCCTCTCCATAGACCTGGCTGACAAACTGCACACAAGTTATCTTGCTGTTAACACCCTCCCCCCAAACCTATCTGGGGTTTCTATATTAAGAGTTTCTGCCTGGAGCAGGAGGTAGCCAGGGAGAGGCCTTTTCCCTACAGCAGCATCCAGATTGAATATTCTTGCTTCTCTCCCCTCCTCTAGTCCAATCAAATTACCTTACTTAGCTATAATAATATTCTAATTATCTTCAGCTATAATATTCTAATTATCTTTATCCACACCCTCCAAAGTTTTTTACCATATCAAAGACAAAATTTTTGAAATTAAAAAAACATTTTTCCTCCATAGAAGATACATAAATGGCCAATAAGCACACGAAAAGACACTCAACTTCATTTTTATCATTAGGGAGCTACAAATCAAAACCACAATCAAATGTCACTTTACACCCATAGGATGGCTATTATAAAAACAAAAACAAAAACAAAACAGGAAATAAAGAAGTGAGAATGTGGAGAAATGAAACCTTTGTACTTTGCTGGGTGGGAATGTAAAATGGTGCTGCCAGCGTTGTGATTTTTTTAACATATTAAATATAGAATTTCCATATGATCCTGCAATTCCACTTCGAGAAATATACACAAAAGAAGCAAAGCAGGGACTCATTCAGATATTTACACATCCATGTCCATAGCATTTTTCATAACAGCCTACCAGCGGAAGCAATACAGATGTCCATTAACTGATGAATGAATAAATAAAATGTGCTATACACAGACAATGGAAGAAAAAAATTCTGACACATGCTACAACATGGATGAACCATGAAGACATTATGTAAAGTGTCTTCATTTGGCTTATTCCATTAGCCAGACATAAGAGGACCAATATTGAATGAGTTCACTTATATGAGGTACCTAGAATGTTCAAATTCATAAAGACAGAAAGCAGAAAGTGGCTGCCTAGGTGTGTGCATTGGCGGGGGACTATGGGCAGTTAGTGTTTAATTGCTACAGGCTTTCAGTTGGGAAGATGAAAAAGTTCTGGAGAAGGATTAGGGTGATGGTTGCACAACAATGTGGGTGATTATCGCCACTTACTGCCTTACTTATCTAAGGTGATAAATTTTATGTTAGGTGTATTTAACACCATTTTTAAAAAAATCATTTTTTCTGTAGCCAACATGACTTCATAATCTACAGTGGTTGAAGGAAGAATAACACAGGAAATGAAGAAATTGCTTAAAACTATAATTAATATACTTTATAAAGTAAAAATAACATATATAAAAATATTATGTAACCACAGACCTATCAAATAAGTATTTCTCTTTTTCTTCTTCTTAAAAAAGCAGACTCATCTCCAGGATGTACAATTTGATTGTCAAATGAGGAAGCAAACCATTCCCAGCAGAGTCAATCAGGATCAATTCATTGACTCACTGTCAGCTTACTGTACCTTTATTCCAACCCTCCAGTCTAAATTTGGATTCTTGGCCAAACATATTTCTCTCTTTCTCTTTCCCTGCCACACCTCCCTCATTTTCTCTTCAAGATTTACCTAATTAGGAATACCAATAGTGGTCACCATTTTTCCAGGTTTGAAATATATGATTAGTAGAGTAATACACATGGGTTCCAGATAATTTAACAAATGATGTTGGCACAATTGGTTTTTAAAAATGAGTTTGATCCATTGTACATCTTGCACTTAGATAAATTCCAGATGGGTCAAAGATTGTTTAAAATGATTCACAAAATTTGTGTAAGACACATGAAGAAATTTTTTACATGATCTTACAATGAGGACTCTAAGTATGACATAAAATTTAGAAGTCATAAAAGAAAACTTTGATAAATTTAAGATTATAAAAGATTTGAAAATTATTTGTAAAAAAAACTACTTTGAAAAATATTAAAACATACTTTTCCAGTCTTGCCTTGCATATTGCAATAAAAGGACTAATTTCCTTAATATAGAAAGTATATCAACAATACCACAAGAAAAAGTTCATAGGAAGAATGGACAAATGATACAGAGAGCCAATTTAAAGAGAGGAGGGAGTAAATATATGAAAAGGAGAATTCATAAATATATGAAAAGGTGCTTAGCTTCATCATTACAAAAGAATCACAAATGAAAACTACATATGAGATTGACAAAAAACAACAATTTGGATAAAACATCAGCTTATTAAAAATATGGGGGAACAATCACTTCCCAGAGCTGTTGTAAGACATGTGAATGAATATAGTCTTTATTGATCAAAATTTTAAATTTTACTCTTTGTCCCACACTAATTTTGCTTCTGCAAATTTACTCCACAGATAGAGTCACAAAAAGAAATAGCATACATGCAAACAGCATGTCTCCACTGGTGGGAGTCAGCTTAAATCAATTTTGATGTATACATAAAATGGAGTGTTATGTCACTGAGACACAAGGCCCACCCCCAGGTACTGATACGCATCTACCTCCGGGATACATCTGATTATAAGTGTTTAAATCCTAGTTGTGATACTTAGGCAAAATTTTAAACTTCTTTGTGCTTCGGTTTCCTCATCTGTACAATTGAGACGACAATAATAAAACCTGTCTTAGAAGAATATTGAGATGATTAAATGAGTTACTATGTTTAAAACACTAAGAAAGGTATTTGGCATTGCCAAACCACCTTCTCCTTTTTCCTTATTTATTTATTTTTGCAAGTATCAAGGGATTGTGGTAAATCTGGACTGGGTAAAACTAAGCCAAAGAGAGAGTCACTCTTTGCTACCCCTCCAAAGTATTTACGGGTTTCACCTTCAAATGAATCAGGAACAGAAAAGATCTGCAGGACTTATCCTCTCTGACAGTTTCAGTCAATCGATGCATCATCTTCAAATACTTATTTTAGTATTTCAGGGCCTGCAGAGGAAATAGGCATGATGGTGTTTACTATTGTATTGTTAACCTTGAGGTTGGGTGGACAATTCTTATATATAAAACAACAAAAGAAGGGAAGATATATTCTTTTACTGAGACACACTTTGTGTTATGTGTTAAATCCTTTGCAAAAATATTCTCATGTAACTGAAAAATAACATAAACTAATATCACATCAATTTTTTTAAAAAGATTTATTTATTTATGCATACAAGAGCTGGGATACAGGCCAGAGGTGTGGGGGTGAGAGGATTCATCAGAGACAGAGTGGGGAACAGAACAGGCAGATTGACCAAAGTACACTGCTGAGAGGAGCAGCAGGCTAGTCAGGAGAGGTCTGCTGCACCATTTGGGTAGCTCCCTGGCTGGCCGGGAATCGAACTCGTGCTGCAATGGCTGCAGATTGCTTCATAGGTTGTGTCTTAACACTTGTGCCACAAGGGAGGCCCTATCACATTGATTTTTAAGTCAAGAAGCTTGCAAGTGTCAAAGAAATTCTAAGATAAGACATTAAGAGAGACTGATCAGGGTTTTTGCAAACACCCCTAATAAATTGACTTCGCCTGCTTATTAAGTATACACGTTCTCAGGATTTATCCTAAAGCCAATGAATCTGAATCAGTATGGGTAAGAGTCCTGGGAAGCTTATTTTTAAGAGGGCCTCAGGCAACATTTATCACCAAAAAAATTTTGGAAACCCTGGATTGGAGGACATCTTGAAGGATTGAGAAGAAAGAGTTCTATTCTCCACATCTGCGAATTTTCTCATTTGCCTGCCACAAGACAAAGTGAGAGTGAACTGGCTAGGAGCAGGTGGAGGTGCAGACAACTTGACCTAGGATATTACTCCCCCCAAGTGTTTTCTCCTTTGAAAACCACTCAAGGAGGACTAGGGTGTGTGTCTTGATCTACAGGCTCTATACCTGAGTAAAAGGATCACCTGCTTTTTTAAAATCTCTTTGAGCTGTGTTCTCACGCACCGTGACGTCAGTAGAACCCCAAGACTGAATTATGGCTTTGCATTCAATCAAGAATCATGTATTATTCTCTATGTTATCCATCATTGCTTCCCCACTGCTCAGAAGACAGAGTGACAGCAATACACACAATGGGCAAGCACCTGAGGTGCTTTAAACCTATCAATAATAAGCATTGTTCTCAGAAAGATTTTGCTCTGTGGAAAAAGCAGAATGGAACAGCCTTTTCAATGACTGGCAGAGGCTTTGAAATTGTTCCCTATTAAATGTGCAAATTCTGAAGCCACAAAACTCAGCCACCACCTCATTTGTGTCCTAGGGAGTTGGTTTGGACTGAATCAAAAAAATATATCTGTTCATTTTAAATATAAAATGATTATTGGATGCCCTGCTACTTATATTTAACTGAATATAAACACTAAAACTCAATCTATGTGAAATTAATGAGTTGGTAGTGAGTCTGGTGTATGTGTTTAATCATAAAATTACATTCAGAGTATTTGAAAGCATATTAATTGAAGTTCATCAAGAAGGCAGTAGGTATTTAGAAACAAACACAAATGCAAATATATCAGTACCCAGGTCTATAATTATCTATCCCCATTGTCTTGCATTCTAGTGCCTTTAAATAAAAATGAAACATTATGCATGCTTGGGCCATTTTAGACATTAGAAACATTTGATATATATTTTTTATTTTTCCTTTTAAACTGGATTGAGTTATACAGTTAAAAACAGAATTTGCACAGTTGTATTGATGAATGGAAGCACTAGTAATTGGTACATGTACTTCCCCTGATATTACTAGCTACAGTTTGACTCTTTGTGTAAATAGAGAAAACAAATTCTTTATGCAATCATCTCCATAAATGCTATCATAATAAGACATATTTACAAATCAAATGTAGCAATTACCAACTTGGTGCCTTTAAACTTGCTTTAGCCCTTGGGAAATAAAATAGACAATGTTAAAACTTGTGGTTTCTTATTATATCCCTAGATCCATGGGATGCGATGGACATTTTAACTCACTGGATGGACAAAGGTTGATCTAGCTTTCTCAAATATGGGGATTGGGATTCCTTTTCAAAAACTTCTTTAGCTGTGTATCTACTATTTTTTTCTATTATCTAGTGATCTAGATAGCTTGTCTTTCATATTTGAGAACTTCAGCTCATAACCACCCAACTTGAGGCATAAAATACAGCAATGAAAGACTTGAAAATTTCCAAACATCTTTGTGAAGACTCAATGTCCAGAAATCTAACTGCATTTTATGAGTTCACTGGATATTAGGTAAGTGAGGACATGGTCACAGTCCATTCAGCATCTCTAAGGTCAGGCCTTCCTATAAAGCTACACAGGAATGAGGAGGGTGTTTCATAGGGCGACCCCAGCTCTCCCACATATTGGGGGCAGAGCAGCTGTCAAGTCTTTACTCTTCCTCAGGAACTCTGTTGAGTTCTTTACATCCATCATCTCACTATTCCTCACTAAATACTCTATAAGAAGGAAATTATTTCCTTGTTTAACAAATAAGGAAACTGAGACATGGGCAGTTAAGCAATGTGCTCAAGAATCAGATGTAACAGACCACTAAAATAAGAAAAAAGGAAACTTGGGCTAGAAATGACAGAGTTGGGATTTTAACCCAGTACTATGTTCTTTAGGAATACTTATGTAATATATCTTCCTAAAGACCATCTAGCTTTTAAAAAAAGAAAGTCATGGAATTGACTCTCAGGTCTTTGGTAGCCTGATTTTTAAATCCTGTTTTCAGGGGAGAATCACAATATCTAAGAGAAAATCAGAAGGTGTTTTATTTATATCAGAGATCTAGGCAATGCAATCTTGTATTTTATCATTAGTATCCAAGTTTCCACCTCTGCTATAAATGTGTTATCCCATACATTTTATTTATTAAGTTTTGTTTGCACAGACTTTCCTACAAGAAACATCTTTGCCTAACAGCATCTTACGGCAAGAATAAGCATCAGCTCTCAAGGCAGGCTGCTTGGTTCAAAACAACTCCAATGTTTATTCAACCTTGGGCACATTGCTTAAGTTCTTTAAGTCTCAATATCTACATCGGCAAAATGAGGATGATGCTGATGGTAGCTAGGTATGGATTAAATGAGATAATGTACATGGTGCCTCACACCTAGTAAGGAAAACATTAGCTACTCTTATTTGTATAAGCATCAGACTTTAACTCAACACCACACTACAAGGACTCACTAACCATAGGGTCCCATTCTTTTCTCTCTTTCCAGTTAACTGAGAAGATAATCAATACCCTTAAATCCAGAGGGAGAACAAGGTCATCTCCCAGGATTAAGTCAAATAATAGAGTCCCAAAGAAGTGAAAGCTGACAGATCATCTCAGTTCCACCTTCAGCCCTACAATTAGCTGTGTGACTTTAGGCAAGTCACATTTGGCTTTCTGTTTCCCCTTGTCTCAAACATGGCGAAATGAACCTGCCCCCTAAGGTCCCTACCAGTGTTAATATTCTGTGCAGTACCCAGGCAATCATGAGAGAGTGCCCACTTGGAACAGCTTGTAATTTCCATGCCTCTCTGAATAGCATCACCTAACTCAGGAAACCAGGAACCTAGGCCACTCCTGAACTTTGTACTTGAATGCCTAAGGCAGCAGCTAATGCCCCTGGCAAGGCCCACACCTCCTTAATCGGAAATCCTCATTAGTTCCCAGTGCAGGCCATCTATTACCTCACACCCATAATGGGAGTTAATTTCTATTGGGATCAGATGGTCTTCCCCCTGGAAATTTTTATTCATATTTCTTTCCTGTTTTGTGATTCTCAATCGGAGTTTTCTAATAACAGATCATTTCTTTTTGTCTAACTTTAATCTGGTCCTGCTTGACAAGCCCCATCCTTTTCATTGAAGGGTAAGACCACTTAAAGGAAGGCCAATAAGCCCTTGCGCTGCTCGGCCGGCTGGGGTGATTTGTCACCCGGTGCAGTGGTGGTCACACCAATGGATTTATCTCAAGGTAAATGGAGATGCTGAGACCCGGGACCTGGAGCTTTGATTAAGGCGCCCTTTTTGTAGTGTTGATAGATGTTGCTTGTGTTTATCTATTTGAAATGCCACTAAATCTGTGAATACAATGGAAAAAGAGAGTACTTTGCCGCTGAAAACATATTAGTGATTTATGTTTCAGTAAGAAGCACAATAAAGAGACAGAGGCTATTAAGAGCAGCTATTTTCATGAGAAATAGTTCTGCTTTAAAACATTATTAACCCCACCTTGATAAAGACTTACATGCATGCATAATCATGTTTACTTACCCCTTTAGTTTGGTGTGCTATGCATTTGAAGCACACACTCTCCAAATATTAATAAGTTAGTCAGCAGAATATTTACAGCAAAAGACACCTCACCCAGGACTGCTCTGCATTTAAATTTCCTTCTCTCAAGATAGGGACACATAATAAACTTATCTGGGAAGCTTTGGAGTTTATGTGGACTTCATATTGCTCAAAGCACTCTCAAATCCTACTCACCATCATTTGCTGTATCTTCAGCCCACACGCCTTCCACTCCCCATTGTAGTAGAAATAACCAGTAGGGTGACACATAAAGATTATAATGCATGGATATAACTTATAACATGAATCAATGTCATCAAGACGCACCCATTTAAATGAATAGGGTCAGATGAGAGTGCTGTATCACCCTGACTTGTGTGACAGTTACAAATGCATCACCTAGTATGCATAATAGGAGTGTACAAACCAGAAGAGATTTGTAAACTTGGTTCATTTCAAGCAGAACTGACCCACAGGAATGGAAACAAGAGAAAAGGCAACTGGGCTGGAGCTGTCCGGGAAACAAGTGATTTTGTGTTTTGCAGTTGCACAAAACCCCAACAAGGATTTTGTGTCCTCCAGCTCCGCTAGGGAACAGAGAGTCATCAGATCAGCCTCAGTAAGCTGACTGTTTATTTACCACGTTCACTTTGAAAGGTTGCAATGCTGGCACGAGGTTGCGATGAGGATAATAAGTG
This sequence comes from Talpa europaea, assembly GCF_964194135.1. NCBI lineage: Eukaryota > Metazoa > Chordata > Mammalia > Eulipotyphla > Talpidae > Talpa > Talpa europaea. The sequence goes on along the minus strand of NC_140076.1, from coordinate 59,016,401 downwards.
TGAGAGAGGAACTGGGTGGGCACCAGCAGCGTGGAGGAGCTGTGCAATGTTTACCAAGTCTGGAGGGAGGGAGGGAGGGGAAAGGGAGAGGGTCTGGCCGAGTTAACAGTGTTCACAGTACAATTAGGTGTTTGGAAGGTTCTGTGCTGTGTGCTCTGATTTATTGATAAGGTCCGCGGACTTCTCAGCAGCGGGGTGACTATGTGGGGTCGGAGGCGCGCCGGGGCGCTCTGTGCCCCGGAGCCCTGCAGCGGGCGGCCGGTCCCGGGCCTGGGGCGAGCGTGGTCTGACGCTTGGCACCGCGGCGCGCCGGTTGTGAAGCGCAGCGCTTAGCGAGGCCGCACCTGCACCTCATTTGCTTCTGAGCAGCGCCATGACCCGCCTGCTGATGGGGCGCCTTCCCTTTCATCCTCGGGATTATGACAAGTTATTAATTGCCACCATTAGCCGCAGCAGCCTGCCCGAGTTCTCTGCTGCTCTCTGGAGGTGAGAAACTGCGCGTCTGAATGCGGAGGGAAGAGGCACTGAGCAGTGCGGGGCAAACGGAGCAACAATCTGCCCAAAAGGGATTGTGTGATGGTGAATAATTTATTAGAAAACATTTTTCTTTGTCCTTCCCACAGACCCACAAATCCTCCCCAAGCGCTCTTTACCAGCCTTGCAGATAATGTACTTACACATCTCAGAGCCTGCTAAATAGACTGAAGAGGCCATCGAGTTCACCCTCCACACTGCAGCTGCCAGGACGTACAGAGTCAAACGCGCCGGGCCTCTGCCAAGGGCCTGCTGATGGAGGCGAAGTAATTAGACCGTTTGCAGAGGCAGATATGAAAAGCAATAAATGCCTGCCTGCTTCCTTCCCAGGCTTCTGCTTCCGATATAGAACAGGTATAATCGCACACGTGGTTCGTATTTGCACATAACCCCATCCTTCCATTCCATACCACATTTATTGAACCTCTACTACCATAGCAAATTGCTCTGGCGCTGGTGCCTTCTGGACAAAGGGAAGGGTCTACCATCACCGCAGCCATATATAGACAGACCTAACTGTGAAGCTATTCTACTGGAGATGCAAACAGGAAAGACCCATGCCTTGCCCTCAAAGAGCTGGAAGCCTGTGTTCATGTCAGTGACGTTGCTGCAGGCTTAAATATTGATGGCTCTCCATTCCCAGAGACCTTCATGAGTAGGAGAATAGTCAAATCTCCTCAGAGATCTTTAAAAAAACAGTTTGGAATTAGGTCAAGCATATGTGACATGAATATCTTCTACGTCAAGTCTATGACATCATGATCTTTTCTTCTTTAAAATCTTAGAAGCTCTTAAAATGATGCTCTGAAACCTGTCTTTTTAAGGTTTTGGTGGGTGAATTCAGTCTTTCAGTCAACCTTTAGTAAACACCCATTCCGTGCTACACCTCACGCTGTGTGCTGAGGATACAGCAGGGAATAGGCGTGGTCCCTGACATCCTGGAGGACTGCTCATAGTCTGCAGAAACACTATCAAGTCTGCAGATGCTGAATAGACACCTTAGCTGAGAGCAAATCAAGCAAAGATGAGACAACAAGACCGGCTTCCACTACTGTATGAGATTGAATGTGCATTAATGACAAATATGACAGGTGTTCCCCTTGCTACTAATACTGATAGCCCATCTTATGGGTAACCTGCATACTAAATGTAGAAGCACATATACACATACAGCAGAGGACTAACACATCAAGTGCTATAGTTCAGAAGATCCATTAATGCATTTTCTTATTTGACCAATGCATTTCAAGCACCTATATCAATCAGTCCTGGTGGTCAGCGCCAGGCATCTCATACCTACCTGTCCGTGCTCTGTAGGGGCTCTCAGACCAGTGCAGAAGATGGCCTAGTGTAAAAAATTAGAATCATGTGTGACCCATAACCCTACTGAGGGAGGTATCAAGTATTCAAGGAGAATAAAAGAGAAAGCAGCTAGTTTAGGTATGGGATGGTAAAGGAGGACATGTAGATAAGAAATTTCCTTAGGGCAGCAATGAGCTGTTTTGGTCTTGAAGGATGAATGGGTCTGATGACGGAAGAAAGAGTGTACAAACTTCATCTATGGGGAGAGGAAGATGAAAAACAGCAGCATGAGCTCAGGGACTGGACAGAAAAGGAAGACGACTGGTCAGTTGGAATCATTCACTCATCCATTCATTCATTCAAAAAAACACTGATGCCTACCATGCTTTAAGAATGTTTATGTCCCAGGCCTCCCCGGTGGTGCAGCGGTTGAGCGCTGGGTTGAGAAGCTGCCTGCAGCCTCTGCAGCACCGGTTTGATCCCCTGGCCGCGGGGTGAAGGTCCCACATGGCGCCCAGACCTCTCCTGCTGCTCCCACTGCTCCCCTCAGCAGTGTATTTCATCTGTCTGCCTGTTCTGTTCCCCGCTCTGGCTCTGGTGAATCCTCTCACCCTCCAGCACTTCTGACTGTACCCAGTGCTTGTATAAATAAACAAACAAACAAACAAACAAATAAATAAATAAATAAATGTTTGTGTCCCCCTAAAATTCTTAGGTTAAAGCCCTAATCCTCTGTGTAGCTGTATTTGAGGTAGGGAAGTAACTGACATTGAAGTCATAAGGATGAGACCTGATCTGTTTTAAGGAGAGACACCAGAGAACTTATTCACTCTCTCTCCCTGCGTGCACACATCACAGAGAGGCCATGTGAGGGCAGAGTAAAAAGGCAGCCATCTGCAAACCAAAAAATAACCATGCTGTCACCGTAATCTCAGACTTCTAGCTTCCAAAATGGTGAAAAAATTAAATTATGTTAAGTCACTCCAGTCTATGGTATTTTGTTATGGCAGTCCAATCAGACAAACACACATATTCGTAGCACTGCATTAAGCACTAAATAATTAATGATAATGAAGACTACTCACAGCCTTCAAAAGCTTAGGGCAAGTGGGAGAGACAAACAATAGCCAAAGTAAACATTCTGGTGGATTAGGTGATGACCTGCTTGAAATAATCATGATTTCTTCTAATAAGTGAAAATTTTATCTGTTCTTTGCTGTATATACTTAAGTATGATTTAAGGGTCTAAGGTGGGAGACATTTAAGTTATTTACCAATATTTCAATTTCTTAATTCTAGGCAAATTTCCCACTTACTTGAAGTTAACTGGGTCTATGTGATATACTTTTTTTTTCATTATTAAGTCTTTGTTTTTTTTTTTTACTTGTAATTATTTTTTACTTGTTTTGAAGTCACATTGGTTTACAACATTGTATTTGATTTATGGGTATAGGTTCACACTTCCTTAGATGTATGAAATAACTATTATGTAATTTACTTTAAAAGATGAATTCTGAGTAAAAGTGACAGGTGTCACTTGCAGGCAGAAATCTTCAAGAACCAGGGAGTAATATGCCAGGTTATCTTTTCCTACATAACAACCATGAACATTACAGGTGGCAAAGGCCCAATCAACCTGCATTTCTGCATGAAACAATCAGGGGTGGGAGATCTATGAAGAACAGACAGTATGAGTAAGGAAAGAGTCTTGATTGTTCTAAGTCACTAAGATTTAGGGGGTTATTTATTATGGCAGCAAATCTAGCCTAAAATAACTAATAGAAGAAAAAAGAGAGAGAAAGAAAAAGAGGTTATTTACATTCTGACCCAGGTAGATATTTGGGAATATTGGTTTTGCCACTTAGCTCCTACCAACTATGAAGGCGTTAAGAGACTGGACTTTCAGTTTCTGCTCTGCCTGGGTGTCATCTTTTCCCCTCATTAGCTTATAAAATACACTCATGTATTCCTCACAAGCAATGATGCAGTTAGGATTTTACTTGCTTTTCTACCTTTTCAGTATTAAATCGTTCATGGGAGGATTACATTTTCAATGGGAGCACAGAAGGTGTGTTAAAAAGGTGGCCCCAAGTGAAGGGATTTTCTTTAGAGACTCAAATTGTTAAAGAGTATTATTTTCTAGTCTACCAGATGATCTTGGCCCTTTGTAACCTGTTCCAAGAGCAGAGGGCTCTGGAATTGAATACCTAATTTTAAATCCTGCCTCTACCAATTAGTTACTTAATCTCCTTAAGCCTCAGGTTCCTAACCTGCAAAATGTGAAAATTAATAATACCTATCTCAGGGAGGTGTTTTCTAAGTTAAAGGAGAAAATGCACCTACAGCACAACAAATAGTAATTTTTACATTGTTGGTGTTATAATTATTTTCACCATCAGGATAAGTAAAACCCAATGTCAAAGTCCATATCACAAAATCTATGATTATTTTTAGAGTTTGCTTAAGGGTCAGCAGGGAGAGAAGGGTTTGGTATAACCCTTCCTGCTCCTGCCCAAGATTTGCGATCCTCCTGCAGCACAGACTTCTTAAGGGTCATCGAAAGGTCTCCTTGGAAAGTTTCTCTTCTGATGACAGTCCTGCCAAGAGGTAACCCAAATTAAAGCCAGCGTGGATGTAGGGCACACTGCTCGCCCAAATTCTGGGAGCTGGCTTTCTTGTATGGCTTCACATGGGGATGTTTAGCAGCTCACTTTAGAGAAAGATTATCTCCTTTTTGAAAGTAACCCGACCACTTGTCAAAACCGGACTTGCAAGAGGAACTGGCAGGCTGGCCAGTCTCTTCTCTGGGTGATTACACCAGCAGTGGCTGATTTATTCAACATTAATTCAGCTTCCAGTCCCCACCATCTTCTGAGGCTCTGATTATGTGATTGAAAGAGCTTATATGGGAGTCTGCCTAAGATGGCTGAAGAAGTAAGGAAGTGTGAGTGACAGTGAAGTTCTGTGTTGACCACTTGTAATTATGGAAATAATATTCTATTTGAGGAAGAGTGGCAACAACAAGAAGAAACATTTAAAGAGTTCCAAGCATATTGCCCTATTTCCCTCTGCCACTAATATAGAATATTCTTTAATTCTGAGTTTAAAAAAAATGTATTTGGTAAACTTCCAATGGCATTTACCACGTGCCTGACCTGTGCTGTAGACCAGTGATACAATGACTCATAAAGCCTTGCCTTTCTTTATAAGAAGATCTTAGTCATTCAGTCATTCGAAAACCCACTCATTCAACATGTTTACTAGCATCTATCATATACCTGTCATTGTGTTGCATTGGGTGTATGTTGTGAACAAAACAGAAGCTCCCTGCCCTCATGAAGCTTGGAGTTAAATGACAAATATTGAAAAAGCCACCACAAAATGTCTATGGTAATGAATTGATTTTATGTCAGCAAAGGAAAACAATGAGGACCATTACCCTGGACATGTGGTGGCTTTTGGGGAGCAACATAGAAAATAACAAAGCACTAGAAAAGCTTCAGCAAAGGATGTTAGAGCATGAATGTGCATGTGCCTGTCTGTACTGACACAGGCCCACGCCGTGTCTGGGGAGAGGGGCATACAGGAAGCAGGTAAACAGGAATGTTATACTCCAAGGCACACACATTATTGAAGCCTTTTCTCAGAATATAAACCATTAGGGATCTAAAAGTCTGACATAGGGAAAATTTCAGTTTATAGTGTTTCTGTAACTACAGAGATACACAAGGGCCATTTTACAGATCATTTATTCTACAAATAATAAACAATTTTATAGCATGATACTTATCATTGAAGCAAGCAATTAACACATCTTACCTCCTCCTGTAAACTCTCTTTTGACTGTTCCACCCACCTACACTCCCTTCAGTCTTCTGTGCTTCTTCTCTAAACTCCATAAACACCTATATATACCTCAACTAGAGTGCTTTCTACACTGATCTGTTTTTCTTTCTCATGCCCTAGTCTGCGAGCATCCTGAAGGCAGAGAATGTCTTCATTTCTTTGTCTGGATTTTCCCAGAAGCAGACTCAATGACAAGCATTCTGATGCAAACTGTTTATTTGGAAGATAGTGCCAGAGGACCCTAGGAGGGAAGTGGTGGGGGGAAACAATGGAGGGAGTATGTCATCAAGCAAGTTACCAACCCCTATAGAGACCTTGAGAGACCATATAGAACATGACCCAGTGTTGTCCCACTGATGGATGAGGAAGTCCAATATTTATTCACCAACTTCCAGTCTGATGTTGGTTGAAGATTGCTCGTGGAGGCATGAGCTCTCTAGCATTTCTGGCTTGCTCTCCACCCAGGCCAAACTGCTCCTGTGACCTGAAAAAACCCTTGGGCAGAGTTGCAGGTGCAGCCTTCAGATCACGGAGGTGAGTGCCAAGGAATAACACAAATAACACACAAATAACACAAATAACATCTACTGGGCTAGTTCAGTGGCTGGCACACAATGATTCAACGTAACAAAAGAGTGAAACAACACACATTAAGGACTACAATTTAGTATGGGAAACCTCATTGACAATAGCATCAAGCAAGCAGTGAAATATTACATCTGGAGACAGCATGAAGTACTTTGTGTGGGGGGAAGGGGTGTTGTTTATGCAACAGTCATGAACGGAATCACTGTGAAGAACAGTGTTGTCTTAACCCTTCTTCTCTCCTATGCCCAGTTCTCATGTAACCAGATCTCCTGTTACTAGAGTGATTCCATCTGTGTTTTCTCATTTGCAGGTGTTGGGATCTCAATTGCCAGTGCTTCCTAAGATGCTGCTATTTTCTGAAAAGATGTGAATTACGGCAGATGCTACTTATGAATGATATTTAGTAGCTACACTAAATATCCAGCTACTTTGTTAGACACTTACAGTCAGATGAGACCTCATCCTTACTTCTAAAAGACTCTTTGCTTGTCTGTCCTGTTTAAAAGTGACATTGATAATGTTAGCTTAGGATGTCACCTGAATTACAGCTTCTTTTGGCTAAGTTTGTATGGACAGTTACACAAAACAAGGCCAAACCAACTTAAAAAAATCCATATACTTTGGGGACTCCCTGGTGGCGCACGGGGTCAAGACGCAAGCTATGAAGCTATCTGTAGCCACTGCAGCACGAGTTCGAGCCCCAGCCAGGGAGCTACCCACATGGCGCAGCAGAACTCTACTGATTCACCCACTGCTCCCCTCAGCAGTGTATTTAAATCAATCTGCCTCTTCTGTTCCCCACTCTGTCTCTGGTGAATCCTCTCACCGCCCCCCCAAACCTCTGGCCTGTACCCCAATTCTTGTATGCATAAATAAATAAATCTTTTAAAAATTAATATACCTTTAACTTAGAGAAATAAGACACTAGAAAAAGAACACAATTCCCATGTGTTCCAGTGTATTCATTCCTGTGATTACCCTTTGGCCAGTATAAAAAAGGTAGGAGTATAGTCTCTGGCTCCAGGTTGCCTGAGTTCTATGTAAAATGGGCATGAAAGTTGTTGCCATCTCAAAGGTTTGTAATGAGGATTAAAGAAGTTAATATAATGTATGTAAAGTTCTTAGGTTAATGCCCAGATCATCGGATAGTTTCCAGCACTATACTAGACACTGAGTAACCAAATTCATTCATAAATCATCCATTCATTCAACAAATATTTATTGAGGATCAAATTTGTGCCAGTCACTGTGCCAAGTATGGGAAGACCATGGTAAATGAAATAAAGTCCCAGCAACAACAGAGTTTATATATTATACCTGCAGAGCACAGATCTCAGCTGATGGGATGGGGTAAGGGAAAGCTTTCTAGAAATGAGGATTATGCTAAAAGCAGAAAGTGCTGGAGCTGGGGATTGGTACGTGCATGTTCTGGAAGTGACAGAGAGTATAACAGAAAAGCTCCCCCCCCCCCAATACTCTTCCCCACTTTTCTTAGACCTCTATTCCTAAATCCATCATCATCCCCTTAGCAATTTTGTTATCACTCATCTCCCTGTACTCCAATGGCAATGGCTTGTCTAGGCCAACTCTTGTGATTGTTTACCCTCTAGATTCAGTGCAGTGAAATAGCAATGGCTTTGAAATCAGCAGATCTGAACCTGAATTGCACTTCTAGCTATGAGTTGTTAAGTAACTTGATCTTTCTGGGTTGCATTTCTCTCCTCTGTAAAATGAGGTTAACAATACCTGTTGTGAGGATCAAATAACAGTTATACAACTAAGATACTCATTAAGCACTGGTACACATGTCCCTAACAGTGGATATAATAGGTATCATTTCTGAGTCTTGAACTCTCCCTGTCTGCACTTTCTTTCAGTGGTTACTGATTCAGTTACTAGACATCTTGTGAAAAGTCAATTAGCGTCAATGAATGATAATTTCTTGGCATGAAGAGCTCCCTTTTCAAGACCTATCCTACATGTAAGTCACTCTCATTCTTAGCTGCTAAGACTTTTTCCCCCAAACTTACCTATAAATGGGAATTCCTGACCTAAGAGACATATCAGCAGTGATCACTAAAAAAGAGTAAGTGGTTCTGAAGTTGTTTTTCTCTAGAGCAACATGTGTACAGCATCCAGAACAATTAGATACTGATTGCCAGGCCAAATTTCCATCAAGACACTGATGAGTTATAAACCCCTGGAGCTTTGCTCAAGTCACTGATGGAATCAGCGGCAGCATCCAAGCCCTTTGATGGAATCACAGCATTATAATTAGTATGAGTCCATTCATTATCATGGGCCTGGGTGTGCTCATAGGAGAGAAAAGGAGTGAGGGACAAGGAAACAAATTAAAAAGCATAAACCAAGAGAGGAAGAAAGATTAAAACCATTTAAAACTCACGAGTATAATTATAGGATCTTAACTACTGGAGTTTGGGAAACCCAAACTGATTGCAGGGGGATGTAATGAATCTAAGTATCGGCTGCAGGGCCACCTTAGGGAGAACTGTGAAGGACACTATGTTTGTCTTTTTGCCTCTTTTCCTGATTTTCTCTATTTGGGCACTTAGAATGAGGATAAAAAGGAAAGAAAGAACGAAGGGAAAGAGGAAGGAGAGGAAGGAATGAAGAGAGGAGGATGGATGATTTATAAAGCATTAACTGTGATTGTGCCCAGTACTCTGCCAGCTGCTCCCCATTCATTAGCAGGATATTGGGAACACATGTGTTGCCAGCAGACAGCCCTGGCTGAGAACCCACCCTGGACCAACATGAGCAAGTGGACTCAGTTTCTTTATATCTAAAATAATATTCAAGTGATTGGTAGGATGAAATAAGATAAAGCATCAAGTGCCCTCAGCATACAAATGAAATGATCAAGTGGCTGTTAATATTATTTTATTTTCCATAACAGGGTGAGGTGGAGCTACTGTCTCCACTTTGTTGACAAAGACACTTGTGGCTGGGATATGAAGTGGACAGTGAGCTCCATCAAAGCGAGGGCTTGGACACTGCTACGCCAAGCACATACAAAGGTTCACTGAATATCATCCTGAAAGACCCAAGGTCAGTGTCCTCCCCAGTGTATACTGCTGTCCCCCAGCAATCCTTTGTGTGGGAAGATGTAGAAAATGTAGTAAAAAGCACAAACTCAATAGTCACACAGTCAGGGTTCAAGTCCAAATTATACAACTGCTTTGTAAGACAACTACTGATATATTTCTTGTATCCTTCATGTTTTCCACCCCAAATAGCCCCTTGATCTTTTTTTTTAATATCCAAGAGCATCTCAAAGGGAACCGAGGAAAAAGGATTATTTGCGGTCCAGCGCCTTAAAGAAGAATCCCATCCCTGGAGACCAATATGCTGGTGCCAAAAGAAAAACCTCAGGGACAAAGTGAGGACAGTATGCCTGGGGTTTGTTTGTTTTATTAGCTGGAAATGAAAGAACAAAAGGAAAGAGAATTGGGGAGGATGCCCCCCCTAATAATTATTGAGCATCTAGTGTACAATCTCTGGACTGGTGATTTATATGCAGTGTCTCAATTAATTTCCATAAAAGTTCTGGAAGAAAGATTCATTCCCATTTTATAGATCAGGAAACTGAGGGTAGGAATGGATAAGCACCAATTTAACCCACCTTTCAAATGGCAAAATGAGACTCCTGTCCACAATGGTTTGAGTCCAAAGTCCATACTCTGTCTAAGACAAAAATAAGTAAGTAAGTAAATAAATAAATAAATAAGAAAGATTTGTCAGACTTTCATGATTACCAAAATATTCCATCCTCTCCCAGGTGTCCACTGGAAAGTCATTTCTCTCTATTTGGAAAGAATACTCATGTCCATTTTCTGCTCTCTCTTCACCTGCCTTTTTTTGAATACTCTATACTGATCAATGTAATGTGGAGTCTTCAGGTCCCTGAAATTTTATTCTATGGTTAGGCCAAAAATTGGTGAGTAGTTTTAAAAATAATGCTTTGTGCTCAATATGAGTTTTTATAGCTGGTAGACAAATAAGCATTTTTTTTTCTATTATCACGTTTATTTTTTTTTTGTATTCCAATTTTCATTTTTCTTTATTGACCCATGATTTATTTATTTATTTTTTTAATTTTATTGTTATATTCCCCATACAATTGCAGCCCCCCCATTCTGACCCCAATCCCTTCCCTCCCGCCCCCGCCCCCCTAAAAGTGTCTCTGGTTCATAGTTTTTTGTTGATTTTGATTTTCACTTTCTTATAGTTCAAACATTATATAAAACATTTTAAAATACATTGATTCTGTTTCTTATCACATGAAAGAAGTAGGTGAGAAGTCAGAGCGCTGGCTTAAAGAGTGAATCCTGTAAAGTTTACAGGCAATCTACAATGAAGCCAAATCTAACAGCCATGAAACAAACAAAAAAAAATAGCACAATCACTTTATAGGGGTTTTCCAGGCAACTCCGGAATTCAAGTGTCCAAGTTCAGCTTGTGAAATAAAAGGAGTTTACGATGGTTTTCCAACAGAAGAGGAAGAGGGAGAAAAGAACACTTCTGTTAGTGAGCATCCTAAAACCAAAAGACTCATGAGGAAAGTTTACTAGGTGTGAAAAGTTTGTTCTGAAAAGAAAGGATACTAAACTATAAAGGAAACAAAATCCCTCATTAACCCAAGCAGTCCTAGAAGCATGATACATGTATTCATTTATTCACTACTGCAGCAAACCTTTATCAAATGCCTAATATAATGGCAAGCAAGCTAACTAAGGTATGCCTCCTCCCCTCAAGAAAAGTCATCAGTGTAGCAGAGAGACAAATGTGGGAACAGTGGTTATCATGTAAACCCTATATTCAAGATTTTATAACAAAAGCAACAACAGCTAACATTCATTGGGTGCTTACAACATGCCAAACTTGGTTTTAAACACTTTCTATGTTATTAATTCATTTATTCCTCACAGCTATTCTCAGAAGTAAGTGCTGAAATTACCAGATTTACAGATTTACAGTCTATTTACAGATGCATTAGACAGGTAATGGAAGGGGTTCAGGGTGAGATCTGTGAAGAAAGGGCCACGACAGCCCATCTGCGTAAGGATAGAGGTGGAGAAGTGGAATAGGGAAGCATATTCTTTTTTTTTTTTTAAGATTCATTTTATTTATGCAAGAGCCGGGGTACAGGCCAGATGCACGGGAGGGTGAGAGGATTCACCGGAGACAGAGCGGGGAACAGAACAGGCAGACTGACGAAATACACTGCTGAGGGGAGCAGCCGGCGAGACACGAGAGGTCTGCTCGCTGTGTGGGTTGCTCCGAGGCCGGCGGGGATTGAACCGGCACTGCAGAGGCTGCGGACAGCTTCACAGCGCTGTGCTTGATCAACCGCCTGTGCCATGAGGGAGGCCCGGGAAGCATGTTCTTAATACAGGGAACAGTATATGCCAATGCAGGAAAGAACTCATGAGCAGCTACATCTGGAGATCTGAGAGCAGCTCTGTAAGTAAATGGAGGATTCACAAGGTGGTGTGATCAGAGATAAAACAGATTATGAGAAGTTTTAAGAGTTATGATAAGGAATCTGCATAAGTAATCACACAAGGATTTTAAGCAACACAATTTGGCAGTTGACTTTGGCAGAGATGGGTACTACAGGAGAGTTGATTTGAAGTAGGGATAGGAAGCTTAACTAGAAATCTAGATGAGAGATGGTGGCTTCAAGTAGGCCAGTGATTAGGGTGATGATAAAGGGGGGCTTGAAAGATTTATGAATAATGTATTTATGTTTCTGCAATTACACTTCTGTTTGTGGTAATACATAGGAAGAATTAGATATTCATCCATGGATCGGTAGGCATTTTTGTTAAAATTTTTTTTTGAATGAATCTGGACTTGCTCATTCACTATTACCTAACAAAAACTAGTACATACTTTAAAAGGTCTATGTACAGTATCTGGTGCATAACACATGATCAAAATTACACAAACATGATATCGAAGGAGCCTAATATTTTGGGGACAACCCTGAATCCAATAGCTAAGAATTAGAAGCCAATCATTTAATTGAGCAAGGTTTTCACTAATCTAGAAGGTAACATCTTAAATTGTAGAGTAAATGTTAGTTGTGTTTAGATTTAAGGAAAATGAGAATCCCTGGCATAAAACATTATACCTCACCTTCACATTGAGTTTAATAAATTACCCCTGCCATCCTCTCTTATCAACACGGAAAGTGGGCAACAGAGAAGCCAAGCTACCTACCCAAAGCCACACAGCAAGATAATGGAGGGAAAAGAAAATATTTATATATCCATCTTGTGTTTCCTTCTAATGTTGCTTCTACTTGCGCTGTAAGAGAAAGTTAGAAAATTAGGAGTAAAGAGAGGGAAAGCAAATTCTGAATAAAAGAAAATAGTAAAAAAAAAAAAAATACAAATGTGGCCTAATTTAATTTCCAATACGTGGTCTCCATCGTCAGCTTTGAAAAAAAAGGTTAAAATGCAATTCTCCGAAACGAAGTTATTCGATAGAGGAATATTAACCTCCTCGCCCCTTGTACTTTGACTCGTTTTATCTCCTTTTCATTTTTGTTTGTGGGTCTATTCATTTTGGTGAGGCCAGGCACGTTGCTAGGTAACGGGCCCATCGCGGGCCAGCATGTTAGTTTGTCTGGCTGGCCTGGGTGGCAGACTTCCCCAGCGCTAGCTGCCGGCCATGCAGTCTCTTACAAAAAGCATTTATCACCGAGCAGGCACCGTAATGGCCACTCAGTGGAGGGGAAATTGAGCTGACCCAAAGGCCAAAGCTGTTAGGGAGACTGGTGGGAAGGGTAAGAGGGTCACAACACCCTTTTCCCACCCACTTAGTGGGCAGTAAGCGCTAGAACAGCCCAGCCACTGTTTTCACTAACATATCCTGAGGCTTTGCACCTGAAATAAATGTTTGCTTGACATTAACGATAAAAAAAAGAGGCAAAAAAATAAAATCGGTTTGCTCCAAGAACAATGAGCTATGTGATTTAAAGTTAGCCAAAGTTCCCTCAGATTTGATCTTTGGTAGTTACGCTGGAGGGGAGATTTGAGAGGAAGGAGCAGGGATTAAGTAATTAATATATTCTGATAACGGTCATACATATATTTACCTAGCTCTTTAAATTTAAACGTAGAAAAACCTAAGTATCTCTGCTTTTGAGGGTTTGTTTTTTTTTAAACCCCTACAAATGAGTCCAGTATCAAATGCTGTACAAGTATCAAATGCTGGTCACCAAATTGATATTATACTCAAATTTCTGTTTAGGTATTACATAAGGACAATTTCCTTCAATGTTTATTTATTAACAAGATGCTTAACAAGAGATAAAGATAAAAAGGCAAACCAGAATTTTTTTTAAATGTACTTAAAAATGCGTTTTTGTAACATTGAGTGACAACACATATTTGAATATAATACTTTTCTATATAGTGTTATAGATTTTTCTAGAACATTGTTAGGATTTCCCTGCCTTTTCTCTGAATTATTTTAAGTGAATAATACAGAACAAAGAAAAATGGCATTACACAGTTAATAAATACAAGGATAAATAATTATGAACAGTATAAGGATTGTACACAAATACCATTTTATCCTGGCAGCATAGAAATCTTGGCAAGGTTCAACTGTGGAAGAAAACATAAATTCCTTTTCTAGAGCATTTGTTTTGTTTAATTCAACTATAGATTGTGTTATTTTGTGTTAGAACTTTTAAAAAAATCATGTACAATTATAAAAGAGGTTTTCAATGTTTTACATTAAAAAGTAAACACTAAATATCTAGAACTTCATGTAATCTCAATATTCTTTATTTGGGTGCAAATGCTGATTTTTCAAATGAGGACCATGTAACCACCTTTCAATAATCTTCACACTGAATTTTGTAGCTGTGTAATTTTGGCCAAATTCCCCTTTTCTGAGCCCTCGCTTTCTCACAAGAGAAGAGCAGAAGGAAATAATCTGCCTCAGCTACCTCCCTGAGTAATTGAGAAGATCAGAAGAGATGTTAGCTGTAAAGCACCATACAGACATGAGACAACAATTTTATTACTGTGAAAATAAAAACGTTTGGAGAAACTGAAGGATGAGAAGTAGGTTTCCAATTGTACTCAATACTCTCTCATTTTGGATAGACTTAGGTGTCTTTCCTTTGTGAGATATGCCAAAGTTAGAAGCCCATTAGTGCCACTGTGTCCTTTTGACCAATTAGCCTCATTTTATACATACATAAGAGGAATTGCCGCAGCTTTTCTTCAGAGAAAGAACAGAGTTAAGAGCACAAGAAAGGCCCTTCTCTTCACTCTGGCTCACTGCTTTCAAACAACAATATTTAACCAACAAAAGAAGAGACCAAGTCAATCTCAGTTTTAGTGATTCCCTTGAAAGTCATCAAATAAAAATGTGAACTTTAAAATTGATCAGGATTAATTTCACTGACACTGTATCATAACATATATCTCTTCAGAGACTCATTTGTTGGGCTGCAGATGCAAAGAAAGTAAGGCTAGAAATAAATCAGAATACAATAAGGCAATTAGACTTTTGCCATTGATAGAATACTAAAAATGTCTGATTTATCAAAGCATTAACAAACAGAAATAAACGCAAGACTTATATTTTCTTACAAAATACCTAGAGAGGAAGATTAAAATAATAACCAAGACCATGTGTATCAATAAATTTAATTTATAAATATGCTCTGTTGCCAAAAGATGCTCTTTCATTTGCTAATCTGAAGAGTACAACAGCACGGGATGATTTATCAATACAAGTGCCACTCCGATGTACAACTGCTGTTCTCATCTCCAAGGACATTTTCCTAGCCCGATGAGAGCTTTCTGGTGAAATTGAAGTGCAGCTTAATAAGTTATTTAATCTTTACCTGCAGTCATTATCTTCAATCTGAAATTAAACAAATATATTTATAGTGTTTTTCCTCATAGTGATCTCAATTCCAGTGTGGTTATAGAGAGAAAAATAGTTACCTGTGTCAGGCATTGTCCTAACTGCTTATACATTATCTCATTTAATCTTGACGACAGCTCTATAAAGTGGAAATCATTTCCATTTACAGGGAGAAAATTGATTGTGATAGAGGAATGGTGACTTGCTTTTAATAAATACCAGAGTCAAAACTTGAACACAAGCCTGTCCAACTCCAATATATGTGTTCATAATAACTACACTATAATCACTTCGAAGCAAGTACTTGATAAACAAATGGTACTACATTAAATTAAAAAGCTTCTGTGCAGCAAAAGAAACCATCATTAAAACAAAAGGCAATCTACTGAATGGAAAAATATATTTGCATATATCTGACAAGAGATTAATAACTAAAACTTATAGAGAATTCATACAACTCAACAACATGAAAACAAACATATCGATTAAAAATAATGAGCCAAGAATCTGAATAGACACTGCTTCAAAAAAGACATAAAAGTGACCGATAGGCATATGAAAAGATGCTCAGCATTCCTTATTATTAGAGAAGTGCAATCAAAACCTCCATGAAATATCACCTCACACTTGTTAGAACAACTGTTATTAAAAAGATAAGAAACAATTGTTGGCAAAGATGAGGAGAAAAGGGAACCCTCATATGCTGTTAGTGGGAATGTAAATAGGTGCAGCCATTATGTTAAACAGTATGGAGTTTACTTAAAAAATTAAAAATAGAAATACCATATGATCCAACTTTCCTACTGCTGGGTATTTATCTGAAGAATACTAAAACACAATTTGAAGAGATATATGCATACTCAAGTTAACAACAACATTATTTACAATAGCCAAGAGCTGGAAACAGCTTAAATATTCAGAGATGAATCAGTGGATAGAGATGTGGGGTGTGTGTGTGTGTGTGTGTGTGTGTATGCAATGGAATACTACTCAGTTATACAAGGTAAAAGATGAAATCCTGGGCCTCCCCTGGTGGCGCAGCGGTTGAGCGCTGGGCTGCAAAGCTGCCTGCAGCCTCTGCAGTGCCAGTTCTATCCCCGGCCACTGGTGAGGGTCCCACATGGCGCGACAGACCTCTCCTGCTGCCCCCGCTGCTCCCCTCAGCAGTGTATTTCGTCAGTCTGCCTGTTCTGTTCCCCGCTCTGGCTCTGGTGAATTCTCTCACCCTCCCGCGCTTCTGACTGTACCCAGTGCTTGTATAAATAAATAAATAATTTTTTTAAAAAAAGATGAAATCCTGCCATTTGCAACAACATAGGTGTATGAAGAGGATATTAGCATATTAAGTGACATTAGTCAGATGGAGAAATATAAACAATATATGATATCACTTATATGTGGTAGATTAAAAACTGAACAAAACTAACCCTTAGACTACAAGAACAAAACAGTGGTTATCAGAGGGAAAGAGGAAGTGGGTTAAATAGGATAAAAGGATAAAACACATAGTGATCTCAATCCCAGTGTGGTTACAGTGTGGTTTGGATAAAACACCAAATAGAGTTTTGGTGTTAAACATAATTTAGTATATACAGGTTAGGGAAATAGAGCTGGTGCGAAATGAAGTAGAGCTATATGAGAATTCAGGGAAAATCACTCATTTCATCCATGTTGTGTGCCAACCCTGTGCTAGGCATTGGGATATAGAGATGAAGCACTCTCAGTTTAGGCTTTATATGGTAAAAGAAAAAAAATAAGAATAATGTGAATTCTTGTGAATTTTAAGTTACTTATTTGAAATTTAATTGTCAAGTAAATAAAACCTGAGGTTAATCTAAATAATTTATATGAACAATAAAACAGATGTTACTCCCAGATTGTGGCAAAGTTCAGCCTCATAGAAATTAGAAATTTGTAGTATGTCTGAATTCACTATCCTCTTGGAAGTGGGGACGGAAGCAAAATTGCTTAGACCAAGTGCTCCTTTCAAATAACTATTTACTCAAGAAGATGCTGAACTGCCTTGAGATTCTGTCCCCAACTGGTCAATCAGGCTGGATTCCCCTATTGACCTTTCCTAATCAGACCAGGCAGGCCTTAGAAAATGATGGAATCAATCATTATATAAAGAGATTCAAAGGATACAAAGCAAAATAATTCAACAAATCTAGAAGAAGTGTAAAGAGAACTACTGACTCTATAAATGGCAATATGTATAAACTCAGCCAGTTAAATCTCTAGTTGAGTAAATCTAGAATTTCATTGTTTTGCCCCAAGTCACACAGCTTGATAGGGGCTGAGTCAGTTCTAGAACCAAGACCCCTTGACCTCAGTTCAAAGCTTTTCCCACTACTCATATTGCTTAGACAATGTCAACATACATGAGAAAGATAAAAAAAGGAGAAGAAAGTTGGTGCACTCACTTGATTGAATGTATATGCCAAGATGGAATAAAATACACATTACAATGTCAGGCTGCTTTTGAAAACTATAAATTTCTAATTTCTAAACTGCTCAGTATACTTTCTAATATTTTCTTCCATGGGGTACAGAATGCCCAAAATTTGTCTTTACCATGATAGGTTGTTTGTTGTAAATGCCCTCAAACTTTCAAATCACACTGCCATACCTCATCTGCCATAAAAAGTCAAAAGAAGAGAAAACAAGGGTTGGAAATATTATACTTGAAAGTGGTAGTTTCTTTGGGGTTTGGCTTTCTGTGTTATAAACTCCTCAGGATAAAGATTTTCTTCATTTGGCACATTTATCAAGTTGCAAACTATTACATGACTATGTATAATTAGCAATAAAGAAATCCCAAGCATATGGGATAGAAACTGATACACAGTAAAACATTTAATAAAATCTTTGTTAAATGATGAATAATTCCTTTTTTTCAATCACTTTCCAAATGATATCAGGCAAATTGCATTTGTAAGAAATTACAGTCTCCTTTCAAACAAGTAAACTTTGAGCTTTCCTGGGTAGTAAGGTCTGCTTCTAATTCATGTTTATTAAAACCTACTTCAAAACAGAACCCTATGTTACGAAAGCACAATTAGGTGAAAGTATTCAGTCACACTTTTTTCTTTCAGGAAGACATCATTTTCCTTATGTAACTTGATTAAGAAAATATTTTTCTTGAAGGGCACAAACTAGAATTTAAAACAGAAATAGCTCTGCAATTTAGAAGAACCTATTCTCTTATAGGATGAAATAGGATTAGTTGATGTCTTCTTAATATCAACTATTCAGACTTCAATTACCTTAATATCTTCACTATGGATGTGCAATAGAGATTTAAAGAATTAATTCTTATGATTTGAGCAGAGAATCACCAAACCTCTAAGTCAACTGTTCAGTTCAACAAACATTTCTTAACTATGTACCATAATAAGTTTAAAAATGAATAAAACAGGGCCTCCCCGGTGGCGCAGCGGTTGAGCGCTGGGTTGCGAAGCTGCCCGCAGCCTCTTCAGCGCCGGTTCAATCCCCGGCTGCTCCCCGGCCACCGGAGGAGGGTCCCACATGGCGCGCAGACCTCTCCTGCCGCCCGCTGCTCCCCTCAGCAGTGTACTTCGGTCCTTCTGCCTGCTCTGCTCCCCGCTCTGGCTCTGGTGAATTCTCTCCCCCTCCCGCGCTTCTGACTGTACCCAGTGCTTGTATGTATGTATGTATAAATCAATCAATCAATAAATCTTAAAAAATAAATAAATAAATAAAAGTAGTAAACAATCTTAAAAAAAATAGATAAAATAAAATAAAAATGAATAAAACAGTGCTTGCCCTCAGAAACAAATTTTATAATGTTCCAGTGAAAATGAAATGGTATAACAATGTATTTTATTAGAATAGGTAAGATATGTTTATAATAATAAACCAAACGTTGGGGATGGGCAATGGGAATGAGCCAACTTTGGTGCAAGCATCACCTTTAGAGAATTTTACAATCTGAACACATCTTGGTCTACTCTTATTTTCATCATGCACAGCAATCCTAAACAATAGCCTGAATAGTGCCCCCACCCCTAACTCATGTCTTTCCTAGAATTTCAGAATGTGACTGTTTTTGCAAATGTAATTAGTCAAGATAAGATCAGGCTGGAGTTGAGTATGCCCTTAATCCAGTCACTGGTGTCCTTATTTCTTAATGTTGTCTCAAGAGAAAAGAGACACAGAGGCAGACATGGTGGGGGAGGGTTGGGGGGGGTGGAGAGGAGCACACCATGGGCCAACAGGTGCAGAGACTGGCAGAATGAAGTATCTACAAGCCAAGATATGTCAAGGACTGCCACAGCTGCCTGAAGCAAGAGAAAGGCATGGAACAGATTCTCACTCAGAACTTTCAAAAGGAACCATCCCTGACAACACCCTCTATCTGAAATATATTTGAATTTAAAAAATGATAGTGAAACTCAGCAACAAAATCAAAAACAGTGAAACTCAGCCACCAAAAAAGGGCCTCAGGGTTTTTTCTTTATTAATTTATTTCTATTGAGGTAATAGTGGCTTACAACACAGTGTTTCAGGACTATAACTCCACACCTGGACAATTCTATTTTGCACACCACAAGCACCACAGTTACTTTCCAACACTATCTGATCAACCCCCTCTGCCTATTCCTCCAAGCCCCCATTCCCTGCCCCTCTGGGTAGCCTCCATATTGTTGTCAGAGTCTAAAAGTTTGTTTTTCTGTTTTGTTGCTTTATTTCCTTATATTCCATATATGAGTGAAACCATACAGTATTGCGTACTTTCTTTTATCTGTTAAAAAATCCCCTAGTTACAGTTCAAAAGTCACCTCCCTGTGAGCTTCCTCTCAGTTTCCCTGGTCACAATTAATGGCACAGCTCTTGGGTCTCCCTAACATGTCCCTAATTTGTCATGACCTGACGTGTGTGGGGCTGGTCTCTCCTTTTCTCATCCCAAAGAGAACATGATGTTTTGGAGAGTGGAGGCAATCTCATTAATCTCAGTTTTCCCAGTGCCCAATTTCCTAGTGCTTAATACCTAGTAGACATGCATGCATGTTTTTTAAAGATGAACCTGGGTGTCAAGGCTGGCTCCATCCTTCCCCATGTATGTGACCCTGAACAAATGCGTGAACCCTTCTCTCTTTAGTGTTTTCATCTACAAAATGGTGATAATGAAAACTACATATAAGTGGGGGGGGGTTTGCAAATGTATGGGGAATATAAAAATAAAATTTATTATTTAAAAAAAAAAAGAAAAGAAAACTACATATAAGGCTGTATTGAGGAGGAAAAGATATGTGGGAAAAGTCCAGCACAGTGCAGGGCACAGAATAAATGCAAAGTATCTTTTTTTTAAAAAAAAAAGTAAAATAAATGAATAATGCACTCTAGTGTAAAAACAAACAGTAACAGTAAAAACTACCATTTATTAAATAAGTGTTGGGCTCATTCTAGGTAGACCATATACATTACCTCATCATCATTCAGATACCATCTGTTATTTTCAATATTACAATTTCCTTTTAATAATAGTTAAACTGAAGTTTAAACAAGTTAAGAAGTTTACCTACAGTCAAGGGGAGGGCCAGATTAGGACTTTGATCCAAGCAAACCCCAAACCTAATTTCCAGAAAAAAAACCAAAGGGCACATTGTTAACCTCCTGTTGGTCTACCACCTAAATATCACATAGTATAATTTCCGGAGATAGAGTTGTTTTATCAAATTGGCACCCAAATCTCCAAAAATTGAAGCATTTTAAAAATTACACTCCTTAATACTAGAAAAATACAGCTGTCAGTGGTCACATGAGATCTGGCTGTTCTTCATGAAATACAAGCCCTGCTAACAGGAGGTATGTTAAAACTCTTTGTAGCTGTACAGCTCTATTTGTATAACTAGAACTGTCAAGAGCAAGCATCCCCATTCAATGAGATGTTTATAGACTGGCAAGTGAATAGGAATCAAGGCTGTAACCAAGTATGAGTGATATTCTTTTGATGTCAGCTACATGGAGTTCTTCCTGTTAGAGTAACTGGATTTCTTTTTAGGAGATTGGATTATGAAACTGCAAAGTGTTCTTCTTTACTGTATGCTGTTCCCAATTCTCAGTTATATATGAATTTAGATGTTTAAAAAAATCAAATTATTTATCTTAGTGGTCCCTGAAGTTTGCAAACTGCTGAGCAATGTGATGCTTTGCCCTGCATTCTCCTCATTGAGTCTATCTGGGTAAATTAATTACAAGACAATCCTTAGGAATTAAGTGTATTTTAAGTTCAGAGGCATCTGCTTAGAGACTTCTAATACCGCTAAATAGTCCCTTTGGAAATGCACTCGTTAGTATGAGTGGTATAATTTTCATTTCCGTTGGCACCATGGCATATGACTTCTTCAGTTTCAGCTACCCTCTGGTTGACCTGTCAAGGGCATAAACCACTCTGAAGATGTTCCAGTGCCACTTGTGCTTCTTCAGTAGGTATAAGGGATCAGATTGATTTTCTCCATGTAAAGGAATAATTTAGAAGATTATTTAGAATATCACTCATACTTATTTTCTTTGGTTTTAATGTGAGACATTCTCTGTTTAAACACACACACATACACACAGAATCTGAAATTACAATCCGCTTACTGAGCAATAGATAAAAACAAATAAACATTTTCTTAGATAACAGATATTCCTGAGAATATGAGTTAGAAAAAAAAATCTATGCTGTGATTAACCCATTATGTAAGGTAGAAATGCATGTTTCAGTTGAATGCCAATAAGATGTTGGCAGGGGATGAGAGAGGGGGAGAATATTTGAAACACAGAAACTGAAAATTACATTTTGGATTTTTCCTCTCCTCTAAAACGAGAATGTGGTGAGTTCTGTATCACCTGATTTTTATGAAGCAGCTGCATTTCTGTTTAGAAGAATTTTGAATAGAGGTGCGATTCTGTTCTTTCCCAGGCTCACAGCATGGCTGGCCAGCCGTTATTCTGTTAGTTATAAACAATACAACATTGAGTAGGCATCCTCCAGAAGGATGCTAAAGAGCCAACCTGCCATCCAACCGAGCCCATCAACAAATTTAATTTGGCAAGGTCAGGGATAGAGAAAATAAAACATCAGTGCTTTGAATAAAAGAGACAAAAACTTGCTTTAAATAACAGAATTTTTGAGTAGACAAAACTGTCATTCAGCTACCCCCAGAAGCATATCTGACCTTGGGTGATGCCACTAAATCAATCACTTCTGATAATAAAAATGACACCAAAGGAACATTTACACCCTGCTTTATGAGTGTTTAAAGCATGTTTACATATGTTAAATAACAGTCCTCACAACAATCCTACAAAGACACACATAAGTGCAATTAAGAACACAGACAGTGGAATCCAGCTAATTAGGTTAAGATCCTGGCCACTCAACATACTAGCTGGATCACCTTAGAAGCTTAATTGTCCTCTCTGAAACTGTAACAGGAGTAAAGTGATCACATGGGGAAAGCATTTTTCAAGTACTTGCCTCATGGTATGTTCACAATAATTGATTGTGGCTGACTTCAATAACTAATCTTTTCTGATGCGGGAATATATTCCCCAAAATGTGTCTTGAAAACCAGTTTCTGCACCACCTTAAGCAAACCTAAGTATTCATTAAACGAACAAACAGAACTCTGGCTCAAAACTAAGTCTATTAATTTAGTTAACTTGCAATCAGACACACAGCCATTAAGTGACAAAGA
The DNA here is from genome assembly GCF_964194135.1 of Talpa europaea. Taxonomy (NCBI): domain Eukaryota; kingdom Metazoa; phylum Chordata; class Mammalia; order Eulipotyphla; family Talpidae; genus Talpa; species Talpa europaea. The sequence continues at coordinate 58,993,503 of NC_140076.1, read as the reverse complement.
TGGGGTTAAAATCAGATCTCTGATTCTAGGAATAGTGCTCATTCTTGGCACCTCTGCCTTCTGATCCATTACAGAAGAATCCTAGGCAAACTACAATACTATCAGCAAATTCTGTCCATTTGCCATAAGTAGGCCCCCCAGAATGAAACAAAATTCTTTCTAAATCTAACTCACTTGATTCTTCAGCATGGTTCTTAGATATATACAGCAATGTCATATCAGATACATTATGCAAATTAGTACAATGAATAAGCCCTTATCTATAAAATATGGCACAAATCATGGCTTATGATGAAGAAAAAAATTACAGAATTGAAGTCTTTCTCTATGTTCCACATGTGCTACCATAAAAGCATTTGGCTTTCTCCTCCTGACTTATTTCACTTAGCATAATCCTATCCAGTTCCATCCATGTTATCATAAATGGCAAGCGTTCATCTTTTTTAATAGCTGAGTAGTATTCCAATGTGTGTGTGTGTGTGTGTATAACATCTTCTTGATCCACTCACCTGTATTTGGGCACTTAGGTTGTTTTCATAACTTTGCTATTATAAATAGTGCTGCAATAAACATGGTAGTGACTATTTCCCTTCAAATTAGAGTTTTTCTACTTTTTGGGTGCATACCTAGGAGAGGAATTGCTGAGTCACATGGAAGACCCATTTTTAATATTTTGAGAAATCTCCACACTGTTTTTTCACAGGGGCAGGACGAGTTGATAGTCCCACCAATGGTGTAAGAAGCTCCTTTTTCTCCATACCTTTGCCAACACTTGTTTCTGATCTTTTTGATCTGGGCCATTCTCGCAGGTGTGAGTTGATCTCTCATTGTGGTTTAGATAGTATTTCCCTAGTGAAAAGTGATGATGAGCACTTTTTTTCATGTGCCTGTTTGTCAACTGTATGTACAAAGCAAATGGTCAGATAAAACCAAACAATGATAGACTTAGAAATGTGACTGTTGAACTGAGGCTACCAGAAGAGGTAAAAAGGAAGGGTTAGAACAAAATGGGGAGGGAGCACAATGGACTATGGTGGAGGACTTATGGGTGTTTCGGTGGTTAAGTGAGGTGTGGTAAGTAACAACACCTGAAGGGAGATATCCTAAACCTCTAAAACACAACAAAGTTGTAAATCAGTGTTATATCAATTTAAAAAAAAAGATGGAGAAAAAGAAAAAGTTTTCCAAGCTTCGAGGAAAAAAAAATAATTGAACTGAAACCTCTCCATGATCCCCCAACCCTCTCACATCCTCTTCCTTTTATACTAGCCACCTCCCACTTACTGCTTGTTGATTTAGGGCAAAAGGAGGAAAGGGGAATTGAGAAGGGAAAAAAGGTTAGAAAAGGAAATACCTTGCACCTACTCAGAACTGAGAACACATCATCAAAGACTTTGAGAAAAGAATGGGAGCACTGTTGACCACCGCCAGCTCTGACTCACACCTCTGGGTAGGACACACTCTCCCGTGACATGACTACTGGAGGCACCTGCATCCTCATGGACAAAGCAGGCTGCTGCACACTGGGCAGAGTGAGGGACAAGGAGGCAATGCTTAAAAAGTACATTAATTCAATCTTTTATTCCATCAGTAAATAGATACACAATCTCCTCTACATGTCTGGCATATGGCACATGTTAAAACATAAGTGTTTGCCAAATGAATTTAATTCTTCTTTGCAGTGAATCAGATTAAACTAATTTCTACTCTCAAAGAATCTACATTCTAATTTGGAGAACAGATAGTAAACAGATAATTATACTAATTATTATTTGCCTTCAATTGTAAGAAGTGCTGCAAAAAAGATGTATTATAGTGAATAACAGAGGACATGACCCTAGAGCAGAACATATAGGAAGACTTCCAGCAATGAGCAGGTCTTTTACACTAAGAAGAGGAGTCTGATTCCAGGATCTAGGTCATTCCAACCAAGAGAGCAGCAAATTCTTTATCGTGGTCTGTGAGGCCTGCCTCTTTCTTGTCTCATCCCCTGGGTTATCTGCATTTAGTGCATATAAACACTGTGCACCAAAGACTCATAAACAGAGCCTAAATTTATTGTAACATATCTCCCTGAGTCTTTTTGTCAGTCCCTTGGCCTTTGTTCTCTTCTTTAAACATACCAAATTTGTTTCTATCTTAGACTTTTGTCCCTCTGCCTGGAATACTCTTATCCCAGCTTTTCATATAACTGATTCCAGCATTTGGATGCTCATTCAAAATTTCCTATTCCAAGAAACCTACCCTAGCTACCATGTGGGATTCAGCTCTACTTGGACTCTACCAGCCACCACCTATTGTTGGAGACTCTTAAGGCATGCAGTGCTGAGACAAGGAAAAGATCAAGGTCATGGCTAAAAAACTAAAAAGCTCAGGTCGGAGGACTGGCCCATGTACAGATCGGGGTGTTCTTTCTTGTGTCTGTAAAGCTATGTCTAGGGAACAAACTAGATTAGAAAAAGAAACAGAATGACCTGATGGTGCAGAACCCTGGCGGTGAATGTATGCCCGGACAAGGCCAAATGCTAGGAGAATACTTCATTGTCTAGTAACTAACCTGGGGGGTTGGGGGGGAAGGAGAGAATGCTGTTTGTATCAATAAAAAACGAGTTGCCACAGGCACGTGGGACACTTGAGCACGAATGAGAGGCCTTGCATCCCCTGGCTCCTGCTTAAACTCTATTTTGTGTCTATCATTTCTTGGTAATTTCTACAGCTCAATCGGATGGATTCCTCTCTCAACCCTGTTCACCAGAGCTGGACTCTGACAACCTATCATATAACCAACCAGTTCCTCCAAGCAATTATCAGTGCTTTGTGATATGTTCACTTGTTTGTGTCTATTTCCTCCAACCAGAAAGTAAGTTCCATAAAAACCAGAATCTTATGTGTCTGACACAAAGTAATCACTCAGCAAAAACTGAATAAATGAATAAGAATTTATGTAATCTGCAGTAGGGAAGGATATGGCCTTTTTCAGGAACAGAAATTCAGTATGGTTAGAACATAGTTTAATGGATTATTTTTGTTAGTTGTTTTTCAAATGTGTATGTGTATGAGTACAATATTAATAGAAATAATGGTTTCTGGACTGTATTTTAAGCAAATTGACAGTAACCACAGAGTAGTCTTAGAGTACCTATGCCTTGCATGTATTTGGCAGTCAACAAACTGGGTGATCCAAAAAATGTTGATTTTAGTCTATCTTATTTTTGCATATCAAATTTCGAATGTGGCTTCATGGATCACCCACTAATTTAGAATAATTGACTATACCAGCCCTAAAGAAATGTACTCCTTTACAATTTGGTTCTAGGATTTGGACAAGGAGAGAAAAAATAATGTGCACTAAAGACTCATAATAGAACTCATAGAATAAGCTCATCAAATAGCAATATTTGTTTTGTTTGCTCTCTGCATTTCTGGGTTAAGAAGGTATTGTTCCCCAGCAGTAATAGATAATCTTTGCCAACCCTTCTGCTCCAGCTGTTCACCCCAGAAAGTGAGTACTGGTAGAAAGAGACTGACAGTTTAATAATTAGGAGTAGCAAAGTGTGGAAGAGGCATTTCATCTGCATGAAACCTTCCCCCATAGCAATTCCTGAGCTCCCTAACACACTAGCTTTGAAGCCTGGGAGGTTTGAAAACAGAGCCTCCTAGGGGAATTTTACTGTAAAATATCCCCCTGGATCTCTATGCCAGCTCTTTCCTACTGGGGCCTCCAAAGCTTTAAGAAGGAATTGGCAGGTGGTTCTTAGTCTTAAATATTCTACACAGAAAAAACACTTAATATCTTTAAGATGAATGCCCCAAATCAATTATTAGATTAATTTTGGAGGAAAGACAATCTACACATTTCAGTGCCCACCGGCGTATTAAGACAATTTTTTTTTTTCGCCTTGATTGTGGACAAAACTGCATCTGGTGGAATTAGACTGCTATGACTAGAAATCGCTTAAGATCAGGGAACAATTCTAAGTTTTCTTTGTGTTAATCAATTAGCACAGGTCTTGGAAAGTCATACTTGGATAAATATTAATGAATGATCATCAAAAATCTATCTATCAATTTCTGCAAGATTATGGTTTAAAAACAATTCAATTGCACTAATTTAATGTCCTCCTAAACAGACCTATTATATTGAGGGAAAAAATTACAGCTGTAATAAATCTTGTCTTTATCAAGTTTCTGTAATTAGTGCCTTTTGACAATGTTGTCTAGAGTTTTCAAAATGTAATCACCACATATATGGGTAAATTTGTTACAATCTTTGATTGTAAGGAGCTTGTTCTGATTAACTTAAGCAGAAAAATAGAACATTGGAAAGATACAGGAGCAGTACAGAGAATCTACTGGATGGCAGAAGAGGCAGGTTTGGAAAAGGAAAGGCAGCTCCAAGAGCCTCTGTAATAACCTGCCTCTCAAATGAATGAACATTACCAATTTTTTTCCCCTTCCTTATATCATTGCGCTCAAGATTCACATTTCTAGCAGAACGAGACTGATTGCCCTAGTCTGGGTCATGGGCCCACCCCTCTGATAAAGAAGAAAAGGGAACCTTGATTTATATCCCCATCAACACTATACATAGTGAGGAGAGGTAATGTCCAGAGTAGGTATGTGGGAGCCTTTATCAAAAAAGGGAATGCCATGATACTGAAAATCCACAAAAGTCCACTACAATGGATGAAGAAGAGGAAAAAGTATTCATATTTCTTGAGCACCTGTACATAGCAAACATATACTGTGTGAATTACCTCAACTACCTCCTTTCATCTTAAGCCATTCTGAGAAAGAAACATTTTATATCCATTTTACAGATGAGGAAATTGAGGCTCAGAGGGTTTAAGCACTTGCCTAGCACCACCCATTTCATAAGTATTAGAGTGAAGATTTGGACCAAGATCATCTGATATCTGCACTGTGCTGTGTGTTCCAAGTTAAATAACCTTTATTCATGAGTTATTGTGAGTCCTAAGGGAATACACTGAACAGGGCTGATTTTAACAGGAGAATATGCAATGCTTTACGTATTGACTAGTTGGTAAAATAAGGTACATCTGCAAGCTACAGTTAGGGAAAGAGCACCGGGCCAGGAATGAGAAGTGAAGTTCATATCCTAGCTTTGCCACTTTAAAACTGTGTGATCCTAGGTAAGGATCTGACATGTGAGCTCCTTAGATGAAAAAGGAAAATAACAATACCAAATAACTACTTCAGATGAGATAGCATTTGTCATTTCTACTAAGTCTCATCCTCTCTAAGCCTATTTTTTCCATGCAAAATAAGGATACTATCTATAATAGGGTTATTTTAATAATTAAATGAGATAGCATAAGATCCTTGCACACAGAATAAATGTTAGATAAATGTTATTCCCTTTTCACAAAATTCTCATAAGAATCAAGAAGATAATATTTGTGAAAATGCTTTTTAAAAACTGTGGCATGTAACCAAAATTGCAAGTGACCCCAAGTCAGATAGGAAAATTAAAAAATTGAACCATAATTTTTCAGTGGCCTAAAAAAATAATAGGATACATATTCATTTGAACAGAAAGCAATATTTGGTAAGACAAATACGGAGTATGACGGAAAGTAGCTAACTGTTCCCTAAATCCACTTCTTCCCTTTCAGGTACATAGCTTTACACATTATTTACAGTTTTTCCTACAGTTAGGTATGACCATGTAACTAAGCTTAGTTCAAATGAATAAGAACATAAGCTTAATCCATAAAAATCTGCCAATTCAATCCTGTATACACTCTCACCAGCATATTTGGAAATCATGTGTTAATGATGCAAAGCCACAGGGCAGAAGGAATCTGGATCTCTGAATCTCTGTTTGGAGGAAAAGTGATCACTGATCAGCGACATATGTCTTGACTTTATATGAGCAAAAAATAAATGTCTACTGTGATAAACTTCAAAGTTTTAGCATTTATATATTTAACAGCAAGAATTATATTAACTCACAAATTCTCAACCTCAAAACTGTTAACATTTTGAGCTGTGTACTTCTTTGTTGTGTGGGACTGTACTGTGTATTTGTAGGATATTAAGCAGAATTCCTGAAATGTATCCCCACAGATGTCAATAGCAGCTCCCCTCTCCCTTTGATAATTTAAAATGTCTTTAGACATTGACAAATGTCCCCTGGGGGTGGGGAGGCAAAATACCCCTGGTTAAGAAAGAATGCCTTAATTATACTTAACTATACCGTATTTTTTTAAAAAATGTTTTATACAAAATTGAGGCAGAAGGAACAATTTCCCCCAAAGGTTGTGTAAAATAGCTAAGAATCCTAACCTGTCAGGCAACAGGTTAAAATTGTGTCTATAACACAATTATGTTACTGAGTGTATACTGATATATATGTATCAGTATACTGAATGTATACTGATACCTTACCCATAGCAATAAATACTCAGTCCCTATCAAAGTTTCAATGGAATCCTTCAAAGAAACAGAGCAAACATTACTGAAATTTATACAGAACCACAAAAACTCCTAAATAGGCAAGACAACCTTGACAAAAAAGAGAAACGGAGGTGTCATGCTCCCAAACTTCAAACTATACACAAGGATATAGTAATAAAAACAGCATCATATTGGAGTAAAAATAAACACACATACCAATGGAGCAGAATTGACAGTCCAGAAATAAACCACATTTATATGGAGAGTTGATCTTTGGCAAAGGAGCCAAGATTATACAATGTAGAAAGGAAAGTCTCTTCAACAAATGGTGCTAGGAAAACTGGACAGTCACATGCCAAATAAAAAAAAAATGAAACTAGACCTCTCTCTCACACCATACACAAAAATTAATTCAAAATGGTTTAAAGACTTTACTACAAGACTGAAAACCATAAGAATACATAGAAGAAAACATAGAGAAACGTTCCATGACATCCACTACTGGGATGTTTTGGGCAACTAGACTCCAACAGCAAAAAAGATGGGTTAAAATTGTATCTATAACATTGTTAAAAGAAATAGAAGAAGACACAAGGAAATAAGGAAATAAACAAATAGAATTAGATCAAGCTGAAAAGTTTCTGTATAGCAAAAGAAACTAACATTAAAACGAAAGGACATACTACTGAATAGGAGAAAATATTTGCACATCATACATCTGACAAGAAGCTAGTAATATCCAAGATCTACAGAGAACTCAATATAACTCCACAAAAAGAAAAATAAAGAACCCAATTTTAAAAATGTGCAGAAGAGATAATAGATATTTTCCCAAAGAAAACATACAAATGACCTATAGGCATGTAAAAAAATGTTCAACGTTACTTATCATCAGGGAAATGCAAATCAATACCACAATGAAATTCCACCTCACTCCTTGAGAATGGCCCTTAACAAACAAAAGCAACAAATTTCAGTATTGGTGGGAATGTATACTGATATAGTACCTGTGAAAACGGTATGGTGATTTCTCAAAACATTATAAGTAGATTGACCATAAAATCCAGAAATTCCACTCCTAGGTATCTACCTGAAGATTACAAAATCACTAATTCTAAGGAATATATGCACTCCTGTATGTTGTTGCAGCACTATTTACAATAGTCAAGTATGGAAACAACCCCAATGTCCATTGACAAAGCAGAGGATTAAGAATATGTGGTACATATACACGATGGAATACTACTCAGCTATAAAAAAAAAAGATGAATTCTTGCCATTTGCAACAACATGGACAGAACTGGAAGGGATTATGCTAAGTGAAATAAGTCAGAGGAGAAAGACAAACACTAGATTTCATTCATCTGTGGAATATAGAGAAAAGGAACTGACAAAACTAAACCAAAACAAGTCCTAGAAATATGACTGCAGAATTGAGGCTAGTAGAGGGGGGACATGGTGGTGGAGACACTAAAGCTGGAAGGGAGCCCAAGGACTTAGGGTAAAGGATTATGGGTGCCTCGATGTGGAGGTGGTATGGTGACATACATTTGATGAGGTGGGAACTTATTCCCCCCCCAAGTCATATAAAGTGATGTAAACCAATGTACCTCAATAAGGGAAAACAGTGTTTATAAGCAAATTGCCTAATTGGATCCTGATGATTAAAATTGCTAAACGAACTTTCCAAACCTGCTGGTGCTCTACAACTAGATGGAAGCACCCTAATCAAAGACAGCATTTCTGGCTACTCTGAAATCTCTTAATACTGTATTATTATTTCTCAAGGTGGGTTTATTCCTGTTCTTGGCAATGGCCCTAGAAGAGAAGTTTCTTGGTCTTTCATCAGAGTTATAGTCTCTTGCTTGTCCTTGGTGTATAGAAATATAATGATCTGATAGTGTAGATGGTTTAACATAAAAATCCTCCCTCTGCACAGCTTTCTGAAATCATTCTGGTTGAGTAAAAGCCAAGTAGCAATATATGAGCAGTTTCTCTTAAACATTTTATTCATCAATCTAAAAAAACTCATAATGCAAAATTTTTCAATTTATAAAATGTCCACAAGATAAAAATTTTTCATTTTCTTTCATTTTTTCCCTCTTTCAAAAGGTTTATTTTCTATATCACTATGCTAAGAATATATTAGAGAATCCACAAAGGTCTACTGACCAGATTTAATTTTGGCATTATTCTATTACAAATCAGGGGTATGTGCTAATTTATTTGAACAGGCATTTTTTTTCCAACTTTGATAAACAACACATTCACCTGAAAAATACAAAGCTGTAAAGTAAACTTTAAGTAATATTGCTTTTTTTTCATGGCTTTCATAGCAATAGCTATCAACCCAAACCTGAAAATAATACACATATATTGAAAACTGTAAATGCAAGAAAAAATTATACTCACAATGAACAAAATCATAAATTTGGAGGGGTGGCGTGTCAAAAGGTACAAACATCTAGTTATGAAATAAGAAGGTGATGTGGAAGTAATGTACATAGCATGATGAATATAATTAAACTGTGTTATATTTTTGAAAGTTGCTGAGAGCAGATCTCAAAAGTTCTCAAAGAAAAAGAAATTTTGTAACTATGTGAAATAAAAAATTCTGTAATTATGTGAGGTTATTGTAGTTATCATTTTGTAATATTTGCAAATATCAGCTTATGATGTACACCTGAAACTAATATAAGGTTATTATGTCAATTATACCTAAATACAAGATTATAAATTTTTTTTAAAGATTTATTTATTTATACAAGCACTGGGTACAGTCAGGAGCGCAGGAGGGTGAGAGAATTCACCAGAGCCAGAGCAGGGAGCAGAGCAGGCAGACTGACAAAGTACACTGCTGAGGGGAGCAGTGGGCAGCAGGAGAGGTCTGCGCGCCATGTGGGACCCTCACCCGGCGGCCAGGGATCAAACCGGCGCTGCAGAAGCTGCGGGCAGCTTCACAGTCCAGCGCTCAACTGCTGCGCCACCAGGGGAGGCCCCAAGATTATAAATTTGATACAAACTTGGAGTTCTCTGTGAAATTCAAATCTTCTTATTTTCCTTTAAAAAACAAACCCTCAAAGTCATACATGCTATTTATTTTGACTGTTTATTATTATCACTGTTATATTTTAAGTACCCATTTAGAACATGTGTAATAAATTCAAGACTGGGAGAGAGATATGTGTGGAGTTTTGTAATTTTTCAAGATGTGAATACATACAATTCAATTTTTAATTTTAAAAGTTATCATATATGGCATGATTAAAAATCAGGACATCTCAAAACCAAATATATCTATGGGTGTTATATCTCTATAGTGCCAGTAACTACTAATTTGCCATCTGGAGCCATGCTAAAGGTGTAGTGACTATAAGGTGGTTCTACTTAATTTCTACTTATTAAAGGAGAATGCACAAAACTGGAAAAGGAAAGTACTTGGTATATTTGTGCTTTTCTCTAAAGAAAATTGCTATTATTAACCCATTAAATTCCCAGTAGTTGAATCTGCTATCACTAACTACGACCTATGAGGAGAAACCCCTAAACTTCCCATATAAATAATGCCTGCTACTGTAAGCAACCAAATGGTAGATAAATGGAACTGCACTTGAGTCCCCTTAGTTATCATTACATTATATTATGATTTTAGGGAGGTGATTCTGAGCATACACTGGAAATATATGTGTACAGTAAATCTCCTTCTATAGCTGCATTAATGTTCAGCATGTACATGATAAGCTAGCAATAATAGCAGAACATCATTCATTTCCAAATCCACGCTTTTTCTCGTTATGCGTTTGCACCAAGTCACAGAGAGCCCCTGAGTAATCCTTCAAGGAAAAGTTAGCAAAAGCTGGGTTTACTATGTGAGTGGGAGGAGGAAACATCTCTAAGAACTCAAATTACCTCTTTGTTGTGTTCGTTGGAATCTGGAGAAAAATGCACCACGGCTCTCTAGGCTGCACATTTTGCTGCAGCCCTGATGGAAGCAATAAGTCCACAGCCTTCTGCCCAGGAAGAGCTTTTCTAGTTGGAATTTGGGTATTGACTAAAAAAGTTATTCCTCTGAAGGATGGATTAAATTGATCATTTTTTCCTAGACATAGTGCACTTCAGGCTCATTTTGCTTTGTAATTAAGAAGAAAGCCAGAAACATCATTTACACATTAAGAATTTAATAGATATATTTTTCTAGCTTTATGCATTAGCACAGGACAGCCCATTAATGAAATAAGTCTTCCTTCAGGGTCAATTTAGATGGCTGTAATCTTCTGCAAATATATTGCAAATGAGGATCATTTAATGATCTTAAAACTAACTGCCAGGAGAGGATTGTTATAACTCTCCAGACAACAAAAAGAGACTTGGCATGGAGTGCAGTATCCTTTCTTTTATTTAACAAATGTTTACTTTCTGGCCACTACATTTTTTTAAAATTGTAAATATTATCTTCTGTTTAAGTTAGTCTTGAGCATGCTGATCTAGGAGGTTAATTTTGAGTGTGGAAAGTTCAGGGCTGCATTAAATGATGGTTAAAAGGGTAATAGTGTGGCACTGATAAAAGAGATCCTTTGGATTGGTGATCTGACCATGACCACCAACCTCAGGCAAGTTTCCCTTGGTCAGGGAAAGATGGCAGGTGTGGGGCACATCATTTCCCCTTTTATAATAACTGAGGAATCTGAGGGACAAATGTTGGACACAAGCTCTACACTCTCACTCAGTTGCCCTCTCTCCTAGCCAGTGAGAACCAAAATTCAAGTCTTCTGACTCTTAGCCCAGTTTCTATTCATGTCAACCTTGTGACCCCTGGTCTTCAGGAAAGCAACAGTATAAAAGCTGTAGAGACCTGGAGGGCAAATTTAGTAGAATATCTCCATGACCTCAGAGAACTAATTGGAAAAACAAAAACTTGTAGCTACTAGTTAAAAGACAGTGTATGGAGTAGGATCAAAACAAGGGGGGTAGTGGGAATTGCATGGGGACTATAATCAAGATGAAAATGCATACACTGTGCAAAAATGAAAAATGATGTAAAAAATATATAAAATTAAAATAATAATAATAATAAAATCTAAACAGATCTTTACACAAATACTTAGCACTGGCCTTTGAGGAACTAGGCTGTCTTCAAAGAATTAAGATTGGAAATTATAAGGAATTCCTTTCAGTGTATACTTCAGGATAGTTTATGGAAGAAAGATAATGCAAAATTTTAATTGTCCCCATTAAAAAAATGGGTGTTGGCTTTGCCGACAACATACTCCTCTCCCCAGTTAAATATTGGCAGATGAATGTGCCTTTATACATTAAAATGACATTTTAAATCCCCCCCCAAAAAAACAGTGTATGTATATGTGGCAATTATCAAATGAATGGAATAGATAGTAAGTGTTAAGAAGTTCATAGAAGAGAGAATTATAATGGAATGTAGAATTCATAGAAGATTTCTTGGAAGAGGTAGATTTGAAAGAAAGGCAGTAAGAGAAAGTTGTCAGGCAGTTCAAAGGCAGTACCTTTGAACAAGAGCCTTTGAAGTCACATAAACCTGGGCTTATGTCCTGGATCTACCATTTATTAGCTGTGTGGTTCTAACCAAGTTATTTTATTTCTCTAAGTATTATCTGTAAAAATGGGAATAATTATTAGCACCTTCCTGATAGAGTTTGTTGTTGTTAATATGTGAGATGATGTGATATAAAGTGTTTAGTATAGTGACTGGTAAAGAATCAGTGTTCATTATTAGAACAGCTTAAGCAAAGGAATAGGCATGAGATATAAGAAGGATTGCCAAAACATAATGATTGAATTAGTAATAAGAAAATTCACACCAGACCGCGGGGACTCCTGAGTGCCAGAATGACAAGTTTTCACCCAATGGTTTCCTATTCTATGTTGTAATTCGGTATCTTTTCTTGAGATAAAAATCTTATTCTCTTTTTTGCACAACGTATGCATTTTCATTTTGGTTATATTCCCCATACAATTCCCACTCCCCTTATTTTGGCCCTAATCCCTCCTCTCCTCCCACCACCCTCCACCCCCATAGTGTGTCTCTGGTTTATAGTTACTTGTTGATTTTGATTTTTTTCTTTATTATAATTAGTCCTTTTTCTGGTCCCTTATTTAGGTTTTCTAAATTCCTGCTATGAGTGAGACCATCCAGTAACGCATACATTGCACAAAAATGAAAAATGATGTAAGAATTATATAAAATAAAATAAAATACAAAAAAATAAAAATAAGAAAGATATAGACAGAGGCAGAGGTAATCTTAAAATTTTTCACATAATTCTACATAACAGTATTGACACATATCTCACATGAAATAAAAAATAATGCATAATTAAAAAAATCATATTCTCAATAGGTAAAAAGGATATGAATTGCTCTGGTCATAATAGCAGATGCAGAGAATCCAGAGTCCTGCCTGCTCAGCTTCCCCACCATACCCAACATCCCTTGGAAGGAAACCCAGATTGGTAGCCATGGGTTTCCATGGCTTTTTGACAAGTAGTCTGTTGACAATAGTAAATATTAAGAGTTTTCTGCTCAGGGAATGATGAACATATACCTGGCAGCAGGCAGAATACGATGGAGGACAGAGACATGGAGAGCCACTTAGCATCCTGTCAGGTGATAAGGATCTGAAATGGAATAGAGCAGTGGCAGTGAGCACAAAGAGTAAGAGAGATGTGCCAAAGACATGGCAAAGGAGAAGTTGACAGGTCTTTGTGAGATTTTGGGTAGGGAAGAGCAAAGAAAAAAAAGATGAAAGAGGGCCTCCCCGGTGGCGCAGCGGTTGAGCGCTGGGTTGCGAAGCTGCCCGCAGCCTCTGCAGTGCCGGTTCGATTCCCGGCTGCTCCCCGGCCACCAGAGGAGGGTCCCACATGGTGCGCAGACCTCTCCTGCCGCCCGCTGCTCCCCTCAGCAGTGTACTTCGGTCCTTCTGCCTGCTCTGCACCCCGCCCTGGCTCTGGTGAATTCTCTCACCCTCCCCTGCTTCTGACTGTACCCAGTGCATGTATAAACGAAACAAATGAACAAACAAATAAATAAATAAAACATGCCTCTATAAAAGAAAAAAAAAAAAGATGAAAGAAGATTCATGGGCTATAGACTTAATGCCATTCTTCATTTTCCAAAGAAATTTAGTTAAGCACTACTATAAAGTAATGGTGGCTAAAGCCATTATTATTATTTCACAAAGTTCTGGGTAGTTTAGAATAACAATACCTAAATTATTCTTTGAGATGATAATGTAGGTTAATTGAGAGGGGTTAGTGGGAAGTAAAGTCCCAGGTCTGAAAGCTTAGAAAACACTGAGTTGAATAAATTTAAAGTCTTCTTTACCCAGACTTCTGATTCTTTAGTATGCTGCTGTACATACTGAACTCTTAAGAGAGAGATGGGATAAGCAGTTTTGCCTAAACTTATTTGACCAAAATTTTCTTTTTAAGAAATATTTTTATGGGATTAGTATTTTTTGCAAACACTTTGTGATACACTGCTCAGTAAAAGCCAACAAAGGACTCTTGAGGAGCCTCATTCCAATCATCAATCATTACTGGGAATATTCTATGTGTCAGGCACAAGACTTCTGCCCTCAAGAAACTCAAAGTCTATACAGATTATATACCCACAATATCTACAAAATGTATGATGTGTTTTGACAAAAGCAAGCAATTCATGCCATTCTTCCACCAAGAATTTGGTAATTAAAGTGGCAGGTGATAAGTCTAGAAAGGTAGGCAATAGTCTTTATTATTATTGTCATGCTATTTGCTAAGCATCATGTTAAGCATCATTCATGCATTACATCAATAAATCTTTCCTACCATCTCATAAGGTAGTTGCCATTGTCATCCACATTTTACAGATGTAAAAATGGAGGCTAAGAGAGCTTACATAACTTACCCAAGGTCTCATGCACCCTAAAGGCAAAGTCTGAGCACACCTTGACCTAACAGAGCTCAGAATCTGTGTGCTTTAGCCAATGTGATACATGAACTTCTCAAACCTTGTAAGCTGTTTTAAGAAGAGTGGACTCCACAGGGGAGGCCTGAGAGAGGCATCTAAACCATCTTTATATCTCTTCCTCCCCTATGAAAAAAATTTTTGAAAACACTTTGAGTCAGACCCAAAACAGAAGGAAATGACACTTGCTAAACTACCAACCCACATCTGCTTTGCAGGGATGCTCCTGAGTCCCAGCCTCCAAATTGCCTGGGGATTTTCAAATGAAAGGCCCTTATGTGTCTGCAGGTTACTATCCTGCTGGGTTATCTTCTTCAATAACTGTTTCTTAGTATTGCATTGTTGCACCATGAAAAATCTTGTTTTATTATACCTTCTTCAGAGAATCGGTAGCTCTACATTCTTCCTGTCGTGTGGGTTTACTGAGAGCTAACTTTCAAAGTCATGCATTCTATGGTAAGTGTATTTTAAACCATGCAGCATCACATTAAAAAGAAATGGCAGTCATTCTGCCCTGGAAACTGTTCCCTAGCATGACATTACTTTAATTCACTGGCTCCTTGTAATCAAGATCTAATAAACAGCACCTTTAAATAAGTCCTACACACAGCCTGCATTGTTACAATCAATTGAACTACTTAAAAAAGAAAACCTCTGAGGCTATCTGGAGGCATTCTGTGCTTCCCTCTGTTTTATGGCACAACCTTAGACACAACGTGTAAAAAGGTCAAGACAGCATGTAGGCTTTTGCATTAAACAGCAGAACGCTAATTAGTTTTAGTGACAAAGGGGTTCTGTGAGCATGCTCTAATATTTTGATGCTTAGTTTTGTTTGAAACCTTTAGCCATAATACACAAAAGCTCTTCTGTCTTCCAGTTTTTCATTTCTTGATTTTTCAACCCCATCATCTCTTTGAACAAAGAAATATATCTATATTTTCATTGAAAAATCAGCTCTAAAATCTACTTTCCAAACTGTTTATTTTTAAAAGTCCAAAGAAAATTCAATGTGGAACACAATATCTAATATGGAGCCTAATATTTCTTTATTAGTTTCAACCATTCTTTCAAATATCAAATGTAAATTGTGTTGAAATATACCAGCAATGAATTTTAATATGTATGCATGTTAACTATCTACAAGTGTACTGCTATAAAATGTCAAACATTAACTGCTGAAAGTTAAAAATTTCTAAATGAATTTCTACAGCCCTCAAATCTATTTTAATAGAAGAAACTATATTGTTCTTCAAAATCAAAGAGTTGCTATTTTTTCATCACTGTGTTTTTACCTATATTCTTACCCTTCTTTTTTTAGAATGTAGGTAAATTCCTAAAACATCTCTTGATTAGAACACTGCAACTGAAGAAAATAACACTACTTGAAACTTCAATGACAAACTGATATTCTTCAAAATACCAATT
The DNA here is from genome assembly GCF_964194135.1 of Talpa europaea. Taxonomy (NCBI): domain Eukaryota; kingdom Metazoa; phylum Chordata; class Mammalia; order Eulipotyphla; family Talpidae; genus Talpa; species Talpa europaea. Next base: position 58,977,678 of record NC_140076.1, on the reverse strand, counting down.
ATTATGAGTAATTATAGTATAGTATACTATGACTCTCTATAAAATAAATAACAAACTGAATGAATTTTCCTCAGCTAACTGGGAATTGGCAATTCCTGTACAAGACAGATTTATGCCACTTTTGGTATTCACTGTTTTTAAAAATCAGTTTGAGGTCATAAGTTTACATTGGTCACCATATTTTCAAGAGGTTATTGGGCTAATGCTTTAATAATAACTTCTGATGCTGTTCTCCCATGGGATTAAAAGCAATCAAATCTGTAGGTGGGAAAAAAAAACCCCACATTCTTCTTTGTTCCCCCTAGCCGACTTGGCTATGGTCTACAGAAGCTGAACTTTCATTAAAAGAAAATAAAGTTTCTAGCCCTTCATCTTGTAAAGGTAGCGTCTTTATACCGTAAATCAATACAGTGCTGTTTGGTTTGCTCTCTGGCTAGACCAAAACAATATAGCATCAAGGGAAGGGGGAGCATCCCTTCCAAGCCATTTGTCTTAATGGAGTGCCCACTTCAAAACTTACTTATTTCTGCTTCCATGATACCAATTTAATTGTTATCAAGCCAGACCCCCCCAAAACAAATCCAATGAAAAAGCCAATTCTTTATAACCAAAATGGGATGTATGTGGGTGTGCTGTAGACTGCTTACCATGTGCCAGACACTGTACTCAACCTGTAAATGCATTCTCTGAGAGAGGTGTGTCAAATCTCCAAGTTACAGAGGGATAATGTAGACTCAAGGAAGTTAAGTAACTTGCTGGAGGTCACACAGTTCATTAAATGGAGGAGCTGGAACAGTAACCTAAATATGCCCAATCCCAGATTTTAGTCTCTTAACCACAATGTTATGTTGTCTAGCAAAAGCGGCATGCTAATTCTGCTTTCATTTCCATTCTATGCACTGAATAGACACATATATGCTGTATAGCTATGGATTCTATATCTCTGAACACTTTCAAGATTTTGTCTTACAGTAACTATTATTGGAACCAAATAAGATGGTATATTTTTGGTCCATAATATTTTCTGCACCCAGTAGAAATGACACTTATATTCTAAAACACCAAACATTAGGGAAAGCACACAAACTATGATGTTAAATTTGCTGGGTAATTTAGGTATTCTCTGAGACTTATTTTCCATCTGTAAGATGGAAATGATAATACCTACCATTTAGGATCATTATTAGGATTATAGCTAATAATTTATCAAATTTGAGTTCCATGCCAGGCACTATGCAGGAGTTTTTCTTACATGATCTCATTTCATCCTTACAGTGACCCTCTATGGATTTACTTATCTAGACACAAATCGCTCTTTTCATTTGAAAAAAAAAATATCATTTGTTGGCTGCTAAGGATACATTATTCATGAGAATCATGGCCATTGGCCTCTTGATTGGCAATCATTAAAGATGATAACACAATTTCTATATGTGTTGGGGTTTTGATGGTTGTGGGGAATGTACAAACTAAAATTGAAGATTCTTTTTTTTTTTTTTGAGGCATGTTTTATTTATCTATTTGTTTGTTTGTTTTGTTTATACATGCACTGGGTACAGTCAGAAGCATGGGAGGGTGAGAGAATTCACCAGAGCCAGAGTGGGGAGCAGAGCAGGCAGAAGGACTGAAGTACACTGCTGAGGGGAGCAGCGGGCGGCAGGGGAGGTCTGCGCACCATGTGGGACCCTCCTCCAGTGGCCAGGAGCAGCCGGGGATCGAACTGGCGCCGCGGAGGCTGCGGGCAGCTTCGCAACCCAGCGCTCAACCGCTGCGCCACTGGGGAGGCCCTAAAATTGAAGATTCTTTACCTGGTCTGGTAGCCTTTAAAATTTGTGATAAGGTTGTTTTGTAAAAGTACTGCACTTCAGTTATGATTATTGCCTGAGGTCTTTTACATACAATAAGCAGTACTCCCTGAGACGTCTTCTCTGTTAGTCAGGTTAGAGTAGATTTCTTACTCTTTTTCAAACACATATCCCTCGTCTTCTCCAGAATTTGTTGATTGTGTACTCTGCCTGAAGTATTTCCACTCCTTCAGCTCAGTTTTCCAGATCAACCCATTGCTTAATCACACATTTGTTCAATTTATAGAGCATCAACTGTGTGCCAGAAGTTATTCTGGATGCTTAAGACTCAAAAGCAAAAAAATAAAATAACAAAGGATGAAATACCAGATTTAAAAAAAAATCCTAACTCCAGGAGCTTACACTTTAGTACAATAATTAATCATTCATTATACCTGTAGCAGAGAGGAGTCTTCTGAGTATGGACTGAGGATGTAAATGGTCAATGGCTACAATATTTCAAATGAAGCACTAATAACACACTTGAAACCTCATTTCTTTAGTGGGGCCATACATAAACCTCTGGGTTCTGAATTACAATAACCTTATGAAGTAGGTAAGTAGAATTAAGTCACCCCACTTTTGACGAAGTCAAGGATGGGGGAAATAGAACTTGAAACCCGTGTTTCTGCCTTTCCCTTTTTCAAGGAGCCACACTTTCTTGCCAGTCTAATGATTCATTCTATTTGCCTTTTGATCCTGTTTCACCATCACCAGCTGATTAGTTTCTCAACTGTGCTCCCTTCAACTATAAAGGGATCAGGAAAGAGGCATGCTGAAGTACACCAGGCTTTGAAAATCTGGGTTGGTTTTTGGAAAAGTCCAGATGACCAACTTAAAACAAACAACAGTCCTGTATTTTAATAGTGAAGCAGCACATTATTTTTCAAGAATGTAGCTACTAGAGCATCACAATACCCAATATGTCTTGATTCCTAACTCAATATTTTTAATTACTTGCCTTTATTGGTCAGACAAAATGTAGAATCAAGTTTCAAGTAATACCTTTTATTGGACTAATGGTGGAATATTGACAGATGAGCTTTGGGGATATAGAAAACTCCCCTCTAGGTCAGTAAGGGATTGACTCTGAGGAAAGGATTCTGGAGGCAGAGAAGCCTGTCTGTCAATATTGTATAGTTTGTCCGATAAAAGGTATTACTCAAAACACCCCAGATTTTTTTTACTTTAACATAAAAAAATGAATCTTGTGAGCTAAAGATATTACTACATAGGATGAATCTTATATAAATCAGTCATTTGAACTTTCTAAGCCTTACGTCCTCACTCAAGTAAAATGATAATAAAATCTGCCTTATCCACTTTATAGGGCTATTGTATATCATTAAACAATGTTTGTGAAACACTTTCATAATTGGAAATTGTGATAAAATATGTGATATTTTATTAGTAGTATCTCTAAACTATTCATGGTAATAAGTGTAAATTAATACATATCAAAGAGGTGCTAACTCTGCAAATTATAATGGCGGGAGTCTTTCTGTAATTCCATTTCAAAAGTCAGGATTTATGATGTTAATTCCATTTTTGAAAAACTATTTGAGTCCTTTCTTTGGGCCAGTATTTCCATTTGGGATAGAATCTATTTATCAATAAAGCAAATAAGATGTCATGCATATTTGGTAATACTCAGTATAATGATTCCCTCGATCAGTACTTTCAATTAGCTAAAGAAAACTGGAATTGTATATGCAGATGGATATAAACACCTTATAGTCAGTTATATAAAAGATAAACCCTTTTAATAGCAGCTGTTTAGGTTGACTTATGTATTTGCCCAAATCTGAAATTTTTCTAAAGTAATAGAAGTCATATCAGCTGCCAGTTTTGCTATAAGTGAGTATTTAATAACAATTCAAGTACTTTGTGAGATTGTTGCCTCCTATAAGAGGCAGTAAATAGCAAGGGTAAAATTTCTAAGGAACCTGACAGTATAGGGCAGAGGCTTTAGAGACTTCAGTTTGTGATCTATGACTATAGGGGAACATTTGTACTGAATCAGCCAAGGCAATTTAATGAAACAACTTGCTTAGTGGATTCTTTTTTGCTAAAGGAATAAACAGATTCAAATGTATTAACATTACATTAAACTAACCCAAATTCAGCTAACTTAGTTCACTTCCTCAATAATTCACTCAACAGCCACTGTGAATAATTCCTTCGACAGGCACTGTGCTAGATGTCAGGTTGCTCATTGTTTATGAGATAGGCAGGTAGGATAACAAATGCAATATGATGGGAATGGAGGCAAAACTGTGAAAGGAGAGCAAGAAAAGTTCCCAAGAAAAGCTGAAGAAAGGCTTCCAAGAGAGATGAAAGTTGAGATAACTGGGAATCAGTCAGAAAAATGGATCTTATGGAGAGGGAAATCCATAAGGGACAACATATGCCAGGCCCAGCAAACCTCCTGGTTACCTACTCTATGAGGTCCCTGAAGGTCTATGTAAGCTTATTTCAGAACTACGTCAGCTGATGTGGAGGCCCAGTGAAGTTCACTGTCTACAGTCTGCCAGAGGTCTCTGCTTCTAGTCCTAGAGTCTCAGGTGGTTCTGTTGCCTCAGTAATGCTCTTCCCAGAGCGCAGGAGGGAAGACCCAGTCTCTTCCCATTTGAGGGAACCAAAATCATTTTTGGAAGAGATTTGACCTTTAGGAAATAAAGCCCTGGGAGAGCAGAAGGAAGCTTAAACTTACTATTTAAACTTAAAATAATATTTTTCAGCTTTATCATCATACTTGATTTAAAATTTATTCTCACATGAGAAATCATGTCATTTCTCTTCATCAAGAGAATACAGCTTCTTTTTTCATTTTTGATGTCACCTCAAGCTGCTGTTCAAGGAATTTCCATTCCAAAGGGCAAGTACATTCAACTGGAGAAAAGAAACGAGGGTAGGTGGCAAAACTGAGAGCAGATGCTTCTTCAACTGAGCTTCAACAGAGGGAAGAGTTTCCAGACTTGAGATAATGAAGAAATGTTTCAGTCTGAGTTCACCCACTGGTTGAACTGAGGTTTGTTTCTTTGTTCCATAAGCAAAGACTGTGTGTGTGTCAAAGGATGGAGTTAATCACCTCTAGAAATAAGGTTGTTATTTTAAAAAACTAAATGCAACCTTAACTGTAGAGATACAATCAGAGCATTAATGACAATGATATCTTCAGTCAGCTAGAGAAATCGAAACAAGCAAACATGTTGTTAATACTTTTTTTTTTAATTCACTGTACTTTAAAGCAGAACATGACTTGACTATTACATTTCCATTCACAAAACTTGTTTGAGTTACTTTTTGAACAACTTTACAACATACCTAATTAGATATATAATTTTGTTACTCTAAACAATACTTTTCCTTGGAAAATAAGGCCTTTGACTAGTTACTTCCACCCAGTTGGTTCAGCTCAACATAGTCTTTTTAAACACTTTTTGTCATCTTAAGTCTTGCTGTCAATTAAGACTATGCACGATTGGCCAGATTTAAGTAAGTCATTGTTAATTTCATGAATGTAAAAGTATCCACTGTTTTCTAGTAATCTGGTAAATCAGTATGTCTAAGATTATTTCAGAAAGATGGGTAATTTCATAAGCATTTTTACAAAACTAGTAAATTTACTTGTTTGGGTACTTTTTTTTTTAAAGATTTATTTATTTATGCATACAAGAGCTGGGGTACAGGCCAGAGATGCAGGGAATGAGAGGATTCACCAGAGACAGAGTGGGGAACAGAACATGTACATTAACCGAAGTATACTGCTGAGGGGAGCAGCAAGCAAGACAGGAGAGGTCTGCTGCGCCATGTGGGTTGCTCCCTGGCTGGCTGGGGATCGAACTTGTCCTGCAGAGGCTGCAGATTGCTTCACGTTGCGGTGCTTTAACCCCTTGTGCCACCAGGGAGGCCCCAAGTTTGGGTACTTTTTAACACCTTTTCATAAGAAAATTATAAGAACACAACCTGTGAAAAGTCACAGACCCTAAAGAATAATTATCACCAATTAAAGAAAAAAGAAAAACACTGAACTGCTGATTATGCTCTTTCTCCTTTCTAAGAAATGTCACAGGGTTATTTTTTGTATTTGAGAGGACTAGTGTTTGTGATGACTAGTTCCTTCACATAATCACATGCTCTGCCTATACTTGTGCCCCGAACAATGCACTCCCTCAGACACAAAACAAGTCTTCCTCAAGATGCTCTTTGGGGATCTCTTCTCATTAGCTATAAAGAGAACATTTAATTATTTATTCACTCCATAAGTACTTACTGAACACCTACTCTGTGCCAGCTGATGTGCTAGATTCTGAGATCACAAAGGTGGAAATGATGAGCTGGACCCTGCCCTGACACAGTTTATAGTCCAGTTGTTGCAGATGCAGATAAGGAAAAGGACAATTACGGACACATAAAGAGATGGGAGTTAGAGAGGCTTTCCTGGAGGATGAACTATCTTAGCTAAGCGCTGAGCCAGGGGAGGGCACAAAAAAAAAAAAAATGAAGGCTAAGAGGTGTGTTTAAAAGAATTTCAACTATGAAAAAGGAAAGATTGAAAAAAATCAAACCAACCTTTGAAGACAAATATTTACAATTGGTCTTCAAGAGCCTTTCTAGATATCTATCTATCTATCATGTAAAATAGTAGGAAACAAAAGGGATTTGGGATTAGAAAACTGTGTTCAAGTTCAAATTTCTAATTCTTATGAGCTATGTGACCCAAGACAAACTCTCTGCGATGTAGATTTTTTTTCTCATTTGTGAAACTGGAATAATAATCTACCAGCTTTGCCATTCTCATAGAGTTGTTAGGCTCAAATGAAATAGTGGATGTGAAAATACTTTTTAAACTGCAAAGCATTACACAAATGTTAGTTATTGTTATTAAAACAAAAGTGGAAGTGGGCTAGTAGAATTAATAGGATTTTGATACAAGAAAAAAAAACAGAGATTATGAATATAAAGTGAAAGATAGTTCCCTTTCTTGCTAGGGTAATGGCCAAAATTAATTTCCCAAAGCCCGGGAAATTTGCCAGAAATATATGAAGGAGGTGCAAATTCCTACTTTAAAAAAGGAAAGAAATTTAATATGTGATAAAAAGCAGTGCTCAAAGGGAGGGGAGCTCTGCTCCCTATTTAAGATGTCAGAAAGGGAAGCAACAGGGTAAAATATACTATCAAGAAAGTTCTTAAAAGCTCTAATGACCATGTAGGTATTTCCAGCAGCTAAAGCATTAAAGTGAGTGCATAGTTTTAAAAAGGAAAATGTAAGCCTATTGGAGTAAAAATCAGGGGGAAAATCAAACTGAGATGAAATGTCTGTAGAAAAATCAGGTGATAGAAAAATGTGTAGGTAGAACAGAATGATGGAAGAGGAGAGAGAAGTTTCAGCAAGAGCACAGACACCCATTATAAGCCACAAATGTGCTAAGCATCTTTTCCCTCTGGGTACTGTGCATTATGCTAGCATAAGATAAGGCATAATTCCTGTTCTCTGGGCTCATCAGGCACTTGTAGATCTCGTAGACATTTTAGAAGCAAACAGAACAGAGAGTGATAATGGGCGTAAGGTCTAACAACAGATGGACTAAGGTGGTGCTAAAAGACAGATCAAAGATACTGGAATTATTTATAGAGCCATCTGAAGCCACACACACAAAAGAATATCCACAGCTCACAGCATGAGTGTATGATCACAGATGAAGAAGGTCTATGCTCCCTGGGACTGAAGACTACACTGCTGAGTCCTCTTTGGCCACAGGATCACAAAAGTTTTAAAACTTTTGTTTTAATAATAAGAAGTTGATCTGAATAAGAAGTTGATCTGACCATGTAAGAACCATGTCTAAAATAGTGAAATGTTCTCCCAGTTGGTGGGGTTTCTCTTTGTTTTTGTTATTGTCTCTTCAACACTAATGATAAAGGACTGATCACAAAAATCTACAAAGAGCTGATGAGACTCAACAACAACAAAGAAAATAATCCAGTCAAAAAATGGGCAGAAGAGCTAAAAAGAAACTTCTCTGAAGAGGAAATGCAAATGGCCAACAGGCATATGAAAAAATGTTCAACATCACTTGTAATCAGGGAAATGCAAATCAAAACTACCATGAGATACTATCTCACACCAGTGAGAATGGCACATATTTAAAAAACTAGCAACAACAAATGTTGGCAAGGTTGTGGAGAAAAAGGAACTCTCCTGCACTGCTGGTGGAGTGCAAACTGGTCCAACCACTATGGAAAGCTGTGTGGAGATTCCTCAACCTACTAAAGATAGAGATTCCATATGATCCAGCAATTCCACTCCTAGGTATTTACCCAAAGGACACAGAATCATTAATTCAAAAGGGCATCTGTACCCCTATGTTTATAGCAGCACTATTTATAATAGCTAAGCTTTGAAAACAACCCAAATGCCCAAAAATAGATGACTGGATCAAGAAGATGTGGTATATATACACAATGGAATATTACTCAGCAATCAAAAAAGATAAACTCATGCAATTTGCAGCAACATGGATGGAGCTGGAAGGGATCATGCTCAGCGAAATAAGCCAGAAAGAAAAAGAAAAATACCGGATGGTCTCACTCATAGCAGGAATCTAGAAAACTTAAATAAGGGACCAGGAAAAAGAATAACTATAAGAAAGAAAATATCAAAATCAACAAACAACTATGAACCAGAGACACTCTATGGGGGGTAGGGGGGCGGGGAAAGGAGGGGTTGGGGTCAAAATAAGGGAGTTGTAATTGTATGGGGAATATAAAAATAAAATTAAAAAAAAGAGAGAGAGAAAATAAAATAAAATAATGAAATGCACCAAGTCCCCCTTTCAGAAATGTCCTGTGCAGCTAGAATAAAGGAGATGAGGGAGAAGTAGAAAGGTATTATTTAGGAAATATCAATAGTTCAAAGGAAAGAGAGAGTACATTAGGAGCTATGGCTTCCCAGTGTTGCTTATGACAATACCATCATGTTCACCATTAGTTCCTTCATCACAACAGAGAACACTAATAATTTCAATATACCAAGCATTGTACTGGATGTTTTATATACATTATGTCATTTACAACTCCTCTATCAGATATACTTTATTATTCCCATGTTACAGAAGGGGAACATGTGGTTCAGAGAAATGAAACAATTAATTCAAGATCATACAGCTTCTAACTGGTATAAAGATCATGGCCTTTCCATAGGGACGAGAAGCAGAGTATGTGGGTCATGGTATACTTTAGAAAAATCATTAAACATGCTAGTGGGAAAAGGCAGGATGTATATTTCTCTGGATTAGACAGAAGTTTTTAGTGCAGTAAGTCATAAGTTTTCTTGAAGAGCTCACACAGATGCAATTTGTCGAAACACTGGTAAAATATTTGTGAAGATCCTATAAATAGTTGTTCAGGATCTTCATGTTCACATCAAAGGTCAAAGCAAATCAGGTGTTTGTACTATCCACAGGTAAGAGGTGCCAAGGGCTGGGATAACACAGGGTTTGTCCAAGGCACCAGAGATAACAGAGCTGGTGGAGAAATGTGGTCAAAAAGGGTCTGGGGTTATTCACGGTATTGAACATTGCACATAAAGGTCATGGAAAAAATGAAAATATAATAATGCTAATAATAAGCATCATTTATTGAAACTTAGGGTAAGATGCTAGGCTAAGGACTTCGCATGGAATAAGAAGTTGATCTGACCATGTAAGAACCATGTCTGTAAATAGTGAAATGCACCAAGTCCCCCTTTCAGGCTGTTTCATACCTGGATCACAGGTTTAAAGGTCAAGAAGCACTGCCTATTGAGTGGCTAGACAGGCGAAAGATGATAATGAAAACAAGCTGGTCAGCAATACTGGTCAGCATTGTGTGATTCATAGTGGTCAGCTGGTCAGCATTGTGTGATTCATCACTCCTACAATAATAAGATTTATTCCTAATAAAAATATTAAAAATCTATAGAAAGTTAAAAAAGAATGGTGATGTGGCAGCTACAAGTAAGCAAGATCATTTCAGCAACAGCAGGCTATAAATATTAAGTTCTATTTTTTTTGATTGAATAAATGGGCTCACATAAGGTTTATTGAACCTAGTGAAATAAAAATCCAGTTTTCCCCCAATACATTTCATGTATAAGAAAAAAATGATTAATCAATTTACCAACAGCTTTGATTCAAGATGACTGTTGGTAATATTAGTAGTAGTCATTGTTGTTGTTGTTTTTAATTGAGGTAACATCAGTCCACAGCGCTATATGTCAACATGATTCAGGGGAACATGTTCATACCTCCTCAGATGCATATTGCCACACCACATCCTCCACCAGAGCACCCAAAGCCCTCCTTCATAAACCATTGGGTACTCTCCCCAATTTTTTCTTACCTCGACCTTCAACTCTAGCAGCCTCAAACCATTCAGATATTTGGGACAAGAACACTCCAGGGAGAGGGAACAGTAAGTACAAACACCATGTGGTGGGAGTGTGCATGTTGTGTGTAAGGAATAAAAGATCAGCATGACTGGGGTGGTCCATTTAAAGGATGAGTAGTGGGAGATGATGGCAGAGGATTAACTGGGCCCAAAATTACTTTGGACTTTTTGGCCAAGATATGGTTTTGACCATAAAATATATAGAAGGAAATATAGGCGAAACACTAGGTGATTTGCACATCAAAGACATCTTTACAGACACATCACCCAAAGCAGTGATAGTGAAGGCAAAGATAAACAGCTGGGACTACATCAAATTAAAGAGCTTCTGCACAGCAAAAGAGACAATAACAAAAACAAAGAGAAACCCCACCAACTGGGAGAACATTTTTGCACCCAACACTAATGATAAAGGACTGATCACAAAAATCTGCAAAGAGCTGATGAGACTCAACAACAACAAAGAAAATAATCCAGTCAAAAAATGGGCAGAAGAGCTAAAAAGAAACTTCTCTGAAGAGGAAATGCAAATGGCCAACAGGCATATGAAAAAATGTTCAACATCACTTGTCATCAGGGAAATGCAAATCAAAACTACCATGAGATACCATCTTACACCAATGAGAATGGCACATATTAAAAAAACTAGCAACAACAAAGGTTGGCGAGGGTGTGGAAAAAAAGGAACTCTTCTGCACTGCTGGTGGGAGTGCAAACTGGTCCAACCACTATGGAGAGCTGTGTGGAGATTTCTGGACCTACTAAACATAGAGCTTCCATATGATCCAGCAATTCCACTCCTAGGTATTTACCCAAAGGACACAGAAACATCAATTCCAAAGAATACCTGCACCCCTATGTTTATAGCAGCACTCTTTACAATAGCTAAGCTTTGGAAACAGCCCAAATGCCCAAAAATAGATGACTGGATCAAGAAGATGTGGTACATATATACCATGGATATTACTCAGCATTCAAAAAAGACAAACACATGCAATTTGCAGCAACATGGATGGCGCTGGAAGGGATCATGCTCAGCGAAATAAGCCAGAAAGAAAAAGAAAAATACCAGATGGTCTCACTCATAGCAGGAATCTAGAAAACTTAAATAAGGGACCAGGAAAATGAATAACTATAAGAAAGTGAAAATCAAAATCAACAAAAAACTATGAACCAGAGACACTTTTGGGGGGGTGAGGGGCAGGAGGGGAGGGATTGGGGTCAGAATGGGGGGATTGCAATTGTATGGGGAATATAAAAATAAAATTTATTATTTATTTAAAAAAAAACTTAGAAGTTGGAATACATTAAAAATTATAAAGAAGAAAAATAAACTCAGTCATTATTGATCACCAAAAAAAAAAAAAAGATATGGTTTTGACTAACTATTGGAGTTTTTGTGATACTTAACCAAGATACTAAAAAAAGAATCAATGATACATATTAGGTACTCCATGAGTGAGACAGCTATTATCATTCCTTTCCCAACAATTAAAAGGGTTAGGATTTAAAGATCTTTCTTAGCAATTATTCCCAGAATGTTAAATAGAATAAAGTCCTAGATCCAAATGATTTTCCTGTCCCCATTTGCCACTTCTGTACCACCCTGGGGCACTGTTCCCAGTTAAGATATATTAGCATAGTTTGTCTTCATATCAAGTATGAGGCATAAAAGAGGGTACATAACAATATATATTGGGACACAAATGGAAGTACCTATGATTTTAATTATAATTTTTCATTTGCAGCCAAGGTAACCAATTATTTTGAATCCTTTTTTAAAGTCACTTAAAACTACATTAGTATTTTTGCTATATCTGCCATATATGGAGATATTCTTTCACAAGACCACTTCTCTTAGAGGCTTAAGAACAGTAACTGTTCAATAATTGAAAATGATGAGGTAATTGCTAACTTTTTTGCTAGTCTTTTTCATATTACTCATTATTCAAAAATAATAAATAATGCCCACAAAATATAATGGGCAGAGTTATTAAAAGGATTTCTTATGTATCATTTCTAGAATATTTGCAATTGCACTTTGTGATTCAGAGCTTAGTAGGCACAGAATTTAGAATAACTGTTTATCTGTGCAAACTTTCCTTAGCCTGTTGCAACTCCCAAGTCCAACTCTTACACATGGGTGTTGGGTAGAATATACTGAATAAAAAGTGTACAAAGGCTTAATTTTTCTCCTGCCTACAAAGATCTCCAAATCTTTACTATTCTGCACAGCTGCCTAGAATAGACAACAGTAGAGCTATTGTCCACGATTCAAACTGAGGAGGAGTGAAAATACCATTAACCCTTAAAAACAGAATTATCTTATTCTTTTGATTTCACTGCACTCTATAATGTGTTTGTGGCCATATTTGGATCATATCCGGTTAGAACACAGGAATAATAGATATCATTCAGATAATAATTAGCCATGTACTTGCAATAGCGGGATGTGAAGTCAAAGGAAAACACTAAAAATGTTGTTTTTTTGGACTATGACAAAGAGCTTTTTAAATGAATTTGAGCATTTTTTGCGACTGACTCATGTCTGGAGGCCTCCCTGTGGTCACCAATCTTTCAACTTTTGTACTTATAATTTCTATCTTTGACAATTTTAAATGCTAAATAACACTAGGCTTCTTATTGCCTGCAAGTACATATAGTTTCTCTTTGTTTCCTCTCTTTTTTGTTTGTAAGCAAATGCTACAATTTTAGATCACATGTTTTAGCCATTGTTGCTGATTAAAAGGGGTTATAACATGTCTTAGGACAATGGGCCCTACAATATCACCACTGACATTTTCAAATAATAAACTTAATTCTATAAATTCTGGGATGCATTTTAATTTTTAACTTGATTAAATTATGTATTATTTCTTGGCAAATTAAAGATCCAATGACAGCAAAATGAATAAATTATGATAGCATCATTATTTATTTACAGAAAAAAGACTGGAAGGAAATATACTCAGTGCCAATTTGGGGGAGGTAGACATATAAGTTATTAATTTCTTCTTTGTGCTTTCATATACTTTCCAAAATTTCTTCAATGATCATATATTGTTGTTACAAATAAATTGTGACAGACAAAAACAAGTCCAAAAATACTTATTAGGTCATTAATATATGAAAGTCACCTAAAATATGCTCCAACAAAAACAGACCCTATCAAAGGAAAATGCTTGGTTTCAAAACTTTCTTTTCTCAAAGGAATACCCAAACTTTGATTTTATAACACAAGATAAAGTTCCATTGAAACAGATACTTCTTGGCAGTTCAATATAGGAATTTTATTTCAAGCATATAGAGAGAAGAAGACTGAGAAATTCATATTTAGCTTTGGCATCTCCACCTTAGTTAAGATGTCTTAAAATATCCACCCATTCTTCACTGTTCATGCACCATCTGGATGCTGAAGTTAGAAGTGGGGGGGAAGTACACTGGATCATTTTTGCGGCAAAATCTATCTGCATGATTGATACTGGCTGCACAGAATCAATCTGCTGGGCTACATTTTGGCATTTTAAGCATGGACCCTTTCCCTCCTCCTATCTGACTCTTCAAAGATAAATTTCTAGATCTGGTGCTTTACTGATTTTTAAAAGGGACAACTCAGACTCCTTTCTCTCAGTCTAGCTACTCCTTCCCTCTCAGCAAAGATGCTACCCTTTTACTCTTTGGGAGAACCATGTCACGACTTAAAGCCACTCCTAAACAGCTGACAGTCCATGCTCAGCTCTATTTCCCTGAAGTTCCCTTCTGTGGGTCAGGCTTTATTGAACTTCAAAGACAAATACTGGGCACAGAAATGACACAGGGAGGGCAGAGGGGCATGAGAATTCGGCCTTGAGCATCCACAGGCTGAAACAGATTTTCTTTGTTCTTGACTGATGTCCAACTAATTGTTGGTGCTCAGCAAATGTGAAATAATAAAAATATTACTATTAACAAAAAAAAATAGGATTTTAACCAGAAAGATGTTTGGGAACTGTTGTTCATAAAAAGCTAATAGATATACTATGGCATCTTTTCTTTGATCTTTCCAATGTCCTAGTGTGAAGAAATTTGTAAAAAGTGCCTCCTTGAAGGTTGGAGGGGTGCATGAGATCAAATAGGGGAACAGGTCCAATGAGAAGTTCATTAAAAATCAAGTCATTTTACATCAAATATGAATATGGAAAGCTAAACTTATAAGACTGAAGATTCTGACTCCAAGCATCTTTTTCCTCTATCTCTGTTGGCTTTGGTGAGGGAATTATCAGTAGATGTGAAATACTGGTCAACATTTACAGCAACACAAAAATCTTCCTACTAGAAATTTATTTAAAGCCAAAACTAAAAGAAGAATTCTTGAGTATTTCCAGCCATCTTTTAAATTCTCCTTCTTACTTAAAAGCTAAAACAAAATTATCAAAAGAAAAGACATCAATAAGAATGTCAAAATTTGGAGCCTCCCTGGTGGCACAAGGGGTTAAGATGCAACCTATGAAGCAGTCCACAGAAACTGCGGTGCGAGTTCAATCCCCAGCTGGTCAGGGAGCAAACCACATGGTACAGCAGACCTCTCCTGACTCACCCCCTACTCCCCTCAGCAGTGTATTTCAGTCAGTCTGCCTGTTCTGTTCCCTACTCTGTGTCTGGTGAATCCTCTCACCCCCACATCTCTGGCCTGTACCCCAGCTCTTGTATGCATAAATAAATAAATCTTTAAAAAAATTTTTAAAAAGAATGACAAAATTTGGATAATTATAAAATTGAGTGATAGGGAATTCATTATGATATTACCTCTTTTTATTTTTGTATATCATTGAAATTTTTCATTATAAAGGTTAAAAAGCTAACAGCAAGTGATAATCATTTGCTCTTTCACTGGACCACAGAGTAGTTGCTGTGATCTCTAGAAAGTTTGCAACCCTGCCCACTGAGTTTAGTGGGCAACTAAACTCTACAGAGAAAGTTTAGTCAGTCTGGATAATCTACCAAGGTGTTCCTTCCTGCACTTGATTTCTATGACACTTTACTTCTTCGGTCACATTTTTTCATTGTGTCCACTAGATCTTATGAATTTTATACTCAGAGATCTAAGGGAGACCCAAGAAATCTGAGTCACTGAAACCTAGGCTTAAATTACAAATTTTATACACACTGGCTTTAGAGAAGTCACTTATTCAATCCAAGGCTCATTTTTTTCTCCTCTGCAAAATATGAATAATAGTAGAACTCTCTTCATTGGTTACTATAAAGACAAGGCATCGAAAGTACTTAAACACAGGGTCTGGTACTTTACATGTTCTCGGTAAATGTAAGCTATTGCTTCTTTTGTGATGGTGGCTATTATTATCATGGCCAATCTCTTGCATCCTGGAAATATCTGCCTTTGATCTATTCTTTTTGGTCAAAGAGACAGGAAAACACACACACACACACACACACTTACACGCACAGCAGAAAAATTAATAAAATTATCGGTGACTGTAGGGAGATGGCTAGTTTTTCTTGAAGCATATGTTAGCTTCACATAAAGCTTTACATAAAGAAGTCAAAGTAGGATGCTATGCCCCTTAAGGCTCAGATACCAGAGCTGCATGAGGCTTTCTTTGTTGAGTTGTGGAATTTTCTCTCTTACAGGAGTTTATATTACGAGCACTATTTTGTTAAGATACTATAAGTGGGCCTCCCTGGTGGCACAGGGGTTAAGCACTGCACCATGAAGCAATCTGCAGCCTCTGCAGCATGAGTTCAATCCCCGGACAGCCAGGGAACAACCCACATGGAGCAGCAGATCTCTCGTCTCGCCCTCTGCTCCCCTCAGCAGTGTATTTTGGTCAGTTTGCCTGTTCTGTTCCCCTCTCTGTGTCTGGTGAATCCTCTCACCCCCCGCATCTCTGGCCTATACCCCAGCTCTTGTATGCATAAATAAATCTTTTTTTAAAAAAGATACTATAAGCACAAGTCTGAGAGCAGCATTCGCAATTAAATTTGTGCTTTCTCTTTGAATGTACAAGCAGTGGCCCCAGGGATATTAAAGGTCTAGATATTTAGTCTAGTCTAGTAGATTTCAAAGACAAAGATTAATTAATATCTAGCCTGGACAAAAAAAAAAAACGCACTAAAAAATGCTAACAATTCCTTTATAAAAGCAAAAGAAATTCAATCATGTGAGAAACTATGACAAATACTCTAAGAATTCACATGTGATATCTCTATTTTCAAAAAGTCCTAAGTAATAGATAGATTGGTAGATAGATAGATAGATAGATAGATAGATAGATAGATAGATAGACAGATAGATACAACCCCATTTTACAGATGAGAAAATAGAAACTTGGCAAGGTTCAAGGTTTAATAACTTATCTGAAGCCACAAAGGTCGCCATAAATTTTGGCTATAGGATCCATAATAAATTAACATCATCTTACTGTTAATTTTTTTTATCTTCATTACATGTAAGTTCAAGAATGAAATAAGAATACCCAAAATCATTCTATTTTATGAATTACACCCTGGTTCTTCAAAAATCCATTCAACTTAAACAGACTAGATGCCCACATGATAACAGAGTCATAAACCTTAATGATCCTTTTCCAAGGAGGTTGCATTACACCTGGTAGCTTAAGATGAAGTTGGCAGGTATAGTCAGGCCAAAGCAAACTGGCTGCCAATGTACAAAAAGACTATCTATCCTTTCAGGTGTTAGGGAAGACACTCTGTATGCTCAGGGTTTGTAACCTTTTTTTTTTTAGCTCTTTACATGATAACTTTGATCTGCGAAGATTGTAGTAAAACAGGCGCTCTCTCTCATGCTAAATGGGACTGTAAATTTATACAACCATTTGGGAAACAATCATAGCTATAGGCAGCAAAAGCCTGAAAAGTGTTTTTGCCCTTGGACTCTAATTCACCTTCTTAGATCTATGACAAAGAAATTATGAGAATATGGAGAAGTCTTCTGCCAAATATGTTCATCACAAAAACATTTACAATAGAGAAAATTTCAAAGCAATCCAAAAACCTAACAATAAATCATAACTGAGTACAGCATAAGCACACAATGAAATAGTACGTCACCATTAAAACATATATTTATAAAACTATTACAAATTATATATACATGAAAAATGTTTGTGCTATATAGTGTTAAATTAAAAAAAAAAAACCTCTTGTTCCTCTCTTTGTGCAGTCCTTTCATCTGTAAAATGTAACTAAAACTAGTACTACCTTCTACCTAGAACCATTATGAAGATTAAATGCTAGCATAAAAGTAATTAGAGTAAGTGAGCACTCAGTTTTAGTCATAGAAAACAGGCATTATAGGTCCTCCCTGGTGGCACAAGGTGTTAAGCACAGCACTATGAAGTAATCCTCAGCCTCTGTAGCACGGGTACGATCCCCGGCCGGCCAGAGAGAAATCCACATGGCACAGCAGACCTCTCCTGTCTCGCCTGCTGCTCCCCTCAGCAGTGTCTTTCAGTCAGTCTGCCTGTACTGTTCCCCACTCTGTCTCTGGTGAATTCTCTCACCCCCCACATCTCTGGTCTATATCTCTGGCCTGTATTCAGCTCTTGTATGCATAAATAAATAAATCTTTTTTAAAAAAAAGAAGAAAAGAAAAGAGGTATATCATCCACATATTGTAGATATGGCAATTGAAGCACAGAGAGCATAATACAAGCAACAACTATCAGAAACTGGACTTGAGGCTGGGTCTGTCTAGCACCAAATCCCATGCCTTTAACCTCTATAGAATACCACCAAGAGAAGAGGCAAGTTTAGAGGATAAGTCGGATTAGAAAAGATGTTATATTGCAGTTTTTTAAATGTTGAATTTGAGATGATAAATTGTTCAAAAACTATGTCAAGAAGTCAGATTGTTTTATTGAACCTCATATTATTTTATATTTCTACTCAATATGTTTAAAAGAAGGCAATGCTCAAAATTAGACATGAAGAATAAACATATTGCCACACTGTTCTCCAAAACTAAAAGACAATCAATATATTCTTTTTTTTTTTAAGATTTATTTATTTATTTATTTATACAAGCACTGGGTAGAGTCAGAAGCACGGGAGGGTGAGAGAATTCACCAGAGCCAGAGCGGACAGCAGAACAGGCAGACCAATGAAGTACACTGCTGAGGGGAGCAGCAGGTGGCAGGAGAGGTCTGTGCGCCATGTGGGACCCTCGCCCAGCAGCCAGGGATCGAACCGGCACTGCAAAGGCTGTGGGCAGCCTCGCAACCCAGCACTTAACCTCTGCGCCACCAGGGAGTCCCCGACAAACAATATGTTCTTGAGGGAAAGAGAGGCAGGAAATCTCAGGAGAGGAACTCAAAACATTTGTGGAACATAAAACTTGCACCTAAAGAATGATGAAGACTAGAGGAATTGGAAAATTATTACATAAAGAAAATAACTCAGGAAAGTTAGTGTAATCTTGCTACATAAATTGCTAAGAGAAACTTGCATACAAAGACTGGCATAGGGGGAGGAGGGAAACTATTCCGGGCTGCGAGAAAGAATGAAAGTAAGATAAACAGCCTCGGGACAGGAAGATCAGCAAAATAACTGAATTAGTGGACTCTTCGTGGTTATAGTTGAGGTTTCAAGGGTAACTGTGCCTTTGAAAAGAATGAAAATAGTCAATGAGAAAAGGTCTATAATCTTCCAGGCTAAAACAAGTATGTGACTCAGGATCTCAGAACTGCCATCTATATGTCTTTTAGATTTCACATCCAAAAATATAAATATGAACTTTATATGATACATATATATATACACACACACACATACATATACACATATATTAGAAACAGACATACAGTAAGTGGACCGAGAAATGGTTCTTCAGAGAATTTAGTAAGGAGACAGATCTCACTTCCCTTTATTATTTTTAAAATATTAATATCTAACCAGTTATTCATTTTAAGGATGACATTTTATCTAATTTTGCATAATATGCAATAGGTAATCCCAGGGACTGTAACGATTCAGGAGGCCTTTTGAAACAGTGGTTTTAAACATATTCTACTACTTGTGTTTGAATTCCATTCCATACTTACTAGCTATGGGAATTCTAGCAAGATATTTAACTTCTTTAAGCTTCAATTTCATCATCTGTAAGATAAAACTAAACAATATCCAACATACAATGCTACACTGAAGATTTTAAAAGGTAAATGTATAATAAAATGCACTGAGTAAATGTTAGCTGCCGTCATTTACAGCAGCTTACCAAAGAGGCCCTAAGCTCCTTGAGGGCAGGAACTAAGTCTTTTTAATCTTTGCATACCAATGCCTTGCACAATTCCTGGGACATAAGAAGCATGCCTTAGCTAAACGGTTACAGAATGAGAGAAAAGAAGGAAAGAAGAGGTAGGGATGAAAAGGCAGGGAGAAGTTTAATGGAAAAACATGAACTGTCAATTGAATTTTAGTCTAACAAGAGATTTAAGTAGGAGGGCTTTATTTAACCTTCATTCACTTCTTCAGATCATTTATTCATTCAAAAATATAGAGGGATGGTGCTGAGGAGATAGCAATAGACAAATGGGAACAGTTGCTAGTCTCAAAGTAGTTACAATACAGCAGGGAACTGGGCCTTCCTGGTGGCGCAAGGGGTTAAGATGCAACCTATGAAGCTATTGGCAGCCACTGAAGCACTAGTTCAATCACCAGCCAGAGACCTACCTACCCATATGGCACAGCAGACCTCTCCTAACTTGCCTGCTGCTCCCCTCAGCAGTGTATTTCAGTGAATCTGCCTGTTCTGTTCCCCACTCTGGTGAATTCTCTCACCCCCCACACCACTGGCCTGTACCCCAGTTCTTTGTATGCATAAATAAATAAATCTTTAAAAAAATACATCAGGGAACACAGACATTAAAATAATAAGTACAGGAGGCAATAGGGCAGAGTGGTTAAATGTAGGTTCTTTAGGTTTGTTTCATATTTTAATGTAGGTTGTTTAGAGTCAAATTGTTGTGAGCGATAATTCAAATCTGAATTTTGAGGGAAAGATTAACTAGCCAAATGAGAAGGAAAATTAGTTAATTGTAAAGTCATGGAGGAAACAACAAAGAAAACTTGAATCTCTTCCTCTTTTCTCAACCCCAAATTGTTTGGGTAACAGTGTGAACTTGTGCTTTTTCTAGCCTGTCATTTTTTTGTTCGGTTTTTATAGTGTGTATGGTATTGACAATTGCCTGTGTAATCACCATGTTCCCTATTAAAATATAAGCTATATGTGTGACTGAGAACATCTGCCCTGCTTATTACAGAAACTCCAGTAAAAGTGCCTGGGATGGTGCTGTCCCATATGGTAGCTATACACATATATGGGCTACTTGGAGCTAGTCCAAACTGAGATGTGGTGTAAGTACAATATAACACAGGCATTTGAAAGCAGGGGGAAATATTATAATTACATATTGATTATATGTATAACATTTTTCATACATTGGATTAAACATAACATATTATTGAAATTAATTCTACTGGTTTATTTTTCCTCTTTTAATGTAGCTAGTAGAAAAAAGTTGAAACTACATTTATGATTCACATTATATTTCTACTGGAAAGATAAGATGGTCCATAAATTTTTGCCACATAAGTGAATGAATGAATTATTAAGAAGGCCTATAGGGCTTTAGAAAGGTTAAAACCAGGCTGTTCCTTGCAGAATGATACCTGGCATCTGGATGACATACACAGTCTCTACTAATTGGGAAGTCCAGAAGGGTAATCTGGGTATATGCCCCCTATTCCTTGGCAGCTAAACCACCAGTAATAGAGTTTGTAAGTAATAAGTGCTCAAAATACCCAATATTTTTCCCTGTCAAACAAAAAGTACCAGTCATGTGTGGAAAAGCAAAGAAGATTACAATCTTATTACAAGATTAAAACTTCATAACAGAGTACATCCAAGCAGGCCAAACTGATAAGGGTATGGAGAACATGCATTACATTAAACCATGAGTTATTTTATGCAGGACTGAAACTGTGGGAGGGAAATGAGAAGGAAAATTACAGAGGCAATAGAAGAAATCGGAATTTTATAGCATTTGGAGATAATCTTTGAAGAAAAATGCTCAAAGAAATGGTTTTGATTAAAAGAAAAAAATAGCCAAAGTGCCAATAATTTTCTAAGTTATCCTAAGTGACCCAAAAATATATGAAAAGACAATAAATAAGGAAGGAAGAAGCAAGGGAGAATAGAAAAAAAGAAAACAAAATGCCTTAAAACTCATACTCCAAAATGGCAGCAGTGAGGTTCTCTAGAAGATGGTTCAGTTTTTCACTATGCTTCTCTTTATTCTCCAAAATTTCTATAACCAAGTGTGACTTTGCCATCAGAAAAAAAATGCAATAAACAGTTTCTTAATTAAAAAGATAAAGGGGTTGAAGCTTAACACAGTGATGGAATGACAAGCCAAAAAGAGAATGGCGGATCTGTGGCAAGCCTGGAACCAAAACCATCAGGTGGCTAGGCAGAGTCTGACACACAGAAAACCAAGAAGATCAAATAGCTACAGGAATGATGGAGTGGGTACCAGCAGGGAGTAGGCCAGTGAAAGACCACATGCAAGAAATTGGGACTCAACCTTCGAAGCTTGAGGTGACAGAGCTAAGGGAACATGACAAATGAACCAACTTTCAAAGCTAAAATGATGATGGATAGACCTGGGAGCAATTGAAGCCTAAAAAGGGAATAAAAGTCCTGGAGAAAGTTTTGAACTTTATCAGGTTCTTTTCCAAAGGATGAAAAAAGAAGTACAGAGTGATCAACTAATTGTACAGTATCTGCTGTTATATAATTTAGTTAGGAATTCAGTCAGAGAAAACTAAGCTGTTCACACACCAAAACCTGCTCAAAGCAAGGAAATATATCAAGACTTTGGTCTCTTTCTGATGAGACTGCCTATACATCTGTTCTGGAAATCATTTATTCCACACGTATTTATTGAGATCTTACTCTTTTTCTGGGGGCTAGAGGAAAAAGTTCTAAAACTAGAACCCAAAAATCCAGTGACACCAGCTGGCTGCCTTGGTTTCCCAGATCTATGCGCTGAATAAATGAAACACCATGTTATCTGATAGGAATCAGATTCTCAAAGCATAGCACCGTTTTGTCATGAATGCCTAAAGACTTAAAAATTCCAGGCATCTAAGATTTATTAGATGTTCAATAATAGTTTGCTCCCAAAGTGTTGGGACCATTGAGGAAGCTATGAATGATGGCATGGGCTCGAATAGTATCTGCATTACCATCTGATGCTCTTTGTTTTCAATTACAAAGAAGAAAAAGCAGAGCTTCAGAAGATGAGTAGAGTACCCAATTTTCAGTCCTGTTCATAAACACAAAATAAGTCAGACAGAAGGTAAAAAAGTACATTAAAGCAGATAAATACAAACTTAAAAACCATCAATTTTCTAGATAGTATTGCCAAAATTTAATCATGTAAATTGGCATATGTACCTTTAATCCATAGTTATATAAAACAGCTTTTAAATAAGTGTCCTTCAAATATAAATATGAATATAAATATAAATATGCAAATTTCCTTTCTATAAATTGTTTCTATGCTACCTTGGCAAATCATCATTTTGTTTACATGGTAGAAACCATATTAGAAAAAAGTTCAACAGTAGCATAGAGTATCTGTCTTATAATGTCCATAGATTTAATAACAAAGCATTTTAAGTATGAAATTTCAGGAAAACCTAGGACACTTTGGGTGGATGCATATATAAAGAAAAAAATGGGCATTCACTGCTGAGTGCATGATGATCAAACCTTTTGGAAATGAGCCCAAGCCACAACTTTAAATACCAGAATATTTACATTTTCCTCTTTTAATTTTTATTTATTTATTTTTGGCTAAAGAAGTGTTTTGTCCATTAAGTGGTTAAAACTTAAGGTTACCCATCCAAGGAGTAGGAAATGAAGGTTCTCAGTTTGATGGACAACAGCTCAGAGATCCCTGATGTCTCAAAATATTAGGTTTCTCTTCTAATAATGTTGGAAATATTGCCTACTGTCATGATTAATCTGAGCCACAGCACAAGCTGATTGTAGGTGACACAGTCACAGAGCAGCGCCCGTGTTGGTTTCCACACACCGTCAAATCTGCTACAAATGCAGGGGTGAATGGGAGAGAACTGTGATACCAGGTTTCCTGGTGGCTAATAGATTGTGACATGAAAGAAGGAAACCTTTATTTTAATTCAAAAAACAAAAGCCAAATAGCAAAACTTATGTACGTGCTGAACTTTTTTTTCTTCCTCAAGTGGAAAACATTGACTTGCTAACAACTCTTGGCTGGCATCAAGGGAAAGTGGAGGTATTTGCAGATGTGGAGGAAGACATACAAAACATTTTTCAAATCAAAGGCTTGAATTATTGCACTGGGTTCATGAAGTTTCACAGGCATCTAGACACACCATTGTCTTCGCGCTGGAACAAGCCGCCCTTTCTATTCAAGAAAGAAAACAACCCAACGTTTCTTACAATCAGATCTGTATGTATCAAGGAGCTATCTATATTTTGAAATTCTTTGCATTGTCTGTGGAAGGGTGTGCTGTTTGGACCCAACAATGGCAACATTGATTTTAAGATTTTTGAATTTTGGTTATACAGAGCAAACAGTGAAAGAAAACTGCCCGCTTTCAGAACTACAACAACAGTGCTCTTACACAAACTCACTTCTCTCCTGACTGTTTTACATAGCCAAAGATCAATACTGCTCATTCAGCCAATGTTATTCACCCCATTTATCAGCTTCTCTCTTTAAAAAAAAAATTGAAATGATCTTGCCGACAAAGTTATGTCATCTTCCGCTCGTTCCATTGCAGGGTGCATAATTCACTTTGTTGTGTGCCCCCAACAATTGGGCCTTGTTTATGAACTTACATTTATTAAGTGAAAGTATTTGGAAACTGATGGTACATTCAAGCTTGGTTGCCATGGGCAGTAATCATGGCAGAAAGTCATGACCTCCCCATTATGCAGCAAGTAACTAATTGAAATGATACAAATTACTCCGATTCTCTGTCTGCCAATTTAGACCCTGGTTCTGGTCAAGGGTCAAATGAGCTCCTATTCATGAAACTATGTTTGAAGTAGCTGCTACCATAGCAAGGGGGTTTGGTGTGGGCATCACTACCCCTTTGGACTTTACCACATACTGTGTCAAGACAGTAAAGCAGTAAGTTCCAGAGCCTACCTTCGCCAACACATCAAAAGCTTACTGTTGTCATTCAGTTTGTGCTACTTGTCAACAGCACTGGACATGGTTTGCTAAACTTTACTGGCTAGAAATAAATGCTGTATTCAAAAGCCACTTAGGGAATCCATCCTCTTTAGCCCACATATCTTATTAGCTCTCTGATATGCCCACAGCAGAGGAAGCTAAATGCCATAAATGGATTCTCAACTTATCAATTCCCCGTTTAGTGTCATCTGTTTCAGCTTCTCTTTGCCCTGGCTCATATACACATACCTGCCAAATAAATAAGATAAATTAAAAGCCTAAAAGGTATATAGCATGCAAGTTCTTTCTTCAAAGCATAATCAGGATGATTATCTCTGTTTGAGAAATGACACTAAATGTTAATCTAATTGAATCTGGGAAATGTGGCAATAAAAAGTTAATAATTTACAGAGAAATTGTTCTTCAGAAAATTCTAAGTGAATGCCCACTAAATGAATTTCAGGAATTGTGCTCAAAGGCATATAGGATATGTGACAAATACAATGACTTACTTTGAATATGTTTTTTGCACTACCAAAACTATTTGCTTTAAAGAGGCATGCAGGTACATATATGTGCATGGAGGTACATACATTTTTGTCTGCAAAATTCCTAGGGGGAAAAAAGGAAAATATCTCCTTAAATTGATGAAAAGATGAAGCTACTTGAGTGTGTAAACTTGAGCATAAAGATTGACTTCAGTGGGTATATGCAACACTATTTCCAAAATCGGATTTACCTACAATTGATACATAAAAATATATTTCACAGAGAATTTTAAACGTGATACAAAATTTACCAAGTAAGGGGCTGCAAGGTTATTTGACATTCACTGTCCATTAGCAGCCCAATAGACACTACCTTACTTAGAATATTTCCCATCTCAAATCTGAACTTTTTTTTTTAAATAATAAATTTTATTTTTATATTCCCCCATACAACTGCACATGCCCCATTCTGACCCCAATCCCTCCCCTCCCGGTCCCCACCCCCCAAAAAGTGTCTCTGGTTCATAGTTTTTTGTTGATTTTGATTTTCACTTTCTTATAGTTATTCATTTTCCTGGTCCCTTATTTAAGTTTTCTAGATTCCTGCTATGAGTGAGACCATCCGGTATTTTTCTTTTTCTTTTTGGCTTATTTTGCTGAGCATGATCCCTTCCAGCGCCATCCATGTTGCTGCAAATTGCATGTGTTTATCTTTTTTGAATGCTGAGTAATATTCCATGGTATATATGTACCACATCTTCTTGATCCAGTCATCTATTTTTGGGCATTTGGGCTGTTTCCAAAGCTTAGCTATTGTAAAGAGTGCTGCTATAAACATAGGGGTGCAGGTGTTCTTTGGAATTGATGTTTCTGTGTCCTTTGGGTAAATACCTAGGAGTGGAATTGCTGGATCATATGGAAGCTCTATGTTTAGTAGGTCCAGAAATCTCCACACAGCTCTCCATAGTGGTTGGACCAGTTTGCATTCCCACCAACAGTGCAGGAGAGTTCCTTTTTCTCCACACCCTCGCCAACATTTGTTGTTGCTAGTTTTTTTAATATGTGCCATTCTCACTGGTGTAAGATGGTATCTCATGGTAGTTTTGATTTGCATTTCCCTGATTACAAGTGATGTTGAACATTTTTTCATATGTCTGTTGGCCATTTGCATTTCCTCTTCAGAGAAGTTTCTTTTTAGCTCTTCTGCCCATTTTTTGACTGGGTTATTTTCTTTGTTGTTGTTGAGTCTCATCAGCTCTTTGCAGATCAAATCTGAACTATTAAGAGGACGTCAGAACAGTGGTGAAACCATTTCAATGGCATTAATAGGTGTCTCTAAATTTGCAATGAGCAGCACACTAATAAAACTGCATTGCAAGGTAACTACAACATTGATATTAGCATTTCCCCTTCAGTCAAGTACTAAGCAAGTATGTGGCCTGCCCTTTCTGCAAGTCCCAGTCACTGTATCTCAACATGTCTAGCCAGTAGACACTAGTTTGGGTTACAGATGGGATCTGGGTACTCAAATTCACACGTTGGGTCAAATGCAGAGCATCACACACAAGTCTTTATGTCCCTGTAAAATGGAGTGGTTAAAAATGCCAACTTTATTTTCAGCCAGACCTGAGTTCAGGTCCAAGTCTGTCACTAACTAGGAACCCTAGGCAAATAATTCAGCTTCTTTTAATAACAGTTTTCACATCTATTATAAAAAACATTTTATCATAATGTCCAGCATAAAGTAAGTGCCTTTGTCAATGATAGCTGTTATTATCACAGACAAAAAAGACCACTACCAAAAAACACTATTACTACAGGAAAATTCAGAATTTAAAAAAAAATTAAAGTTTTAATTATTGCTGTCAATTAGGTAAATTACTATTATCATGATAGCTGTAAAAATTCACAAATATTTATCTGTTTCATTTTTCATTTATTTGTTCACTAACCAAGTAGACTCTGGAAATACAACACTGAGCAAGATCAACATATTTTCTGCCCTTCTCTAGCTTACAACCCAGCAGGCACAAAAATCTCAGACAGTAAATGTTGAAATATAGACATACAGGGTGAAATGGGAGTTCTGAGCATGGAATATAATCTGCCAACAGTTATGTCCGGAATAGGGTCTGACCACTTATTGTTGACTAGAAAAAGCAAGCAAGAATCTTTGGCATGGATTTTTCTCCCAAAAGCCTTTTTCATTCCAGGACAATTCTCCCCTGTTGCTAAAGGAAGGCTGTACATTGAAGGTTCTTACTACCATGCTTTACAATAGTCTTTGGTGGTATTTCAAACTGAGTTATAGGCTTAGCCTTTCCACCTCTGTGCTTTTCCTCATGCCATTCTACTCTCTCTTCTAGCTGTGGCAACCTTCTCTACCCTTCCAACCTCAAATATTCCAATCCTTTCCATCCTCCAGACTCATCTCCTCTGTCAGCAACTCCTTGAAGTCTTTCTCAATTTCCTTCAACAAGTTGTTTTTGTTCTTTTCTTCAGATTTCCTAGAACCATGAGTTAAATACAACTGTCTCTAATATGTCATCATTTGACTCCAGGAAAGGGCTCTTGAGTAGATGCCTACATCGTGTGTCTCCACGTAGAACATAAGCTTCCTAAGGGTAAGAACCAAGTCTCATGCCTAAATACCTAGCACAGTACCTCAAACTTGGGGGAATTCAATAAATGTTTAATAATGATGATCATACTTGTTCTTATTTGAAATGTATTTTTTCAAAAGGGCAAACTCGAGGGACTGGACTCAATCACCAGAAAAAGTTACAAATGAGTGATTCTCTTGATTCTGAAAGAAATAAACAGTCTACCAACATTAACAGAAGTCCTTCCCTGTTAGTATTAAACACGAGCATTATAAAACCATACATCTGGCAAGTCAGTCAGTCAACAAGTTTAGTGAGTCTCTATTATTTATTAGGAACTGTGACAGGACCTGGAATGCAGTAACTCATGGAGTTCATAGTCTTGTACTTAGATGTTTAAAAAATGATTAATACTATGACAGTCCAAACTCTTAAATAGACAAAAGATTGAACAAATAGTTTACAAAAGAAAATATACATATGGCAAGTAAACATAATCAGTCATCAAAAAATGTAAATTAAAATATCATAACATGTCTAGTACATGGCTAAAATTAAAGTAATTGACAATACAATGTTGATAAGAATGTAGAAAAACTGGAACTCTCACATATTACCTGAGCGGGGGGGAGTGTAAAATGGTATAACCACATTAGAAATGTTTGTCAGTTTGTCGTAAAGTTAAACATACCAAATGACACAGAAATTCCACTCCTAGATGTTTACCAAAAGAAATAAAAACATGTCTATTAAAGACTGCTTATAGCAGTTTCATTCATAATAGCTAAAAACTGGAAACAATACAAATTTCCACCAGCAGGCAAATGAATTGTGATTTATCCATTGGGTGGAATATCACTTAGCAATAAAATGGAATGGATTGCTAAAATGCAACAACACAGATAAATCTCAAAAATATTATGCTGAGTAAAAGAATTAAGACACTCTAGATAGAGCAAAAATAACCAAAAGTCACAGAGAACAAGTCAGTGTTACCTAAGGTCAAGTATAACGGGGGAGAGGTGGGTGTGTGGCTAGACTGCAAAGAGGCATGAGGGAAATTTTGAGGATGATAAAATGTTCTGTACTTTGTTTGTGGTGGTGATGGTTACATCATGATACACTTGTCAAACTCATTGACAAATGCACACTTTAAATGTGTGTAGTATATTATATGTAAATTTTGTCATAATAAAATTGATTTTTTTAGGCTGTAATAGTCTTGCCAAGGAGAAATACAGGATACATTAATTGATAAATACATCTTAAGATAAATACAAATGTCTGACCAACGATATAATTAATTTGATTTTAATCTGATACTGTCTTAAAAAAAACATTCTGAGTATATGCTTTTTCCATAATTAAATTATCATCTCTGTGAGAGTAGAAGAGGAAAGGAAATTCATATTTATTAAATATCTCCTATAAGTCTGGCATAGTGCTAACAGATTTATGTAGGGTATCTCACATAATACTAGCATTAATCTTGGAAGATAGATAGTATTATCATTACTTTACAGTTAATGAAATTAGGTCTCAGAAATTAAGTACTTGCTCAAGGTCATATAGTTGCAAGTAGTGAAGCTAGAGCTTGAACCCAAAATCTGTTTACCTTGAAAGCCCAAATTCTTCCCTGGAGTTCCCTGAATGACCAAGTCCTCGTTTCTCTGTAATTAAGCTTATCTTATTTTCCCCTGCTACAATGTGCTTCTTATCTTCTGATTTCTTTCACATTTTTCAAGATCTAAGACCTCTTTCCTGACATAGAGATTTTACCTTCTTCTGAAATTCCAGATCAAATAACAATCTGATTCATTTTTGCATTTAATCTTAAAATGACTTATTTTAGCATTTAATTATTTTATAGCTAGGTCTGCAAAGTCCATACAAAGTCCAATAAGTCATATTTAGAACAGGCATTTCTCTGAAAGGCTGTCTAACAATTCTATAATTATAGCGCTCTTCATTGCATACATACACTGAGGTAAGTGCTTCACAGATGTTACCTCATGGTTTCCCCTTTTCTTCTTTTTAACATATTTTAAAAACAGCTTCATTTAGGTTTAATTTACAAGTGAAAAATGTGCCCATTTTAAGTGTATTATTCAATGACTTTTAGTAAACATGCAAAGTTTTGCAATCATCACCATAATCCTATTTTAGACTATTTCTATAATCCCCCCAAAATCCTTTGTTGCTTAGTGTAATCAATCCTTATTTGTACCCCCAGACCCAGGCAACCACAACTCTTTCTGTGCCATAGGCTTGTCTTTTCTGGACATTTCACATATGGGGAATGCTACACTATGTGGTTTTGTGTGCCTAGCTTCTTTCGCCCAACATAATGTTTTTGATCTTTATGTAGCATGCATCAGTAGTTCACTCCTTTTTGCTGCTGAATAGAATCTCATTGCATAGATATACCACAGTATGTTTATCTAATCACACATCCAAATGATGGAACTTTGTGTGTATCAAATTGGACAGTGTCCAATTTTTTACTTTTATGAAATTCCCTCCATGAGAAAGATATCTGGGTCTTCATTTTATAAGAAGAAAATCAAGGCTTAAAAAGTAATTAAATATCAAGGCTTAGAAAAGAAACCATTTTGCTCAAGGTCAAATACCGGTGAGTCAGTCTAATCTCTGCAACTCCAAAACCCTGTTCTAAGACAATGGTAATTAAATTTGAGGATTTTGCTGACCTGAAAACTAAAAAGCAAATTTTTTTTTTTAAATATGAGCGAATAAGCCTAAATTTGCCATCCTTTGTATTTTGAAAAGGGCATTTTAAAAAAGGAACTACCATCTACTATCAGCATTATTTCATAATAGAAAGGCTATCTTTAACACCTAAATTAGAAGAACAAATTAGGCTTTATAGAAAAGCTTACTACATTGCCCTTATTTTTCTCATTTTTCTACAAAAAGTTAGTGAAGACAAGCACTTATTTAAGAACTATTGCTCCTATTCACTAAGCTACCGAATTAGTAGAGCCACAAACAGTGCTAAACTAAATTAGATTAAATACTTTGAGCTCCTTTTTAAAATGATGTTAGATTTTAAAAAAGTCAAGATCTTATTAGCTTTATTTCAAATGTCTACACTATCTCTTCCCCCACCCCCACCCCCCTTCCCAAGGCTTGTATTTTTTATTCCAGTATAGTACAGAGAGGTGGTATCTCTTTTTCTGGAATAGAAGTTTTTAATCCATCATAAACCCAGCAACAGTTTCAGTGCCCTGGAGGAAAGCACCTTCTTCAAAAGATCCAAAGATCAATCCTTCTATAAGCACACTGCAGTCAAATTAGCTTATATTTCCTTCCCCTGAGATCTCAAAAGTTATAAAGGCCTTGCATGGTAATTACATGGCGACAAATTTAAATCTAGAAGATTTTATTCAAGTCCAGCCTTCATGGAGGCTGAAAGAAACGCTGATGTCTTGCTGACATTCATTTTGTGGTTTCCATCCAGGTCCCAGTGGAACAAATGCCATAATTAGCCCTCAGAAGAGAGGCCAGAGATTGACTACGAGGTCCCTCCAGTCATGCCTGCAGGCCTTGCTGGACTGGGACACACATACTGTCACTCTCTGCTTTGTAGCTGTTTGTGCAAGAACAAAAGGACTTCAGTCTCCCATGCTATTAATCCTACTTCACAAGCATGAAATTTACAGACACACACAAGAATTCATCACTGAAACCTTTTCCCCTTGTCATGTTCATCTACTGAAAAGTGGGCACACTCTTGGATATGAATGTTAATAAAAAAGAAAAGAAAAAAAAAAAAGGAAAAGAATGGACAAGCTCTTTGAATAAGCTCTATGCTCCCTCCACCTCCAACCAAGACAGGTCAACATCTTAGGGGGAGAATTTGAGTCTATCCATAGCATCTAGTTTAGGAAGATTTTGTTAAAGTTTATTATGACACTAAAAGTCAACTATTTTCTCATAATAAATAAAATACACCTATAATATAAGACCAATAATTCAATCTGTACAGTAAAAAAAAAAAAAAAAAAAAGAATAGCACTAAAGAGTCCTAGAGTGAATACTATCTGATTAGAACCAAACCAGTGATATCAACTGGTTTTGCTCATTTAACCTGTCTCCCTCATCATCATATTCCCATCATTTAGCTGCAGGGTGGATGTGTTCACACTGAACTATTAATCTGTTTCAAAATGCCATAACATTTCCATGAAGAACTTCCTAATTTTTTTTTCAGAAATTAAATGTCTGTTTAAAGTTCATTCCCTCCTGCTGTAACTAATTGAAATGAGATTTGGTTTATCTTTATGACATGGAAATGGGATTGAGTTTCATAATAATAACAATAATGATAACTCGATAGATTTTAGGAGCAGTAGTTAATAATTACAGTAATATGGGGCAGATTAGATTTGTCTATTGCCACCTAAACAGACACCCATTATTTGTAGAGAAGTGTGAATGAATGTCATCTGACCTAACCACCAGTTCCTGGTTTGTATTTGTTTTCAGCTTGGACTGAACTTTAGAGCAGCACCATAATGAATTGGGGCCTCAAAACAGTATTCCCTTCACAATCAAAGAAAGCATTAGCACACTGGCTGAAAAATATATTGAACTGCATTGCAGTTGTGGTAGAAAGAACCTGGTCTGAGAAAATTCAAAGAGGGGGCTTTTTAGAGATCTATCCCCATTAATATGCCCAAGAGTAAGTGAAAACAAACTGTAGCACCTTAGAAATTACAATATAATCCCCCAAATGTCTTCCCATTTGAACCTCACATCAGCCCTTTGAAAGTGAATTGTATTATTATCTGCATTTTACAGATAAGATAATTGAGATCCAGAAAGACAGAACACTTGTCCAAGGTCACAAAGCTAGTTAGTGGCAGAGTTAACATTGAAAGTCAAACATGTCTGTCTCTGATTCCAAATTATTTTCCTTTCCATCCTACCAAGGAAATCAGAGACCATATATATTGGGCTCAGAAGTCAATAGAGAACTCATCATTCCCATAAATACCAAACCACGTCAGCCTCCTGCTACTAATATGAAGCTTACCTTACCCAGCAGATACATCAAGGACACCAAATTGCAACCTTTTAAGGTTATGTACCTTAGTACTAATTCATTATTATTGTTCTGATTTACATAGCTAATAGCTATTATCTATTGAGCACCTAGTGCAAGATGCTGTGTATTGTTCTTCAATCTTCAGTTTGTAGATAATTTACATGGTTACATAGTGAATTTCTGTCAAGTCATAACAACCCCAGAAAGATTCAAATAGGCTGTCTTTTACCTGGAAAAGCCTTTCCCACCCTATTCCAAGCCACCTTGCTAGTTATTATTCATGGAATAACATTTCTCAGAGATATTCCCTAGCTTGTAGTTTGGGTTAGACATTTGTTCACTGGAACAAGGATAGTCTTTTCAATAAATGGTGCTGGGAAAACTGGACTGCTACAGGCAAAAGAATGAAACTAGATTACTACCTCATACCATACACAAAACCAACATGAAATGTATAAAAGACCTGAATGCAAACACCGAAACCACAAAATATATAGAAGAAAACATAGGCAAAACGCTCTATAACATACATCTCAGAAACATCTTGAGGACTCATCCCCAAAAGCAAAAAAAAAAAAAAAAAAAGGAAAAGATAAACAGGTGGGACTACATCAAACTAAAAAGCTTCTGTTCAGCAAAAGAGACAATCACCAAAACGAAGACACACTCTACAGACTGGGAGGAAATATTTGCACATCATACAACTGATAAGGGACTGATATCAAAGATCAACAAAGAGCTTATACAACTCAACAAAATAAAGTAAAAAACCCAGTCAAAAAATGGGCAGAAAAACTAAAAAGACACTTCTCCAAAAAGGAAATGCAGATGGCCAGCAGGCATATGAAAAAATGCTCATCACTTACAGTCAGGGAAATGCAAATCAAAACCACCATGAGATACCACCTCACACTGGTGAGCATGGCACATATTTAAAAATTAGGAAACAACAAATGTTGGCGAAGATGTGGGAAAAAAAGAACTCTCCTATACTGCTGGTGGAAATGCAGACTGGTCCAGCCACTATGCAAAGCAGTGGGGAGGACCTCAGGTTACTAAAAATGGATCTACCATATGATCCAGCAATTCCACTCTTAGTAATCTACCCAAAGGACACAAAAACATTAATTCAAAAGGATATCTTCACCCCTACATTTATTGCAGCACTATTTACAATAGCTAAGATATGGAAGCAACCCAAACACCCCAAAACAAATGAATGGATCAGGAAGATGTTGTGTATATATACACAATGGAATACTACTCAGCCATCAAAAAAGATAAATGCATGCCATTCACAGCAACATGGATGGAGTTGGAAGAGATTATGCTCAGTGAAGTAAGTCAGAAGGAAAAAGAAAAATATCAGATGGTATCACTTATAGGAGGAATATAAGGAAAAAGAACAAAATGTCAAAAAAAAAAACTAAACTTATAGGCAAACTATAGATCTGAGGGA
Source organism: Talpa europaea (assembly GCF_964194135.1). Lineage (NCBI taxonomy): Eukaryota > Metazoa > Chordata > Mammalia > Eulipotyphla > Talpidae > Talpa > Talpa europaea. The sequence goes on along the minus strand of NC_140076.1, from coordinate 58,943,534 downwards.
TATAGCACGTGACGGATCAAGATAAGGGAAGGAAGAGCACAAGGGACTATGATGATAGCTCATGAGTGATATGGTGGTGGAAGATTTATGGTGACTACACATGAGGGAAGAAATCAGATACTGTAAAAAAAATGAACAATGCTGTAAGAAAATTTAAAAGTTTAATTAAAAAAAGGAGTATAGTTTGAAATCTGGGAGTGTGATGCCTCCATTCCCTTCTTTTTTTTCCCAAACTATACTACAAAGCTATAATAATCAAAACTGCATGATATTGGTTCAAGAACAGACACACGGACCAATGGAACTGAATAGAAAACCCAGAAATAGGGCCTCCCTGGTGGTGCAAGGGGTTAAGCACTGCACTATGAAGCAATCCGCCACCTCTGCAGCACGAGTTCGATCCCCGGCTAGCCAGAGAGAAACCCACATGGTGAAGCAGACCTCTCCTGTCTCACCCACTGCTCCCCTCAGCAGTGTATTTCAGTCAGTCTGCCTGTTCTGTTCCCCATTCTGTCTCTGGTGAATCCTCTCACCCCCCTGCATCTCTGGCCTGTACCCCAGCTGTTGTATGCATAAATAAATAAATCTTTTTAAAAAGTTCAAAAAAAAAAGAAAGAAAACCCAGAAATAAACCCACAGATTTATGGTCAACTAATCTTTGACAAAGGAGCAAAGAATATGCACTGGAGCAAAGAAAGTTTGTTCAATAAATGGTGCTGGGAAAACTGGGTCACTAAAAAGAATGAAATTTGACTACTACCTCACACCATGCACAAAAACCAACTCAAAATGGATTAAAGAACTAGACATAAGACATGAAACCATAAAATACATAGAAGGAAATATAGGTGAAACACTACATGACATACACCTCAAAGACATCTTTACAGACACATCACCCAAAGCAGTGATAGTGAAGGCAAAGATAAATAGCTGGGACTACATCAAATTAAAGAGCTTCTGCACAGCAAAAGAGACAGCAACAAAAACAAAGAGAAACCCGGGCCTCCCCGGTGGCGCAGCGGTTGAGCGCTGGGTTGCGAAGCTGCCCGCAGCCTCTGCAGCGCCGGTTCGATCCCCGGCTGCTCCCCGGCCACTGGAGGAGGGTCCCACATGGCGCGCAGACCCCTCCTGCCGCCCGCTGCTCCCCTCAGCAGTGTACTTCGGTCCTTCTGCCTGCTCTGCTCCCAGCTCTGGCTCTGGTGAATTCTCTCACCCTCCCGCGCTTCTGACTGTGCCCAGTGCATGTATAAACAAAACAAAACAAACAAACAAATAAATAAATAAAAGCATGCCTCTATTAAAAAAAAAAAAGAAAGAGAAACCCCACCGACTGGGAGAACATTTTTGCATACAACACTAATGATAAAGGACTGATCACAAAAATCTACAAAGAGCTGATAAGACTCAACAACAACAAAGAAAATAATCCAGTCAAAAAATGGGCAGAAGAGCTAAAAAGGAACTTCTCCGAAGAGGAAATGCAAATGGCCAACAGGCATATGAAAAAATGTTCAACATCACTTGTAATCAGGGAAATGCAAATCAAAACTACCATGAGATACCATCTTACACCAGTGAGAATGGCACATATTAAAAAAACTAGCAACAACAAATGTTGGCGAGGTTGTGGAGAAAAAGGAACTCTCCTACACTGCTGGTGGGAGTGCAAACTGGTCCAACCACTATGGAAAGCTGTGTGGAGATTCCTCAACCTACTAAAGATAGAGCTCCCATATGATCCAGCAACTCCACTCATAGGTATTTACCCAAAGGACACAGAATCATTAATTCAAAAGGGCATCTGTACCCCTATGTTTAGAGCAGCACTATTTACAACAGCTAAGCTTTGGAAACAACTCAAATGCCCAAAAATAGATGACTGGATCAAGAAGATATGGTATATATACACAATGGAATATTACTCAGCAATCAAAAAAGATAAACTCATGCAATTTGCAGCAACATGGATGGCGCTGGAAGGGATCATGCTCAGCGAAATAAGCCAGAAAGAAAAAGAAAAATACTGGATGGTCTCACTCATAGCAGGAATATAGAAAACCTAAATAAGGGACCAGGAAAAAGAATAACTATAATAAAGAAAAAATCAAAATCAATAAGCAACTATAAACCAGAGACACACTATGGAGGGCGGGGAAAGGAGGGATTAGGGTCAAAATAAGGGGGTTGTAATTGTATGGGGAATATAAAAAAAATTCTTAAAAAAAAAGGAGTAAGGACTCCCTCACACACTGTCTGTGGGACTACAGACTGGTCAAGCCTCTGTGGAAAATTCAAATATTAAAACTAGATCTATCATATGATTCAAAAGTTCTAATCCTAGGTATCTTTCTGAAGAATATAAAAATACTAATTTGAAAAGATAATGCATTCTTGTATTCATTGCACTATTATTTATAATAGCCAATCTATGAAAATAACCTAAATGCCCAACAACAAATGAATAGATAATTAAGATGTGGCATGCAGGTGATTTCACTCATATGTAGAATACAGGAAGAAAAGGAACTGACAAAACTAAACCAAAACAAACGCTAGAAATATAACTGCAGAATTGAAGCTACCAGAGGTGAAGGGAGGTTAGGGGTGGCAAAAATGGGGGTAGGGGGTTCAGTGGCCTAGGGTATGGATTATGGATATTTTAATGGTGGGGTATGAAACTATTCCTCTAAGTCATATACAATATTACCTAAATAAAGCGGAGTGGAGGGAGAGAAGATGTTGTATATATACATACAACAGAATACTATACAGCTATAAAAAATGTAAAATCTTGTCATTTGTGACAACACAGATGAAACTGGAAGGGAAAATATTAAATAAAATAAGTCAGAAGGAGAAAGACAATTGCTAGATTATTTCACTCATATGTGGAAGGAACAAAGCAAAGGAACAAACAAAACAAAACCTTGGATTCTGACTGCAAAATTACAGTCACCAGAGGGGGACCATGGGAGTAAAGGGTGGAGAAGGTCCACTGTACTATAGTTGAGGATCACTGGTACTTTGGTGGTGGGCATGGTGTGGTAACGTACATTTGAAAGGGTGTGAACCTGTACTCCTAAAACACGCAGCGTTGTAAACCAGCGTTCCTTCAATAGAGCTTTAAATTAAAAAAAAAAAATAGATTCATTCAGTCAAATGTAACTGGATGGAGCTGAGGATGGAGCTGAGGATGTTTTTAAGAAGCATGGCATGATCACCCTATTTAAGATGGCAGACCATACACTGTAGATCTCCCAAGCCCTTTTCTCAACTTTAGTTGCCATAAAACATGTCATTTTATAACATACTATGATTTTTAATTTCTATTTCTATTGCACATATAACTCTAGTTGTTATTTCTTTATTACTATTATTTTTTTTAGATTTATTTATGCATACAAGAGCTGGGATACAGGCCAGGGATGTGGGAGGCAGGGTGAGAGGACTCACCAGAGACAGTAGGGAACAGAACAGGCAGATTGACTGAAATACACTGATGAGGGGAGCAGCGGGCAAGACAGGAAAGGTCTGCCTCACCATGTGGGTTGCTCCCTGGCCAGCCGGGGATTGAACTCATGCTGCAGAGGTTGTGGATTGCTTCATAGTGTGGTGCTTAACCCCTTGCACCATCAGGGAGGCCCTATTATTATTATTTCCCCTGAAAATGTGAGCTTCCTGAGAACAGGGTTTTTGTGGCTATCATTAAGAAATATGTTGAACTGTTTGCCATATAACAGGTATTTAATAAATACTTGTTGAAACGGAAATAAAGGAATTCTTAGTGTCCAGATTTTCCTTAACATTTGTTAAAAACATTTGTTTTAGGTGCCATGGTGACAAATTCATTAGTTACAAGAGATGGAACATATGATCTGAATTTCACCAAGGTTTCCCACTGATCAGTTATTAGAACCTCCTCTCACCCTCAATCAGTTTTCTCAATCTGAAATATAAGGGTCACAGCCCATTGCCTATCAGCAGGAAGGAGCTAAGAATTTGTCCTACTGCTAAAGGTGACCAGCTCTTTGGTAGCTTTCTAGTGAAGAGAAGAAATAGAGAAGCTTATTTACTTCAGAAACTGCAAAAAGGCCTGGAAATCTGGGAATTCAACTGGCTCTATTTGCAAAAATGTAGAGGTGATATTTATTAAGTACTCTTCACTCCAGAGAGAACACTGCTGTACAAATATGTCATGCTGCTTTGCACACAAGCAAAGAAGGAATCATATTCTATCCCTTTGCTGTATTCCAAGCCAAGGTAACTGTTGGGGCTTCATCTAAATGGATTTATATCTCATCACCAACACTTCTCACCAAGGGTGCAGGCTCAGAGCTGAACTGTAAAGACTGTGTGAGGAGTAGCACTCTGATGCACTGTATACCATGCCTGATTATGTCAATGAGTTTTTTAACAGCTGCATATTACAGATGAACATTAAACACTTTGAACATTAATAACAGGAACTCAGATGGAAAAGAATTCATAAGTAAATAAAGCAATGCTAAACATATTGAATGAGACTCTGAGATAGGAAACTATCCTCTGTCCTCCATCATCAATGCACAGGCTACAATTCATTCCATCATCTATTGCTTGAATAACTATAGCAGCTTTCTCATTGCTCTCCATACCTCCAATCTACTGTCTATAGCAGAGACATAAAAATCTCTTAAAAATACCCATCTGAATTGTGGTACTCCTCAATATTTTCCCAGCTTTTCCGGGAAAACTCAGTAGCAAAATCCACAAATCCCTCTGTAACCTGACCTCTGCACATCTCTCTACACTCATCATTCCCACTGCTGCACACACACTCTATGTTCTAGCTACCCTGAAATACCTGTAGTTGTCCTAATGTTCTTTCATTTTCTATGCCTATGAAAATGTTCTCGCTGCCTAAAACGCTTTTCCTATACTTTCACCTATTCAATCCATTCATTATTTGAGATAAGTCTCTGCTAGATTGTTTTCCTTGACATAATTCCTAGTCTGAATTAGATTCATTAGACAAATATTTCTTTAATTCAACAGATATTTATTATATGCTTATTGGGCATGTAAGTGTGATCGTTAAAAAAAATATGGCTACAGAATTTTTGCCATTCCATCCTTCAAGAGGAAGGGTCCATATTCTGGGAATCTGTGCAGGTGTGTGGCACAGAAGTGATTTATGTGATTTCCATGGCTAGGTTATAAAAAGCTGTGCAGCTTCCACCTGATCTCTTAAAATACTTTCAGATGACCCCTTTCGGGATACTTTCTCTTTGAACCAGTTCCCATGCTAAGAGAAGCTCGTGTCACATGGAGAGGCCACATGTAAGTATCTCTGGTCTTAAATCCCACCTGAACCCACGGTTTGTCTCCCCTCTGTTCAGGGGCCAGAGAGTTGAATGAAGTTGCCCACAAATGGTTCCAGGGTTCAGGTCCCTAGCTATTCACAGCTACACACACACACACACACACACACACACACACACACACCACATCCTCTATAATCAATCTCCTTACTTGGGTAAACGTGTTGGAAGGGAGAGAGAAGACTGTGTCAATAAAATAGGGTATCAATCCCATGACTGTGTTACATGGCAAAGTAGAGGGATTTTGCAAATGTAATTAAGGTCCTAAATCAGGCGATCTTGAGTTAAAAAGGAGATTATCCAGGGTAGGCCTGACTTAATCAGGTAAATGACCTTATAAGGGGGATTAGTATGAGAATGGGGGTGAGGGGAGAAAAAAGGGAGAGCAAGTGGACTACGGTGGAGGACTGAGGGTAATTTGGTGGTGGTATACTATGATGACCACACCTAATGAGAGAACTCCCATATTGTCAAAATATTAACAAAGATGTAAAACAATAGTACTTCATTAATATTAAAAAAAAAAAAAAGGCGAAGAGGGGATTAGGCCCTTCCTGAGGTGAGAGATTGCCTTAATGAAGAAGGCTGCCATGTTTCAAGAGGGTCCATAGCAAGGAACTGCCAGTGGCCTGCAGGAGCTAAAAGCATTCCTAGTCAATAGCCAGAGAGTGTGGGCCTCAGTCCTACAGCCAGAAGATACTAAGTTCTTCCAGAAAAGTGTGAGTTTAAGAAAGACCCTTATTTCCAGAAGCAGATATAGCCTGGCCAATATCTTAATTGTAATCTTTTGAGTCTCTGAACAGAGGATCCAGGTAACCTGTACCTAGATTCCCCCACTGACATCCTAGATGCATGTCATTTTAAATTGCTAAATTTGTGGTAGCTAATTTGTGGTAATTTGTTACAGCGCTATAAAAGCCAATACAACTACTATGCACCCTGCCTGAATTCTTAACCCACAAAATCTATGCATATAGATTATGCCCCAAAGTCGGGGCATGTATGTATGAGGCAACAAGTAACCAAAACAGTCAGTCACTAAACTAGATAAAAATTATGTCCTCCTTATATTCTCCCTCCTTGTGAGGGGAGAAAACAGAGGAATGAATAATTAAAATATGCAGTATGTTGTAGGAGAACAAGAGTTAGGATAAAACAGGTTATGGGAATGATAATTTCCTGGGAGTGTTGTCAGTTGTAGACTGAAATATCAAAATTTTTAAACAACTACAGGTGTTTGAGGAACACTGACCAGCAGAACAGATACAGACAACACTACTAGACAGGATCCTAGAGTTCTGTTATACTAAGCATTAATTGTTTAGTTTGGGGATGATGTACTAATTTGTAAGTTCTTCAACCCACCAGGAATAAAAAGTCCTGGTATACAGAACTCTACTTCATTCTTTCATTTATTTAATCCTCTATTTAACAAGTACTTATTGAATACCTATTGTCTGGGGCAGAGGAGAGAAGTGGAGCTCCATGAGCACTATCCATTGGTTTCCAGGGCCTTCTTGTTCAGCTGAGAGAGTGAGATACATACATGAAGAACAGTAGCTATAGCAGTGTTAACCTTCATGAATACTGTTTTGTTTCCCTGTGTTACATAGTAGACTGTGCATAGGATTAGAAAAGAGAGAGAAGCTGGGATGATCAAGAAAGCTTCTGGAAGAGGTGGGAATGGAGCTGAATCTTGAATGATAGAAATTTCCATAGGGGACCTTATTCATCTTTGATTGCCCCCTAGTGCCCCGAACAGGGAATGTAAGTGTGTGGACTGTATGACAACCACCAAACACAACAGCAGACAGCTAATTGATGATGGCTCTGTTCCCAGACTCAGCCTGAGAATCCTTCTCAACACATTTATAGCCATTACTAAATGATCAGAGATGACAGATGAAATAAAACCTATAAGCCATCTCTGGTAGTTTAACATCTTGGACATGGTAGGTGCTAGTATTAGTTAATTAATCAATAGCCCACCTAGGGAGAAAGAGAAAAACCATTTTCAGAAGCAAAAACACTCTAAAAAGAAAATGAATGGTCTAGGAAGTAGGCTTGTATGATCTAAAAGCAGGTTTATCCCTTCCCCACAAGCTTCTTTCATTCAAAGAAAGACAGTTTTATTTGGGATTTTGAAGGCAGACTGAGAAATAAAAATCCTGGCCTTTTCATTACTAATCTATATGATCTGAATTAACTTACATCATCGCTCTGGATCTCAGTTTTCTCATATGTAAAGTGAGAATAATAATGCCTGAGAATTTATAAATCAAATAATACATAGTTATATAAATCTTATTTTACAAATTTAGACATACATATGGCTTATTATTTTATTAAATTAAATCTTAGTTTAAACATCTAGCTCAATAGGCTAGAAAGAAATTCAATCTTTGTCATTAGAACTCCACTTCACACTCCCATCTCTACAAATCATAGAGAGGCCCATCCAGGACAGGCCATACAATCTAAGTGACCTCCACAAGGTCAAGCAGAGGACTTTTTTTCTGCTACTTCTCAGCTCTATCACACACTCTGAGGGCAGGAAATGTATAACAATTACCTGTTTGGAATAGAAGACAGGAAAAATAAAGTGGCAACCAAAACCACACTAATATGCTGATGAAAGATCTTCCTACATTCAGAAAGCTTGCAACATATTCTCTAACATATGGCATATGCCAAGTAGTTTTTCATTTATTCAACAGATATTTACAAGGCCTCCCTACTGGCCAGACACCATTTTTGAACTGAGGGTTTTGGACTGTGTTCTTCATTGTTGGCAGGGGACAGGGGATTTCCTGTGCATTATAGGATCCTGTGCATTTAATAGCATCCTTGAACTCTACCCACTAGATGCCAATAGCAACTCCCACTCCATTCATGCAACCAAAATGTCTCCAGGCATTGCCAAATGTCCCAGGAGGAAAAAATGTCCTAGGTTTAGAATCCCTAAACAAGTAAACAAGAGAAAATCCCTACCCCTGGAATTTACCTTCTAATGGGGAGGATAGATAATAAAGAAATACAATTATTTATAACATAATTTCAGTACAGAAGTGTGCAGGGATTGGAAGATAATTCCTTCTCCCTTGATTCTCTGAATAAATAAGAGTCAAGAACATTTTAAAGACAGTAGCATAAGCATGAGACCCTGATGGAAAGATATCTTTGATAAGCAAATATCACAGAAATGGAACTTGAGGCCTCCCCGGTGGCGCAGCGGTTGAGCGCTGGGTTGCGAAGCTGCCCGCAGCCTCTGCGGCGCCGGTTCGATCCCCGGCTGCTCCCCGGCCACTGGAGGAGGGTCCCACATGGCGCGCAGACCTCTCCTGCCGCCCGCTGCTCCCCTCAGCAGTGTACTTCGGGCCTTCTGCCTGCTCTGCTCCCCGCTTTGGCTCTGGTGAATTCTCTCACCCTCTCGCGCTTCTGACTGTACCCAGTGCATGTATAAACAAAACAAACAAACAAACAAATAAATAAATAAAGCATGCCTCTATAAAAAAAAAAAAAAAAGAAATGGAACTTGAATGATCTGGAATAACATCAGAAAGGAATAGGATTATAATTTAAATAACCATATTGAAAGATTAGTATTCATCTCTTTTGGCATATTCCTGTACATGGAAAAATAATCCACCAAGAGCAGCATACAACAGCCACACACTTAAGGGGAAACATCTGCCTGCTCTCCAGCTGAGGGTTATTCCCTTTAATACTTTGGGAAGAATTTAAGCGTGATCCTCCATTCAATAAAGTACCAAATTATGAAATAAGGCAAAAGTATTTTATAATGAAGAAATTATTTGGCACATCACTGAAATCATTTTTAATCATAAAGTCACTTAAGTGAGGAAAAACTTGGTTTTAAACAACTAGATCTAAGAATCTCCTTATGTACATAGTTTTTGAACAGTTTATAAAGCCAAGGTAAACATATAAGTTAAATATAAGCAAAACCACCAAACTAATAAAAATCAATAGTGGTTGGACATCCTTTCCCCCTAACAGTTGCAGTTGTGCTGAAACTGGCTTGTCATTCTAAATATGCTTCTTTCTTGTGGCACGTCAGTACCCTGTGTTCTGTGATTATTCAGTTCTTCCACCTCTCTTCTCTCTTAGAATTGCTGTAAAACCTTTGTCTTAGAGTGAGCAGTAATATAATTTGACCTTCCTATGGTGTCTACACATTTTCATTTTAGAAAATGCTGCTTCTGTTCTTTCTTCATTAGCCTACTAAAATCACCCAATCTAAATACAAATGCAAACCATTTAAAGAAAGACACCACAGGGCAATATTGTACTCTCCCCTTCATATTGCCTTTCGTTCCTTCTTTTTTAAGATTATAAAAATTAATATCCTAAATTTAGAGGCTCTTATAGAGAACTCTAGGAACTCTGATAATATGCCTATAGAATCCTAAACTTTAATTTGAGCAGTAGTGTAATGTTTAGAGGCATTAGAATCAGAATATCTAGGATTCTGGCTCTATAATTGTTAGGGGGAAAAGGATGTCCCAAAGCAAATTCCATATAGGCTTTGTGGACTCCACCCCCACCCCAGGTCAAAGCCAAAGACACTGGGAACTCCAAATCCCATCACCACCAAAGGGAAGGTGGCTGGGACCTGAGGGTGGGGTTAAGCAGCCAGGTGGATACAAAAGGCAGACACGTGGGCTTTGGGGGGCTCTCTCTCCATTTTGGGCTCTCGGCCAGCTTGCAGCGTCCGGTCAGCTCTGAGAGTGACTTTGGGTTTCCAGGTCGTCGGATCGGGTAGGACGCATTAAAGACTTTATTTCCCTATTTTCTCCCTGAGTTGTACCTTTTCCTTATTTTCTTTTTCTCTTGTAAATAAACCTTTTATTAACCCTTTTGTGTGTGTCTGTAGTAGAGTATTCATAAGTCTCTTTAAAGCGCGCGGGTGAGGACCCACAGCCAGGAACCCGTTTAATATCGGGGCTGCTCTATAACATTACTTTCAATAAATATTTGACTAGTGGCTATTAAAGAACTATGTGCCAACCAAGGACAAGTCTCCCCAAAATTTGCATCTGAACAAAGCAGGCCTGGAGCAAACTTGCAAAGTTATTTGTTTTTGTTTTCCTCGCCCTGCCTTTCCAATGTCACTCTCCTCAGATTCCTTAACACTGCCACCAATAAGGCTAATTCTCAGTTAGCAATACCTCATTGTCCTTCCTCTCTTTACCCCACAACGAGTCACTTCTAAAACAAAGTAAATGTCTGTTTGTGTACTTTCAAAAATCATTTATTGAACAACTACTACATTTTAGGCACTTCGAACACTTTATTTAATCCTTTCAATAATTCAGCAAACCAATCATTGGTAATCCTCAGATGCGGAAATCACTGCATCTATAATGCCACATACTGTCTCTGGGAAACAGTAAGAGCTCAGTAAATATTTATTGAATGAATAAAGGAAAATCACCTTGACCGGAGTTACAAAACAAGTAATAATTAATGCGATGAGATGGGATTCAACACCAAGACTGACTCCATGATTTTTATTGCTCTTTCTTATATACCAGAGGTCAGCAAACTTTTTCTGTAGAGGGCCAGACAATAAATACTTAGGCTTTAATAGCCACATAGTATTTAATGCAACTGCTCAAATCTGCCTCTGCAGCACAAAAGCAACCTTCGACAGTACATAAACTAATGAAGGGAACTATGTTTCAATAAAATTTTATGTACAGACCCTAAAATTTATATTTCATATAACTTTCACATGGTGAAATATTATTCTACTTTTGATTTTGTGTAACCACTTAAAAATGTAAAAGCCATTGTTAACTCACAAAAATGGACAGTGGACTAGATCTGACCTCCAGGCCATAGTTTGCCAAACTCTCATCTATGCGAGGCTGTCTCCCAAGTGCCCAACTCTCTTAAGTCCTTCCCCCAACCAAGTGGAATGAATGGCATTCTGAATGGTAGAACTTTGGAACCTAACCAGTTTAATGCAGTCAATCTTTCAACTGTCTCTGAAGTTATGTAATAAATGGTCTATCTCCCAAAAAGCACATGGGAACCTACAACATCTTGGTGCCCAGTAGATGCAATGTCTTTCCTCTAACTATTGCTTTACACACTGACTTTCAAAAATGTTCTAGATTATTTCAAAATTAAGTCAGGTACTAAGTAATAAAGTTGGTCCATTCCAAGAAGCAATTATCTAATCTGTTAATGAAAGAGCAGTCACATATCATAGTAAAATCTCAACTGGTATATTCATTACCATCAAAATTAAGGTAAGCAAAACTTGCTTTATCTCCTTATTAAGTCAGAAAAAAAATTACATTTATTTTCCAGATAAGAGGTTGTTTAGAAGGTGAACCTTTATGATATGTTGCAAATACAGCTTTTATTTTCTTTTCACCAAGAAAATCCAAAATAACTTGCCTCACTATAAATCATAATAACTCTAGTGACTTTATAGAGTAACACAGTTACTCTAGTTGTTTTTTTCTCTCTCAAAATGAGACATTGCCTGACATCTAACATGTGGCAAGATCTGAGAAAAGTTTCCACAAATTGGTAAAATTCTTTCTACATGAATATGTAATGTAATCTTGTTGAACAAGAACAGATAATTTTCCCAAAATGAGTGCAATAAAGGGGCATAGAAAGAATAAATAATTCTAATACTGTTCTTTAATTCTGCTTATAATTTTCCAAATTCCAGAATGATGGCAACATAGTGGCCCTATTCTACTACACACTATTTCAAAATGTTTCTGCTCATTGGAGAAATCCACAGGGACAGTAGTTACTAATAAGCCCCAAATGCAATAAATAGCATCATTTTATAGCTAAAGAAAAAAATCATTATTTTGTCATATTTGTCTATATTTGCCTATATTATTGATGCTTGCATTTCATAAACATTTATAGAGCACCAACTATTGGCCAGGTTTTGTGCTAAGTGCAATAGGGAATCCTATAAAAACAAAGACTTTGTCCTCAAGGAATTCAGTTTAATTAAGGAGAAGATAATAATGATCATGCCAATGTTGATTATGTTAATTAAACACAGTCACTGATTATGTTTCTGGCACTGTGATGAATAACCTATTCCATAATCTCATTTAAAGCTCACCCCAAATAACTTATTAGATAGGTGTTATTATTATCCCTACTTTACAGATTTTAAAAACAGAGGCTTCAGTAGGCTCACTAACTATCCCTATGGCTACACAGCTAGTAAGTAGTAGATCGGGGATGTGAATCCAAAAAGACTGAGTCTAGTACCTACTAGACTAGAAGTTGTGTATATGTGAACAATACAATGTTGAAAGTGGTGCATGCTCTGGGAGAAGGGCAGATAAAAATGTCACAAACATTTGAGAAAGGAGAGATAACTTTTGACTAAAACAGTCAAGGGATATTCCACAGAACTGACATGGAGGAAATTTGAAATGGGCAGAAGGAGGAAAGAGCATGAGTACTAGCCCAAATATGGGAAACAGGGCAGTATTTTGGAAACTGTCCACTTCAGTGCTGACTATGCATTAATGGGTGAAGTGGGAGACAAAGTAAAAAGACAAGCAAGGTTCTACTCATAAAAGGCCATTAAAAGTAGACATTTATAGGGCCTCCCCGGTGGCGCAGCGGTTGAGCGCTGGGTTGCGAAGCTGCCTGGGGCCTCTGCAGCGCAGGTTCGATACCCGGCTGCTCCCCGGACACCAGAGGAGGGTCCCACATGGCGCGCAGACCTCTCCTGCCGCCCGCTGCTCCCCTCAGCAGTGTACTTCGGTCCTTCTGCCTGCTCTGCTCCCTGCTCTGGCTCTGGTGAATTCTCTCACCCTCCCGCGCTTCTGACTGTACCCAGTGCATGTATAAACAAAACAAACAAACAAATAAATAATAATAAATAAATAACATGCCTCTAAAAAAAAAAAAAGTAGACATTTATAGGGCCTCCCTGGTGGTACAAGGTGTTAAGACTCAACCTATGAAGCTATCCACAGCCACTGCAACACAAGTTCAATTCCCTGCCGGCCAGGAGCAACTCACATGGCACAGCAGACCTCTCCTGTCTCGCCTGCTGCTCCCCTCAGCAGTGTGTTTCAATCAGTCTGCCTGTTCTGCTCCCCACTCTGTCTCTGGTGAATTCTTTCATTCCCCCCAACTCTGTACCCCGGCCTGTACCCCGGTTCTTGCATGCATAAATAAATAAATCTTTAAAAAAAAAAAAGTAGACATTTATAGGATGCTCTAGAAAGTACAAGACCCTACAAGGCAGCTTTATCTTTATTTTACAAAAGAGAAAACTGAGGTTCAGAGAGGCAGTTACTAGCCTAGAGGTAAGCAGCCAGCAAGTTTCAGATCTCATTAATGTATTCAAATGAATTCAAAATTAATGTATTCAAAATTAGCCCAGGCACTGCATCAGGCCCTAAAGTCAGCCATGGGCCATACAGTAATTGCCTTCACAACACTGCCAGTCTAGCCAAGAAAGACAACTGTTTTAAAACAATTGATTACAATCAACAATGGGGCATGCCACAATGAAGGAGTGCAGGGTGCTCTGCAAACCCAATAGCCCTGGGGACCTACCTGGAGGCAGGAAAGCCTCCAGAGTGAAGTGACATTCAGAGCATATCAGGAAGATGGAGTATATATACATGATGGAATATTACTCAGCTATTAAAAATAAGAGATAAATTCTTGCCTTGTGTGAACAACATTGATGGAATTTGAAGGGATTATGCTAAGCAAAATATGTCAGAAGGAGAAAGATCTGATGGTATTCCTTGCATGCAGAATGCAGAGAAACAAAACAAAAGGTCAGATAAAGCAGAACCAATAACAAATCCTAGAAATCTGATAGTACAGCTGAGGCTACCACAGGAGAGGGTTAGGGGAGAGAAGACTGTGGAGTGGAGGAGCAATAGACTGGTGGAGGATGTAACAACAACTGAAGGAGGAGATTCCATACTCTAAATCATATACAACATTGTAAGTAAAACAATGTTACCTCAATCTAAAAAAAAAAAGAATGAAGTGACATTTAAGCCTGGCTCAGGTTTGCTGGCTACAGTAGGGTTGGAGAGGGCAGTTGGTAGAGAGGTGTATTCTAAGCAGAGCATTCCAAATATATATGAAGGCCTAGAGAAGACAACATGGGGCTCTTGCAGACAGTAAGGAGTTTGAAAGAGAGAGCTGAGAAAACAGAAGCTGGAGAGCTTAGTATAAACCAGGTTCCAAGACAAAGGAGCAGCCATTGAAAGCTTTTAAGGAAGAGGCAGGTGAGAAGGATTAACATAGGTAGATCTAGATAACAAAAAAAGGTACATCTAGATAACAGAATGCCAGAAAAGCTTTGAAAGAGAGTTCCGATTTGATAGGATAGAATGGGGGCCAGCCTGAAGGTGTTTGGAAGTAACTGCAAGGCTATTTGATTGGAAGATTGTGGGCTCATCAATTTCTACTTTATCTCAGTAGGTATCAGGGCTTCTGTGAAGCTTTGGAGGTGAGCGATATGGACAGATATATGTATTAAAAATATTAAACTGGAGCTGTGTGAAGGAGGCAATAATGACTCATTCATTCTTTTGTATTTTCATTTAATAAATATTTGTTTAGCACCTATTATGTGCTAGGCCCTAGTTTTAGGACTGGAGGTAAGAGAAAGGTGCCTCATTAGCAGAGCTGCCAACACATTTCCAAAGTCCATTATTGAATATTCTTCTAAGATCCAATTTGAAAGCCTTCATCCAAAAGTCTTTTTCTGTCTCTACTCTTCTGATTCTACTTAAAACATTCCTTAACATAGTAACAGTCTGTTCCATGAAATCACACAGCTCTGCTGCTATTATTTCACGATCATTACTAATTGCTGCACATCTGTCAACTCAAGCGTTTATCAGGACTTTCACCTGCATAGTTTTTAAGTTCTGGGATGCTTTATGCAGCTCTGGACATACAACAAATGCTTACTTAAGAGGACTGAGTGATTGGATGAATGAATAAGTGGGCACAATGCATGAGAATAATCTTTGAATGTTTGCTGCTATGCTACATTTTATCATGTTGGATTCTATTCTCATCATTCCCCCAAGATATTAGTTCCATACATTTTCAACTTACAGAATTAAAAAACATTCCTGTATATACCATAATAACAATCCTCCAGTTAGTACAAATTCTTGCTTCTTATTAGGTGCATTGAAGCTCTGATGGGCTGGATTTTAAACACCATAGTAGTTAATGTTGTAAAAGCACAAGGTAATTCAGCAGGGAAATAGATTTGTAGCCCCAATATTTACAAATACCTACTGCATGTAAGACATGCTATGTATTTGCCAGTAAGATATTTTCTACATGGGAAAGCAGCCATGGCTTAAACACTTCTTATGTGCAATATGCTTAGAATAGTATTTGCATTATTTCATTTTTAAGCTTCACAGCAAAGCAGTAGAATACATGCAGTAATTTCTTCTACTGCACAAATTTTTACTTGTCTACTAGCTATAACTTGATTGATTGAGCAGGGAATATGTTTTGCATCACATGAATTTCAATTGGTTATTACACAGTTGTAATAAAGGATTAGCACCTTTAAAAACTGGTACCCCCAAAGTAGAGCAACATTCAGCAGTTCTGTTTAAGTTGCTGGCTTAACTTGGGCTTATGTGTACTTGTTAACTGTTTGTAATTTAAAGGGCTATTATATCTCTTCTTTTGATCTGGTTTTATGTTTTGTTCACAATTATGTGAATTTTAGATTTCTTTCTATTCTATTTTGATCCCCCAATTTATGATTTTAGCTTGCAATAACAAAGTATATTTATATTAGTTTCCTAGGGGTGACATAACAAATTGCTATAAATATGGGGACTTAAAACAACAGAAATGAATTCTCTCATAGTTCTGGAGACCAGAAGTCCAAATGCACGATGCTGACAGGATTGGTTCCTCCTGGAAACTCAGAGAGAATCCATTTCATGCCATTTTATGCTTCTCTTCCAGCTACTGGCAGTTGCCAGGAGTCCTTGATATTCCTCGGCTCGTGGATGATTTAGGGCAATCTCTGTCTCTATGTCTTCTCCTCTGTGTGTCTATGTCTTTTCCTCTTCTATCTCTTATAGAAACATGTGTCATTGATTTATGGCTCACCAGTTTATCCAGGATAATCTCATCTCCAGATCCCTAACTATATCCACAACCTTTTTTCCAAAAAAGGTCATATTCACAGGTTCCAAGTAGGCATATCTTTTGGAATGGGGTGGGGGGGAGGGGCCATTCCATTCACTGTAATACTTAAACAATTCTTTTTAACTCAAACTCCAATATGGAAAATCTCACAAGAAAAAAATGATCATTACAATAAATATAAAATTCTCTATCTCCTAACCTTCTTTTCCTTCCACTGAAATAACTGTTTCATAATAAAACTGCCATTATAAATGAATACAGAATATATATAAAGAATAAATAACACATGTTTTCTTAGAATTATGACAAGTTTCATAAATGAATATCTGTAAAGGACTCAAAATAATACCTGACATATAGATTATATGACATAATATAAACAGTATTTGAAGTGTGCTATGGGAGAGCCAATTGTATTATTGTTCCATTTTACAAGCAAAGTAATACATTCACTGAGTTTCAATTACTAGCCCAAATAATGAGAGATCATGATTCAAATTCACTTTCTGACTCCAAAGCCCATGTTCTTTGACTAAGCAGGGTGTCCTCAGGCAAGCTGGAGAAAGCAGGCACCTTGGTCAGGATTGGTCCACCAGAAAAGGGAAGATCACCAGAGAGAGTTATGGGGTCAAATCAGAGGTTAACTCCCAAAAGATTGGTCTGAAATTTGCCAAGGTATAAGAGACATGAAAGTCTATGGAAAATGAGGCCTCCCGGTGGCACGAGGGGTAAGTCTCAGCACTATGAAGCTATCAGTAGCCACTGCAGCACAAGTTCAATTCCCCAGCCGGGGAGCTAACCCACATGGCGCAGCAGACCTCTCCTGTTTTGCCGGCTAATCCCCTCAGCACTGTATCTTAGTCAATCTGCCTGTTCTGTTCCCCACTCTGTCTCCGGTGAATCTTCTCCCCCCCACCCAAATCTCTGACCTACACCCCAGCTCTTGTATGCATAGATAAAATAAATCTTTTTTTAAAAAAAAGTCTATGAAAATAATGTAAGCAAATAGGGGGACTAATGAAATAAAAAGGAGATCAGATACAAAATAGAGAAGCTGGGAAGGCACAGGTAATTGTTGGGAAAGTGGGATTAGATGGATTAGATGAAAATAGAGAATGTTTTGAGTCACTGGGGAGGAGAGTGCTCCAAGCCACCAGGAGTTGAAGGCCTAAAGGGCTAGGCTTTCCTGTCAATTTGATAAAATAGCCTTCATATATTAATAGGTTAAGTAAAGAGACACTTCAACCATATCTGAGGTACAGAAGAATTACCATTTCTCACTACCCCCAGAATATACCACACACAAATGAAATAACATGAGAGAAGGAAATCAAATAGGTATGTTTCAGAAAGAAATACAAAAATGTAGGTCCCTGAAATATGCGCCATTAGGTAAAAAAAGTTAATCAGAGTTTGTTTATAATGATGTGTCCTCTTCCTTCTACTTTTCTAAATTTTCCAAATTTCCTAGGCACAACATACTGTTATTTTATAGTAGAAAACAAACAATAACTATTTTAAAGACACTGTATGAAAATAAGCATTCTATGTAGGCCACACACACTGATGGGAATTTGAACTACATCAGCTGGGAACTAATGGAGGTCAAAGAGAATGGACAAATCATGTAGAAGAACCAAGATAAATAATAATAGTAATAAAGTCCATGGCAATTTAGCAAGGTGACTATATCTGTTATGTTAAAAACTTTCATTAGGAGAAGGAGAATATTAAATAGAATGATGAGGGAGAGGAGCAGCTAAATGAATACTTTGAATCAGTTTTTATTGGAGAAGACAATGGGGAAATTCCTGTTCCAAGGACACATTTTATGGCAAAGCAGAGAATGGCCTTGACAGAGATTTTTCAGTCTCTGAGGAGAAAGGTATGGAGCAAGTTGAGGGACTCTGTGCAGTAAATCACCAGGACCAGATGGTATTCATCCATGGGTTCTGAATGAGACAAAGTGGGAAATCATGAGTTCAGTGACAAGGATATATAATAGATGCTTAAAACCAACCAATATCCCTGAAGATTGTGAAGTCATTAATATGGTATCACATATGTGTGTATGGGGTGGGGGTGGTGTTTTGTGTGTGTGTACGTGTGCATGCTCCTTGCATGTTCTGGGGCCTTCGCAAGGGACAAAAGATTTTTTTTTTCCTTAAGAATCAAGAAAGATTATTTGGTGAAACAAAAAACAGAAGGGTTTTAGATGGCGGGAAAAACACCAAAACATAAGAGACAAAATTTTAGAGGTGTTACACAACATTACAGCAGATACTCTGGAAGATGCTGGCAATACACATGCCTCTAGCTCACAGGAAGGCTTACAACCTAAAGACTTCAGCTATTTTCCTGGTCCCACTATTGCTGTGAACAGCAATTGGCAATGTAGCATTTTCAGACACCACCAGAGGATACAAGAAACATTTGGTAATTTTTTCTCCCTTACAAAAAATCATAAAGATCCAGGCAAAATCTGGGGGCCTAAAAAGCAGACAAACTTCTACCACCATCTCAGAGAGGCCAATGTCTAGATCCCAAGAATTATCTAGTAATAATAATAATAACTGAGTAGCTAAAATATATTGAGAGCTTACTCTGTGCCACGATCTTGCTCACTTCTTTACCTGTTATGTCATTTAATTCTCACAGCAGCTAATAAGAGATTGACCTATAATTTTGATCTTGGTAGTCTAGTTCCAAAGTCCCTGCTTTTTGTCATTATACTACTCTTGCTATATATGTTTTATTTATTAAAAGGAATCAAAAGTTTCATAAAACAATTTTTGGCGTTGTTACACATGATTCTGTTCTGTTTTATTAAAAGAATAATGATCTAAAATCCCCAAATTGATTTCATGACCAACCAGTGGGTCACAACCTACAGCTTATTTAGAGAAAAGGGTAAAAAAGTAAAATACTACATTTTCTTTGACTCTGAGGAAGCCTAAAGCTAAATGAAAGCTCTGGTATGAAGATCTCAATAAATTGATAAAGGTGAATAAGATCACCTTTAAATAATCTTGGAACATTTCAAGGTACTTTTTACAAGATGGGCAGGCAAGTTTCTTTCACTTACTTTCTCATATTTTTTCCTAACTACAAAATTGAGTCAAATTCTCTAAGCTGTTTTCATTGGGAAAGAACCCCAGAGTTTAAAAGTTACTATTTTTATTAATCTGAAATCTTACTATATGTACCCCCTGAGTCTAATTCTACCCTATGGGGACACAGAAAATAATCCTCTACTCAATATCAAATATTTGAAATGCATTCATGTGTGAATAAAGACAGAAAATCTAATCCAACCTGGCCTAAGCAAGAAGAAGCTTGATCACTCATATGGTAGAAAACACCAAGGATTGTTCTAGCCTTTCACATGGCTTGACTGGAGATCAAAGTGATGTCACCAGGACAGACTTCCTATCTCTTTCAATGTCTCAGCATTACCGTCCTCCATGTTGGTAACAGTCCCCTTTGTAATATGGCTAGCGAGGCCTACATCTCCATATAAATAAATTCCAGAAGTGAAAAGAAATGTTTTCTTCCCCCAAATTTCTGCAAAAATTATCTTTCATCTTTTTTACTCTGATTAGACCACATGTCCAATCTTTCCACTATTACTGTGTCCAATGGCATTAAAAGCCTTAATTAGTCATGCTTCAGTAACAGACTTACTTCTAGAGATGTATGGTATGAGAAAATAGTCCTCAACAGAGACTTCATGGGTGGAATATCTGTTAAATAGGTGCTGGGTAATGAAAAAACAATAGTTGTCCATTAGACACTATTGCTCCGATTCATATTTCCTAACCACTTCATCAAAATGGCCTACCAAACACCAAATAAAGTATACTGGTTAGTCCTTGGAAGGTCTCCTGTATTGCAGGGATGGGGCTGCGGCTTGGCCTGAAAACCACATTTCTGTCTATCCATACCCCAAGGGGATGCCCCAATAGAGTAGTAACACCTATTTATTCCTCAACTGTCACTTCTTGTGTGTAACTTTAGACAGAATTGATCACTCCCTTCACAAAGCTCTTATCGGCACTTCTACCATATTGTAATTATTCATGTTGTGGGCTTGTGTTCCTCCAGACTGTGAATTCCTTGAAGACAGATAGGGAATTTCAAAATACATTTCTGTATCCCTTGCACCTAGAACAATCCCTGATAAAGGAGACATATATAACTATAACATTTAGGGAGTAAATCTTCACACCTCAAAATGTGCACAAAATTGTAGTTAATGTAAATGAAATGTAATGATAAATCAATAATATCTGTTTAAAAAATAACAATTAGGGCCTCCCCTGGTGGCACAGGCGTTTGAGTGCCGCACTGTGAAACTGTCCACAGCCTCTGCAGCACCAGTTCGATCCCAGCCGGCCGGCAAGGGTCCCAGATGGCCCAGCAGATCTCTCCTGTCGCACCCGCTGCTTACCTCAGCAGTGTATTTCGTCAGTCTTCCTGTTCTGTTTCCCGCTCTGTCTCTAGTGAATTCTCTTACCCTCCCATGCATCTGGCCTGTACCCCGGTTCTTGTATAAATAAATAAATATGTTTTAAAAAATTAAAATAAAAATAAAAAAATTAAAGAAACAGAAAATAAGAGAAACAAATTTCTGCTATTTAGATTAATTTTCCTAATATCACGGTAAAGGACCCCTCACAGCAACTCTGAGCATGAGATCAGGCTGCATTTTTCTCAGCTGGTGTGAATTTCAGCCTCCAGCTCGTAAAATCACTGAAAAGTGTATTTCAGACACCCTGGCACACTGAGGCATGGGTGGTAACAAAGCAAAGCTGTACATTAGAGATAGACTGTCCAAGAAGGTAGGAGATTATCAGACAGACAAACAAGGAAGTGTAGAGAGGGTTTGCAGATTCAGACAGCTAAGTCAAAAAAATGTCACAAATGTTAGAAATTACTGTGAGAACTCAGTTGCTGATAGAACTGGTAGGAACTGAGCAAAGGATTAATTCTGCTTCTTTTGAAACTGCCAGAGGTGCCACGAAAGGGAAGAAGGGCAGAGATGAGTCTAGGAAAACTGACCTTGACTATGGCTAATATAAGATCTGATTTCCTACCTCAGCTGGTGGAAAGAAGAGACTTGACAATAGGTATTTAATATCTGTTTATCACTGATCTCAATGATAAACGACACAAATACATTCCCTCTTCACTGGACTAGCCAGAACTGAGAATTGCTTTATCCTGTTTCACATATGTAAGACCGAGGTAAAACTTACACAATGTCTTAAGCACCTCAGAGTAAAAGAAGTTATATAAATGAAGATACACTTAACTGAGAAAATTATGTTTATTAATCTTTCAGAGTACTGATGTTATGTTTAGCAAGATGCAGATAATATCAATGTTATTCCTTTACTACAAATAGGAAGTCAAATCAGAGAGATAAACATGAAAACAGAAACTAAAGCCAAAGGCCATGCCCATAGCAACATTACTACATGCCCACCAGTCACCTGCCTGTAAGAATGAAATCAGGGCCTCCCCGGTGGCGCAGCGGTTGAGCGCTGGGTTGCGAAGCTGCGCGCGGCCTCTGCGGTGCCGGTTCGATCCCCAGCAGCTCCCCGGCCACCGGAGGAGGGTCCCACATGGCGCGCAGACCTCTCCTGCCGCCCGCTGCTCCCCTCAGCAGTGTACTTCGGTCCTTCTGCCTGCTCTGCTCCCCGCTCTGGCTCTGGTGAATTCTCTCACCCTCCCGCGCTTCTGACTGTACCCAGTGCATGTATAAACAAAAAACAAACAAACAAACCAGTAAAACAAGTAAATAAAGCATGCCTCTATTAAAAAAAAAAAAAAAAAAATCTTTAAAAAAAAAAAAAAAAAAAAAAAGAATGAAATCAGAACCAAGTCCCTTACCTCACTTTCTTGGCCCTCCCATCCCAGGCAACGAGTGTGTGGCAGGGATATGAGAGAGCAAAGAATGATGCTGATGCTTTTCTTTCTGCCTCTTAAAGACAATCATTATTCCTGGAATTACAATTTGTAAGCTCAACCTAATTATGGCCAAATTGATTAAGAGATGCATAATCTAAGGATTAGCATTCAGGCAAATGCTGCTTAACTTAGCCACCAAGGACTCAAGAGGAAACAGCTGTGTTGTTCAGGAAGTTGTTGGGAATAAAAGAGCAATTTTTGCCAGCAAATTCCAGCCTTAGTAAATTACTTATCATTATCTCTTTCTTATTTGAACTCTCAGGCTGGAAACTTCTTGAGATCAAATACTCCAAACCACGGCTCCTGTGTCTGTGAAGAAGGCCACTGCATTGGAGACATCAGAGGCAGTCGTGGGCTCCACCCTTCCTAAAAGGAAGCTGCCTGGATTCTCTTTACTTCAGATATCCTATCCACAAATGTGATGATATTCAATACCTTGCCAGGGTTGTTGTGAGGAATGAAGGAACAACCATACATTCAATTTTTAGCACAGTATTTGGGAACTAAAAGGCTTAATTTATTCCTTTCTCTTCTTCTCCTGTCCTTTAAGACCTTTATAAAAAGTTTGTTTTTTTTTTTAAGATTTATTTATGCATACAAGAACTGGGGTACAGGCCAGAGGGGTGGGGGGGGGATGGTAAGATTCATCAGAGACAGAGAGGGGAACAGAACAGGCAGATTGACTGAAATACACTGCTGAGGGGAGCAGCGGGAGAGTCAGGAAAGGTCTGCTGCGCCATGTGGGTAGCTCCCTGGCCGGCCGGGGGATCCAACTCGTGCTGCAGTGGCTGTGGATAGCTTCATAGATTGCATCTTAACCCCTGCGCCACCAGGGAGGCAGTATAAAAAGTTTTAAAACTTCATATTTTTAGTCACTATACTGTTTAAAGTAAATAAATGAAGTATTTGTTCTTGTCAGAAAAGGAAATTTTATTCCTTTGTTATGTTTCATGATTATAAGTACCTTTACCAAAAAGCCTAAAAATGATGAGAAAAACAAAAAGCAAGGTGAATATTTGTAAGTTAAAAGTCTCATTCTTTTATAGTAAGTAAATGAGGGGCAAGGAGGAAGACAAGAGACAAAAATTTGGAGTATGTATTATGTGAGGTCATTTAGCCAGTTCTATGCATTACCTCATTATTTATCACAGCAGCATCTTGGTACTTCTATGACATCAAATCTCCGCTCTGCTCCTTTACTAACAGTGTCTTTGGGCAAATTACTTGACCTTTCTGTGCCTTAGTTTCAACATGTGTAAAATGAAGAAACTAATAGCACTTACCCCATAGGCTTGTTAGAATTGGAGAAGATGAAACATGTAAAACTCTTAGAACTGTGCCTGGCATATAAGAATTCAGTAAATGGTCCTTTTCAACAATCATGAGAATAACAATAACAATAATAATATTTAAAAGTCCCTAATATTCAAGGGTGGTCCATAGTAAATGTTCAATAAATACTACCTACTGTTACTTATATAATAAAAATTAAAGAAGATTTTTAAAAGTATTCTCTTTGATGAAGTTTATCCTTTACAAGAACTTACCCTGTGGCAAGCAGAAATATATCAACATCCACTTTAATGTTATTTTAGATGACCAAATCAGAAGATAACCAATTTCTTGCCCCCTTATACTAAACCTCTTTTTGGAGCCCATAGCTCCAAAAAGTGAAAGGGGAATGAATCTTCTCTACTAATTTTTCACACTTTCATCCTCTCTATCCCACTATCTTCCCAGCTGTTTATCCGCCATCCCATTCTATGCACACTAAAACTCAGCAGAACCAACAACTCCTAAAGCTCTGCCCCCACCACACCTTCTTTTAGGTTCACTCTCTGTTTTGCCTTCTCTCTATTCCTGAGTTGATCTGTCCTGGCCCATAGGAGACAATCAACACATGTTCACTGAATGAATGAAAGACATTGAACTGCAAAAGAATCCACATTCCAAGGAAACTGTATGCTATTTCAGACTTGGGCTCACTACAAATATTTATTCTTTAATCACTTCTGCTTGCGGCTTCAAATAGAGAAGAAGAAGAAAACATGTCTCAAACAATTTTCACTATGTGATAGCAAAAATAGTTCTGTAATAGGCACAATTGCTGCAAATATCATGATACTGATATGTGAAAGAAAACAATAAAATTATCTAGAGGAATAACATTGAACAGGGACTTTTCAAATTGGACTTTCACCAGCTATTGTATGAATAACTTATCCATCAACCCAAGCATTCGTGCTACAAGGACTATAAAATATCTGAGTTCTGTTCTTTGCCATCAAGGAACATATAATGCAGTTGTGGAAGGAAAAGATACATCAGAGGGCTCAGAATATTTCAATGCTAAATTGGGGGAATTGAGAAAGCACCTCTGTAATTCTGTGAAATGAATAACTAGTTTGAGCTAGATTTGAAAAGTACATAATAAAAAGTTGGAGTTCTCAAAGTACAAAAATACTGCAAAATTCACTTTAACCAGGTTAATAACTTTCTCCCAAATTTATAATTTTATACATATTTCATGCAGGCTGTAGAATAATTTAGCTGTGCTACACTACATCCTATATTCTTATGAATACTATTAAAAAATACATATTCACATGAGCTACAAAGCTGTAACTCAACATTTCAACACCTATGACTTTAAAAGAATTATACAAATTTAGAGCTGACTCTTATCATTTCTGAACTCAAATAGAACCAAACTCTTCTTTTTCATTTTCCAAAAAATTAAAGGAACACCTCAACCCTTAAAAATATGATTAATTTTGTATTTCTTTATATTATTTACTTCATCTGGGAATTATTTCACTTTCTTTCTTCCCAATGGAGAGTTTCCTGACTCCTGGCCTTTACATGTAAAGCACCTAGAAGAGTTCTTGGTAGGTAGTAAGTACTTAATAACTATTACTGCTATTGCTGCTACTGCTGTTAACATTCCAGGTCTCCCCACTATCCAAATGCAGAACCTTCCTATGTACATATGGTTTGGTAGGTTATTTTTGAGTTCCGGGAACATTATAACCATTATTTTGAGTGAAAGAAAAATTGAGCAATCTCAGACCCAATAAATAACCAAATTATATCAAATAGGAGCATTCTGCTTTCAGATGGCTGGGGAAACCTGTTACTGTAAATGACACTACTGTGGCTTCTGTTGCTACTATTGTTATTGCTATTACTGCTGGTACTACTCTCTATACATTGCTCACTAGTAATTTCCCCACCTCCACCCCACGCAACACTCCAGAGGACTAACAGCAAAAATAAAAAGACATGAGCAAAACAAAAAGACATCCTAGGACTAAGGAGCAGTCCCAGAGTTTTCTCACAAATATGTGAACTTAGATGGGAAAAGTTTACATCATCACTTTCACTGAAACTTAACAATTCCTCCCATTACTCATGTAGACAACAAACCACAATAACATGAAAAGAGCCTGTGACTTAATCATCAGTAGAATGCAGATGTTTTCATATCATTTTATAATTGGTGCAGAAATATAATTTATGTTCATCAATATTAGAACTCATTATTTAATGCATTAATAAAATTTATTAAATATAAATTTTAAAATATTTTTGGTTTTAAAATATTTTGATGGCTGCATATATGATATATAATTGACTTTTTTTATAATCTTATGTATTTTATCTTATTCATTGTAAAACATTATGCTAAGAAAGCTCCAGCAGGCTTCATCAGATTGCCAAAGGGGTCTGTAGCACAAGAAAACGTTAGGGACCCCTACCCTAACCATTCACTCAAAAACCTTTACTCACACTATCCCTTTCCAATAGCATGAGTAAAACTCCCCTTTCCAATTATCTTAAGTAAAGTGACCCAGAAGGAGAAAGATAAATACCTATGGTTTTACTTATATGTAGAATAGCGAGAAATCAAAGGACCAAAGACAAACTTTAAAACTGATT
Source organism: Talpa europaea (assembly GCF_964194135.1). Classification (NCBI taxonomy): domain Eukaryota; kingdom Metazoa; phylum Chordata; class Mammalia; order Eulipotyphla; family Talpidae; genus Talpa; species Talpa europaea. The sequence continues at coordinate 58,917,069 of NC_140076.1, read as the reverse complement.
CTTGAAAGAAATAGAACAATTATTGATGAAATTCATATGGAATCACAAAAAACCCCGAATAGCCAAAGCTCTCCTGAAAAAAAAAGAAGGGAATGGAGGCATCAGACTCCCAGACTTCAAACTATACTACAAAGCCATAATCATCAAAACTGCATGGTATTGGAACAAGAACAGACATACAGACCAATGGAATCGAATAGAAAATCCAGAAATAAACCCACAGATTTATGGTCAACTAATCTTTGACAAAGGAGCAAAGAATATGCATTGGAGCAAAGAAAGTTTGTTCAATAAATGGTGCTGGGAAAACTGGGTCGCTACATGCAAAAGAATGAAGCTTGACCACCACCTCACACCATACACAAAAATCAACTCAAAATGGATTAAAGAACTAGACATAAGACCTGAAACCATAAAATACATAGAAGGAAATATAGGCGAAACACTACATGATATTCACATCAAAGACATCTTTACAGACACATCACCCAAAGCAGTGATAGTGAAGGCAAAGATAAACAGCTGGGACTACATCAAATTAAAGAGCTTTTGCACAGCAAAAGAGACAATAACAAAAACAAAGAGAAACCCCACCAACTGGGAGAACATTTTTGCACCCAACACTAATGATAAAGGACTGATCACAAAAATCTGCAAAGAGCTGATGAGACTCAACAACAACAAAGAAAATAATCCAGTCAAAAAATGGGCAGAAGAGCTTAAAAGAAACTTCTCTGAAGAGGAAATGCAAATGGCCAACAGGCATATGAAAAAATGTTCAACATCACTTGTCATCAGGGAAATGCAAATCAAAACTACCATGAGATACCATCTTACACCAGTGAGAATGGCACATATTAAAAAAACTAGCAACAACAAATGTTGGCGAGGGTGTGGAGAAAAAGGAACTCTTCTGCACTGTTGGTGGGAGTGCAAACTGGTCCAACCACTGTGAAAAGCTGTGTGGAGATTTCTGGACCTACTAAACATAGAGCTTCCATATGATCCAGCAATTCCACTCCTAGGTATTTACCCAAAGGACACAGAAACATCAATTCCAAAGAACACCTGCACCCCTATGTTTATAGCAGCACTGTTTACAATAGCTAAGCTTTGGAAACAACCCAAATGCCCTAAAATAGATGACTGGATCAAGAAGATGTGGTACATATATACCATGGAATATTACTCAGCATTCAAAAAAGATAAACACATGCAATTTGCTGCAACATGGATGGCGCTGGAAGGGATCATGCTCAGCGAAATAAGCCAAAAAGAAAAAGAAAAATACCGGATGGTCTCACTCATAGCAGGAATCTAGAAAACTTAAATAAGGGACCAGGAAAATGAATAACTATAAGAAAGCAAAAATCAAAAACAACAAAAAACTATGAACCAGAGACACTTTTAGGGGGGCGGGGGCGGGAGGGGAAGGATTGGGGTCAGAATGGGGGGCTGCAATTGTATGGGGAATATAACAATAAAATTTATAAAAAAAAAAAAAAGAATAATGTAAAAAAAAAAAAAAGAAAGAAATAATAAGAATAAAAACAAAAATTAGACCAAAAAAGTAAAGGAAATATCCAAAGCTGTTTTCTCAAAAAAAAAAAACAAAAATATTTCATCTTTATCTAGAATCACTAAAACAAAAAGGCAGCAAATAATAAATGAAAGAAAAGTTGCAAAAAAAAAAAAAAAAAACTGATTCTTGAAAGCAGACCATAGATCTGAGGCATCTAGAAGGAGAAAAAGAGGGGGAGGGAAAGAGAGAAGGGAAAATGAAGGGGGGCATGAGGGGGGAGGGGGGAGACACAATGAACTATGGTGGAGGACTCTGGGTGCTTCAGTGGAGGGGAAACTGTGGTGACTACACCTGAGGGGAGAAATCCTATATTGTGAAAACACAAACAAGGATGTAAAATAATGACACATCATAAAGAAATAAAATCATCACATAACAAAGGTAAAATCTATTACAAATCGGTCAATTATATCTCACTAAAGCTGGAAAAAAACAACAGAAACAACAAACACTCAAACCCAAACAAAAAACCAAAAAAAAAATAAACAACCAAAAACACCCCTTTTCTCCTTGTCCTATTGAATCATCCCTTGGGCTCAAATTTGCCCTCTTTGTGAAAGCTTCCTCTCCCTCCCACCATTCAAAACCATCTGTTTATTGCATTTACTTATTGAGTTTGCACCTCTCTTTAGCAGTTATATGATTTTAGACAAGTTATCACTTTTTCAAACTTATTTTCCTTACTCATAAAATGGCAATAAAGTAATACCTGTAATAATTAAAGTGGTTGTGAAGATTATGCAGGATTACACATAATAATAACTGTTTTGTGTCATATCCAGAGTAGCAATTCTCAAAATTTTTGGCTTCAAAACCCTTTTATACTATTAAAAATTTCTAAAACTCCATGGAATTTTTGTTAATGTGGGTTGCATTTATCTATATTTATAGTATCCAAAGTTAAAATTGATATTTTAATGTTTTCATTTATTCATTTTAAAATAACAATAATAAACCTTGTTACAGGATATATAAATTACATGTGAACCTAAGCAATATATTTTTATGGAAAAATTATACTTTTCAAAAAATATAGTGAGGGCCTCTCTGGTGGCGCAAAGGGTTAAGCACTGCACTATGAAACAATCCACAGCCTCTGTAACACAAGTTCAATCCCCGGGTGGCCAGGGAGCAACCCACATGGTGAGGCAGACCTCTCCTGTCTCCCCACTGCTCCCCTCAGCAGTGTATTTCACTCAGTCTGCCTATTCTGTTGCCCACTCTGTCTCTGGTGAATCCTCTCACTACCCACATCTCTGGCCTGTACCCCAGTTCTTGTATGCATAAATAAATAAATGTTTAAAAAAAATATATATATATATATATAGTGAGAAGAGATTGTTTTCCATTTTTGGTAAATCTCTTTAATGACTGGCTTTCATGTCTATCACAGTATGTTGTTTTGATCACAGTATACAAAAAATCTGGCCTCACAAAGAATGTAACTGGAAAAGAGGATATTTTAACAACCTTTTCAGATAACTGAATATTTTCTCTGATACTTTACCAATTTAGTAAGTAATAGATTGGTTGTGATGTGAAATCTGAAATGATACCAATAAACATTTCATTCCCTGCTGCATTAAAATATACTGATCTAGCTCATATTTTGAATGGATCTTTCATTTACATATTATTTTATAACATCATGCATTGGTCATTTGCAAAGTATTAGTTCACTCAGTTATGCAGATCTCTGAAACAATGACATATTTCTTTAGATAGTATGAAAAAAATCACATTCATTAATAGCACCACAATATCACTCGTTTTGAGTTTGGGGAAGCTGACATATTCATAGTGCTAGACACAGCCTTTCAAAATTCTAATTTTCAGATGAAAGTTCAAATTTTATCATTGGCAACATATACTGTCAATTGTTTTTCCTTGAAATGACAGGCTCATTTCATTCATTTTTGAGAAAATATCACCAAATACCCATGTATGAAAAATGTAGCTTGCATGTCAGTTGTTCTTTCAAGTAAAAATGGTATAACATAAAGAAAAGGGATCACGCTCTCACAAATGTATTTTTTCTCAACACAACATCCATCTTGGGTGTTTTATATGTATTTCCCATTATGTCACATAGAATATTGAATAAGTATGTACTCAAGGGTCTACACTTAATAAGTTAATAATTTTTATTTTTTTCATCAAAACATTCTTAAGAAATTGGCACTATTTATCAGTGTCTGTGTGTGTCAAGGATGAGCACAGTGATTTTATTAATGGCAGATATTGGTGCTACTAATTTGATTCATGGTAAGGCAAGAACAATTTTACCTACCATTGTTTTTACACCACCAGTACAAATGCCAACATATTTTTAAAAAGGAAATAATATCTTAATATTATTATGAAAATTGTTTGACCTGGTACATCTGAAAAAGTGGCAGGGACCCATGGAACCATGAAGTACACTTTGACAATCACTTTTCTACAGCATAGCATGCACTTAAAAAAATGTTAACTATTGTCATAATTCGCTATAAGGATTATATTTTTATAGTTAAGTTTCACATGATCCATACATGAACAGATGTAGAAATGGAGACTCTCCCCCCACATCATTTTTTGCTCTTTTTTCATCTTGTCGAATAACTAATTTAGACACCTCCCAGCAACTAGAAATTATATCCCCAAGGACAGGGATAAGATTTTACCTAATATTACCAATATTTTACCTAATGTTACCAATTACTAATATTTTACCTAATATTACCAATATTACACTACCAGAATAGTGTGCCATACAGACCAGGTGTTTAATAAATCCATTAAACAAATGATGAATGAACAAATGAACAAACTCAAATCAGTCATTCTAGGCTTACTAACAAACAAAGGCCGAAGTGGTTGAACTATTATATTTAGCTCAATTTTATTTGTTTGCTTTTAAGGTAGGCATTTCAATTCTTGTTTAGAAAGTCAGATTTGCGTAATAACCAACCAAGATTACCTTTCTTGGGGAGATAATAACAATGTCTCTCCTTATTAAAAATAACATGTTAGGGCCTTCCTGGTGGCGCAAGGGGTTAAACACAGCACTGTGAAGCTATCTGCAACCTCAGCAGCACGAGTTTGATACCCCTGCCAGCCAGGGATCTAACCACATGGTGCAGCAGACTTCTCCTGCCTCACCTGCTGCTCCCCTCAGCAGTTTATTTCAGTCAGTATGCCTGTTCTGTTCCCCACTCTGTCTCTAGTGAATACTTTCACCCCTGCACTTCTGGCCTGTACCCCAGTTCTTATATGTGTAAATAAATATATCTTTAAAAAAAAAAAAACAAACACTAAGGCCTCCCTGGTGGCGCAGCAATTGAGCACTGGGCTGCGAAGCTGCCTGCAGCCTCTGCAGCGCTAGTTCGATCCCCGGCCACCGGCAAGGGTCCCACATGGCGCGCAGACCTCTCCTGCTGCCCGCTGCTCCCCTCAGCAGTGTACCTCGGTCCTTCTGCCTGTTCTGCTCTCCGCTCTGGCTCTGGTGAATGCTCTCACCCTCCCACACTTCTGACTGTACCTAGTGCTTGTATAAATAAACAAATAAATCCTTAAAAAAAAAAAAACTTGACTTTAAAAAAAAAACCTACTAATTAATTGCAAGAAAAATATAGACAAAAAGAAAGTAAAGAAATTGGGCCTCCTGGGTGGCACAGTGGTTGAGCGCTGGGCTGCCTGCAAAGCTGCCTGCAGCCTCTGCAGCGCCGTTTCGATCCCCGGCCGCAGGGTGAGGGTTCCACATGGCACGCAGACCTCTCCTGCCGACTGCTGCTCCCCTCAACAGTGTATTTTATCAGTCTGCCTGTTCTGCTCTCTGCTCTGGCTCTGGTGAATTCTCTCACCCTCCCGCGCTTCTGACTGTACCCAGTGCTTGTATAAATAAATAAATAAATCTTTAAAAAAAAAAGAAAGTAAAGAAATTACTGGTAAGTTCACCATATAGAAATAGCCCTTACAGAATTTTTGGTATCTCTTATTCTTTTTTTCTATACAAATACATAATTATTTTTACCTCCTTTTTTAAAATCTAATATTGTATAGTGAATATCAGTATTCATAAGATAATCCTTCTCTAACATAATTTTCAATATGTACATAGCATGTATTCTTTGGGTATAGTCCACAAATGACTAATGTGGTTTTATCTGGATTTTATTTTTTCCCCACATTACTCCTGTCCCATCATATTATTAGCCAGAAAACTAAGCAACTCAAAGGATCCAATGAACATATTTACCTTTCTGTCACTGTCACAAGTGCCACAGCAATGAAGAGAACACCTGTAGCAGAAACAGTCCTGAAAACAAGAAAGAAAGAAAAATTCAGAACACCCACAAATAAGATCGATTAGAGGATCTAGAGAGAAATAAGCCAGCATCATGTAGCCAAGAAGAAAGAACTCCCCTCTTGGGAAGCTTCACAGGAAAAGTGTCCAATGTGTAGTGAGTTGTTCAGACAGTTCATTGAAAAGTCAACTCAGAAGCTACATGAAATGAATGGTCAGAGACATAAAGGCTAAAATAAGTAGGAGCTGAAGTACTAAGAACTCTATTACTGCATTGCTAAAAGGGACATTTAGGTGGAGGTTAAGGGCCCTCCATTCTAAATTCCATTTCAGTTATTTGAAAGATACATCTCAATCTTGAACTTTCTCCTTACCTTCAAAGATAGTCAATACATTCAGTTGAAAATAAAAGAAACATCAAATTGAGAAGAACACAACCAAAGACAGAAAGTCAACAGGCAACAGAGTAAAACTGCCAATAAGAGGGAAAGGAAGTGGAATTAAATGTCCTCAAAGAAAACTATAACTATATATAATCTCTCATCCTCTCTATAGTTTATATTCTAATTTATGTAATAAACCACAAGTCTGGGCCTCCCTGGTGGCGCAGCGGTTGAGCGCTGGGCCGCGAAGCTGCCCGCAGCCTCTGCAGCGCCGGTTCGATCCCCGGCTGCCGGTGAGGGTCCCACACACACGCGCAGACCTCTCCTGCCGCCCGCTGCTCCCCTCAGCAGTGTGCTTCAGTCCTTCTGCCTGCTCTGTTCCCCGCTCTGGCTCTGATGAATTCTCTGACCCTCCTGCACTTCTGACTGTACCCAGTGCTTGTATAAATAAATAAATAAATCTTTAAAAAAAAAAAATAAATAAACCACAAGTCTGAGAACAGTAATTTCCGGTTTCTAGTAAGGTTTAAGATGTAATTTCTTAACTGAATATGGTTCAGTAACTTAACTAAGATTCAGAGAGTCCTATTTTCTCAACTCTTTCAATAAAGTATCGCAAAAAGTTTTAAGCCCCTCAGACCAACATTCTTTTTTTTAAATGCTAATACTAAGATTATTAATCTTTTATTATTATATAATTTAATCATGGAATAAATGATTGTGGTCAGTACATGTATGAAAATTAAGGACATGGTTTAGATTCATTTGCAGATGTTTCTTTTTCAAGTTACCCTTTTTTCCCTTCAGAGTAGATCTTGAGCATCAATCAATGTTTGGTGGTTGCTTCTAGCAGGTCTTTTGCTTCATTTATTTTGGTTGCTAAGTAAGGAGATCCACCTTTATCGGGGTGATTCAAAATCATGATTCCCCTATGAGCTGTTCTAATCTTGGCCTTGCCAGCAGATGGGCTTCCACCCAATAGAAGACTAGCTTCTCACCTAATCATTTTCTGTTCAAATCCTTCTTTATAGTAGGATGAAAGGCTAGGAATTGAAATCTTCTTTGCTGTTTTTGTGATTACTTGTTCTAGAGGTTTCCAAATCTGAAATGCATAGCAACCTGCAAATGCAAGCGCTGCAACACCCAGTCCTACAGCTATCAAACTTCTTGCCAGACCATGGTCAATGTCTGTGTCTGGTCGTTTGGTCAAGGGCTGCAAGTACTCAGCTTAGTGATGCCCATCTGCAGTGGGAGCAATGCCACCATGGACCGCCATGGCAATGCGAGACCAGCATTCTTAATTTACTCTTTTTTTTTTTTTTTAACATTGTTTTTTTTTTTTTTTAGAGGCATGTTTTATTTATTTATTTGGTTGTTTGTTTTGTTTATACATGCACTGGGTACAGTCAGAAGCACGGGAGGGTGAGAGAATTCACCAGAGCCAGAGCAGGGAGCAGAGCAGGCAGAAGGACCGAAGTACACTGCTGAGGGGAGCAGCAGGCGGCAGGAGAGGTCTGCGCGCCATGTGGGACCCTCCTCCGGTGGCCGGGGAGCAGCCGGGGATCGAACCGGCGCCGCAGAGGCCACGGGCAGCTTCGCAACCCAACGCTCTACCGCTGCGCCACCGGGGAGGCCCTCTTAATTTACTCTTAATTCACACATACCCGACTCCATTATTCCTCCAAGATCATTTATCCAACTAAATCTGTCCACTCAATCCCAGCCAGTATCTCTACAAATCTTTGAACAAATCTTGTTAAGTTTTGCCTCTAAGTATTTGTCCATATAATTTCTCATGATTTATTTGCCCTGCTTTCTACCATTAGTTCCATCAACCCAGATCAAAATGAACATACCTCCTCTCACCAAATATTGCCTAAATAACCGTACTTGTTTGGACAAGTTGTCAGTCACTTTAATAAAGAACATGACTTACTCATCTTCACATTGACATACTGCTCTCAAATTGCTTCACCGGGACCTTCTTTATTCCTTGACTGGACTGAAAATATCTTGAGAGCATTGAGAGTCAGGCACCATGACTTCTAATTTTTTTGGTTCAAGAAAATGGAAGACAGAAAGAAACAAAGAAGGAAAGGAAAAGATTTTTAAAGGGGGGGGAGGGGGATGGTAAAAGGAGAATGGACAGAGAAGAAGAAAATTGAGATAAATATGAGAGATTCTATTTCCTGATATATTAGATTAAATTAATGACATTAAGCTGCTTTGTGACTAAGTCTAATTCTAATGAACACTCACTGAACATAAGAGTACAATCTGACACTTCTCCTTTCCTCTTATCAGGCTCTGTTTTTTTTTTTTCTAATTCTAATTTTTAATTACCATGTCTAATAAGAAATTTTAAATCTAATTTATTTAAAATTGCAACCTAGGGCCTCCCTGGTGGCCTACGGGTTAAGTCTTAGACTATCACTGCCACGGCCTGAGTTCAATCCCTGGTGAGGGAGCTGATCCACATATGATACAGCAGACCTCTCCTGTCTTGCCCACTGCGCCCCTCAGCAGTGTATTTCAGTAGATCTGCCTGTTCTGCTCCCCACTCTTTCTCTGGTGAATCCTATCACGCCCCACACCTCTGGCCTACACACCAGTTCTTCTACACAAACATAAATACAAATTGTTTTTTAAAAATTGCAACCCAGGGCCTCCCTGGTGGTGCAAGGGGTTAAGCACAGCACTGTGAAGTTATCCGCAATCTCTGAAGCATGAGGTTAATCCCCGGCCAGACAGGGAGCTACCCACATGGCGCAGCAGACCTCTCCTATCTCGCCCGCTGCTCCCCTTGGCAGTGTATTTCAGTTCCCCACTCTGTCTCTGGTGAGTTCTCTCACCCCCACACCTCTGGCTTGTACCCCAGTTCTTCTATGCATAAATAAATAAATCTTTTTAAAAAATTGCAACACATCCCATCTCCCTCACCCTGTTCCACTTTTTCTTTTTCATACACTTATCACCTTTTAACACACTGTATCATTTACCTACTTATTATGCATACTTTATTATTGTCTCCCCATCTCTACTCAACTCCAGGTAAGTTCCATGTTAGGAGGGATCTTCAACTCTTTTATTTCCTGATGTGAATCCAGCCCTTAGAGTAGTACTGGACACAGAGTTGGTTCTTCTAAAACTCTTCCCAAACAAAGTTCTCTGCAAAATGTTGTGTGTGTGTGCATGTGTGTGTGCACACATGCACATGCTCTGAAATATTCACAAATACAACATAGTCACAGAAATCAATGGAAAAATTATCCCTTCACATCCGCATATAGCATTATCAATCAACTTAAAGATGGCTGACTTAGACCCCCAACTAGACTAAACACCATAAAAAACTGATGTTATACAGTGTCAGGCAGAGCTTTGCAGAGGATATGGCAAGTGTGGACTTCACCACAGGCCCCCTGAGGGGTTAGGTGTTAACCAAATGAAATGGTGATAAGGGGTGACAGGTGGCCAATCTGGCACAGAGACCTTAACTACTCCCTCTTCACTCTTAGTGAGAGCCACGAAGTGCCTATAAATGGTGACTGGCTGTCTCAGGAAATTGCTTCAAGCAAGTCTCATATTTCTACTCCAGCTGGCTGACTTGGTGTAGGCTCTCTGCTTCCAAACCAGTGGTCATCCCCTGCCCTGTTTCATCCCCTGCCCCTGCTCTTCCAGAAGCATCTGAGTAATAGGTCTCTTCGATTCACAAACTAATTTTTTTTTTATTCCTTCTGGTTCCACTGTTGCAGAACCCCAATGTGAAATGGGTTGCCTGACTGTGGCAACCCATTTACCTGCACACTTAACAGGGATTTATAATGAGCCTCAACTGCAACCACACACAAAAAAGTTAACAAATGGTTTATTTACAAAAAAAGGGGAAATGAAGAAAGGAATAATTCAGGGAGAAAAAGAGAGAGATAAATTGGTGAATGCATCCTACCAGTTCTACTGAGCTGGGACCACAATAGTACACTGAAAACTGGCAAAAAAAAAAAAAAAAAAACAAGCACCCCCAAGGCCCACTTTTCTAGTTATATACCAAGTCTGGCTGCTTAATTCTACCCTCAGTTCCCAACAATCCTGCCTTCAGTGGTGATGACATTATGAATTTATAGTCCTTGATGTCTTGGATCTTTTTGGTCTGGGGTGGGGGTGGGGTCCTAAAAACATGTTTGTGGAGTTTGTTCAGGATATCCTTTCCTCCCAACACCACCACAGTCCCTTACTTGACAGGAGAGAAGTTTATATAGCTTTTAAAAAATAGGACTGCCAAACAGTCATCTTCAGAAAAGTCTGAAAAATAGTCTTGCCACAATTTCAGAGCAGTAGAGTAAGCAAATTTGGCTTCAAATATTATTTCTACAACCTCCCAGTTGATTGGATCTCTGAACCTAGTATCCGATTCTTTAAAATAGGCTATCTGCAGCCACTGCAGCACGAGTTCAATCCCCAGCCAGGGAGATACCCACATGGCGCAGCAGACCTCTCCTGACTCGCCCACTGCTCCCCTCAGCAGTGGATTTCAGTCATTCTGCCTGTTCTGTTTCCCACTGTCTCTGGTGAATCCTCTCACCCTCCACACCTCTAGCCTGTACCCCAATTCTTGTATGTATAAATAAATAAATCTTAAAAATAAATAAATAGGGCCTCCCGGGTGGCACAGCGGTTGAGCGCTGGCTTGCGAAGCTGCCCGCACCCTCTGCAGCGCCAGTTCAATTCCCGGCTGTGCCCCGGTCACCAGAGGAGGGTCCCACATGGCGCGCAGACCTCTCCTGCCGCCCACTGCTCCCCTCAGCAGTGTACTTCGGTCCTTCTGCCTGCTCTGCTCCCCGCTCTGGCTCTGGTGAATTCTCTCACCCTCCCGTGCTTCTGACTGTACCCAGTGCTTGTATAAATAAATAAATAAATCTTTTAAAAAAGAATATTATTAAAAAAAACTTAAAAAAATAAAATAAAATTAAATAAATAAATAAATAAAATAGGCAAACCTAGGGGGCCTTCCTGGTGATGCAGGGGATAAGTCTCAGCTCTATCAAGATATTGTCAGCTACTGAGGCAAGAGCTCAATCCCAGCCAGGGAGCTAACCCACATGGCACCTCTCCTGTCCACTGTTCCCCTCAGGAATGCATGTCAGTAGAGCTGCCTGTTCTGCAGCCCAGTCTGTCTCTGGTGAATCCTCTCACTCCTGACACTGCTGGCCTGCACCTCAGTTCTTGTATGCATAAATAAAATAAATCTAAATAAATAAATAGGCAAACCTCCTTCTCAAGACTATTATCCACACAGACCCTGATTCCCCATATCAGGAGCTAGATTAATTTAACTTGAGCTTTAAAATGTTGACTCTGCGGTCTCTGTACTACCTCAGTCTCAAAAAGCTAAAAATATTCATATGATGTTTTATAAGTCTTAATGAAAATATCTACATTACACAGGGTAAAACCTGGGCTTTGGTCAGATAGGCCTGAATCAGTTGCTGTAGTCACTTTTCAAGCTTTTTCCTTGACCTTGGTTAAGTTACTTTTCCTCATCTATAAAACAAGTATGTAATAAATATTCACAAACTTGTTGTAAGGATTAAAATAGATGATGTATGTAAAGTACTTGGCATAGCCTGATATACTTCTAGTGCTTAAGGGCTAATAGCTAATATTATTAATATTAACACTAGATATGGCCTAATATATTCTTTACTGAAACTAGTATTGGGATGGAAGAGACTTGGACTACTTTACTTGAAGGCTAGGTCTGGGTCTTTGTTTTCCTGTAATACAGTATATAGTAGGGGCTTGATTTTTGTTGAGAGAATAAATGAATAAATGAACAACATTATAGTAGAAAGAACATAACGAAGGGAATTTTGATTCCTAGGTGTTTGACTTACCTAAAATCTATGGATTTTAGATCCATGATCTTAGATCACTTTATTTTTCCCCATTGGAACTATGTATTGATTTTTTTTAAGAAAAGCCTTTTGGACGACAATTTGGCTATAATTATCAAAAAATTTTTTTAGTTTAAAGATTTATTTATTTATACAAGCACTGGGTACAGTCAGAAGCGCGGGAGGGTGAGAGAATTCACCAGAGCCAGAGCGGGGAGCAGAACAGGCAGAAGGACCGAAGTACACTGTTGAGGGGAGCAGTGGGCACAGCAGGAGAGGTCTGTGCACCATGTGGGACCCTCACTAGTGGCTGGGGATTGAACCGGCACTTCAGAGGCTGCAGACAGCTTCGTAACACATTGCTCAACCGCTGCGCCACCAGGGAGGCCCATTTATCAAAATTTTAAACACGTACATTCCATTCTAAAAATCTACCCTAGTTGGGAGTGCTACAGTGATTACACTTGAGGGGGAAATCTTATACTGTCAAAACACGAACAAGGATGTAAAACAAGGGTACCTCAATATATAAATAAAAAAATTTTTAAATAAATACATATCTACCCTAGTGAATGAAATTGAGATTTTTTTCAGTATTTCAATATTGGCTTATATTCCATTCCCCAGAATCTAGAGTTATGGCTACCTTTAGTTGCAAGGCAGTGCAAGTATCCTGTGTAACTTCCACAAATGTCCTTCAAGGAAAGGAGCATGCCCTTCCTCTATCCATTCTTCTGCCCTGGTCACTGCAGTTGCAGATTTGCATGACATTGAAGAAGTCAAGGCCTCCCTGGTGGCCTAGGAGTTAAATCTCAGCCCTATCACCACTAACTACAGCCTGAGTTCGATCCCCCAGCCAGGGAGCTAACCAACATATGACACAGCAGACGTATCCTGTCTCGCCCACTGCTCCCCTTAACAGTGTATTTCAATAAATCAACCTGTTCTGTTCCCTACTCTGTCTCTGGTGAATTCTCTCACCCACTGCACCTCTAGCCAACACGCAGTTCTTCTACACAAAAATAAATAGCATCTTTTAAAAATAAGTCATCTTAGACCATGAGATTGGCAAGCTACTCAAATTCTCTGAAATTCTAATTCCTCATCAGTAAAATAGAAATAATAATGATATTATAAAAAAATAGTAAAAATAAAGCAAAAGTTATTCAGGAGTTGCATCATAGTAGTTGATTAATGAATTATATTATTATTTCTAAACTTTGACTGACTCAATATTTAAGTGGGCATTGCAGATGTTGACAACAGAGGCGTTGCTAGTGCTTTTCATAGTGCCAAACAACCACAAAAGTAGACATTCTCTCCATGAATGCATTGCGAAGATCTTTTGAAAGAAAAGCTCTTTTAACATGTGCATTTCACAAGATAATAAAAGCACTTTAAAAAACTGAAGTAGCATTTTTATTTAGCTAATTAGACATGAGGACTTCAGATGTTAGACATCTATGCATGTTTTTTAAGTCACACTGAATCCCAGTGGCAGATTTTTATTTTGATTGGTGCCATGTTGCAGCTTTGTTTTAGATCCTAGGTAGCTCACATAAATTGCGGAAGTCAAACTTCCTTCCCCTTTAGATACTATGATTTCTTACAGCTAAGAGTTAAGGATAAACGACAGAATGAAAGGCATGCAAAAGATAATAGCAAAGATTGGTGAAAACTACTTCCTATATTACTGAAGTTGGAACCCAAACTAGAATGATTTGTTCTGTAGCCTTCCCCTCTTGACATAAAATTTGTATCTCATTTGAGGACCAGCCTATTCACTAATAGCCTCTGACTGGACTCCAATGCCAGCCCTTCACAGTTCTTACATCATGATTCATATACTCTCCCACCTCTTTTTGATGGCCTGCAATTACTTGTGACAAATGATTCTTCAGTGTATTGTCTGCCTTACCTTTTCAAATGTTTCCATGGCTCATAGATAAGTTATCTAACATATACTCCCGCAGCAAATCCAGGCTGTGAGGGATTTCTCAGAAAATTCTATTATACTCTGCTTGTTGGCCACCCAAAGTAAGTATCCTCCTAGAACACACTAATAAATTCCACGTAAATGGTACAATTAGCTTTGACAACAAACAAGCAAGTAGATAAGTAAAAACTAGAAGAAAATGTAAGTGAATAGTTACTTCAGATTGACAAGGACTGTACAAAATAATGGAAAAGATCCCAAAGTAATGGGTCAAGAGATTTGATAACACAAACTTTACTGTTAAAAAACTGTAAGTAATCTGGAAAAACTAAATTAATGAGTTGGAGGAAAAAAAATCTATGACAAATATATGAAAAGAATTATCTTTAATATGGAATGAGCCCATAGATATTGGTTTTTTTATTAATTAATTTTTTTTTACATCATAGTTCATTTTTGTACAGCATTGATTTCTCCTCTCAGGTGTAGTCCTGGTAGTTCTCCCACCACCAAAGCACCCATGATCCATCACCATAGTCCCTTGTGTATATATATTAATTTTTTAAAAACACTAAAGATATAATACACAAATGGATAAAGAATTAAGACTCAGAAATAACCAGTCAAGTATTTTAAATGCAACCCTCACCAGTAACCTATTAATTTGGAGTTAAAATAATTAAAATAATTTTTTTTTACCAATCAAACGGCTCAAGATTTGTTTGAATATTAAAACTCACTTTGGGACAGGATATGGTAAATTGAACAAATATACATTACTATGTTAGAGTCTTTTCGGAATTCAAAACCTTTAAAAACTTTTAACACCTTTCAACTTTTCTGTAAGATTGAAATTTTTCAAAATAAGAAACTGAAGAATAAAAACAAGAAAACAATCCTATAACCAAACCAATACATATTTCCTCAAGCAAATACTTTGATTATATATGTTTGAAGATATATATTTCTTAAGTTATGAACCCAGCCATTCTTTTAAAGGGATCTAATCTTCCTGCTAAAGCAGTGATTCTCAAAGTGTATACTGTGGACCATCATCATCATCAGGAAACATGTTAGAAATGCAAATTCTAGTGATCACCCTGATTTTTACTGATCCAGAATCTCTAGGGGTAGAGCCCAGCAATTTGTGTTTTAACAAGCCCTCCAGGTGATACTGATGCCCAGTAAAGTCTGAAAATTGCTACATAGTTGCAGAAAATAGAAAGGATAGAAAAACATATCACATAACTTCACAAGAATGCAATCAGATAACGCTGGAATGTGGGAAGTTCTATGTGACCAATTCTCCACTTTCCCCAGCAAATAAATAGCATAAGTAGGAAGACAGAAAGGGAAATTACTAAAAGTGAAAAGAGATATAAGAAACATAACAACCAAATCAATGTGTGGACTTTATTTGAATCCTGTTTCAATCAAACCAACTGTAAAAAGTTATTTGGGGACAATTAGGGAAAGCTGAACATGATATTAAGGAATTATTCATTTTATTTTGTGAACATTGTGACATGGTTATGATTTTTTTTTAAACTACCTTGTAAAAGTCCTTATCTGTTCGAGATTTTTTTTAACCTATTTTAAAAAAATAGATGAAAGACACAACAAAATTTAACTATAAAAACTAGATGGTTGGGACCTCCCAAGTAGCACAAGAGGTTAAGACACAACTTATGAAGCTACCCGCAGCCACTACTGCATGAGTTCAATCCCTGGCAAGGGAGCTACCCACTTGGTGCAACAGACCTCTCCTGTCTCACCTGCTGCTCCCCTCAGCAGTGTATTTCAGTCAATCTTCCTGCTCTGTTCCCCACTCTGTCTCTGGTGAATCCTCTCACCTCCCACATCTCTGGTCTGTACCCCAGTTCTTAAATGCATAAATAAATAAATCTTAAAAAAAACTAGATGGATAAAAATAGGAATTTACTACACTTCTTTCTACTTTTCTGATCTTTTTAAATTCTTCATAATAAAAGTAATAAAAAGAACTTCAGACTTCTTAGCCACTAATTCCCACTTTAGAAATTTACCTTAAGGAAATATTCAGTCTCAGAAAAGATTTATTTATTTTATGTGTAAAGACATTCATTGCACCACAAATTGTTAGAACCAACCCAAATGTCCAAAAACAGACAAAAGATACAATAAATTATTGGACTATTATGTAATAAAATTCAATGCAGCTACAGATTTCTCCTGCTCTTTGAAAGTAGAATGTTCCTATTTAGTAATTTGGTTCCTATTTACTTTTTGAGTCTGGGAATACATAAAAATTTTCCATATAAGTTAATGGTAAAGCATTTCCACACCCCAAAATAACCATATTATAACAAATAGGAATGTCCTACTTTCAGATAGCTGGGGCAACCTATATTAGAAATGTTATTTCTTTTAAAAATCAAGATTAAAATACACATATAGTATAATTATTATTTTGCAAAAATAAATAAATGCCTAGGAAAAAGACTAGAAGAAGTTATATCAAAATGCTAAGAGTAGTTATCTCTGAATATCGAAGTTATGGATCACATATATTTTTTTCGTTGTTACTTTCTATGTTTTCCAAATCATCTATAATGCATATGTACCCTAACATAATACAAAAACACTTTTACTGGAAATAAAAGTGTTTTTGTCATAATGTTTATAAAAATAAAGTACTGGGCCTCCCTGGTGGCCTAGGGGTTAAATCTCAGCGCTATCAAGCTATCACCAACCACTGAGTTCCATCCCCGGCCAGGGAGCTGACCCACATGACACAGCAGACCATTCCTGTCTCGCCTGCTGCTCCCCTGAGCAGTGTATTTCAGTAGATCTGCCTGTTCTGCTCCCCACTCTGTCTCTGGTGAATCCTCTCACCCCGGCCCCACACCTCTGGCCTACACCCCAGTTCTTCTATGCAAAAAATAAAATAAAAATGCAGATTCTAAAAAAAAGAGTACTATCCAATGAAATTAAGACTTCATTTTAAAAAGTCTAAGGATCATCTTAGGAATAATCTGTTACTTGATGCAAGACAAAGGTGAGTTTCTTATTTGTACTATTCATTTGACACCTTTTGATTATGTTTATACATTTAAATTCATTCAATAATATTAAATAAATATTTATTGAGTCATTAACATTTGCCAAGAGTAACCAAACCAAGCAAAGTCCTCTGTCTTCACAAAGTTTACATTGTACAGGAAGGATAATGAGGAAATAAATTTTAAAATATTTATGGTATGCGAAATAATAAACGCTATTTAGAAAAATAAGTCAGGGAAAAGAAATAAAGAGTGTGGGGTTGTTGTAAGAGAGGGTGCAATTTTAAATGGCGAAGTTACCAAAGGCTCAACTGAGAAGATAATATTTAAAAAGGACCTGAAGTGGTAAGGGAGTGAACCAGGCATTAATCTGGAGGAAAAGAATTTCAGGCAGAGGAAACCACAAATGCAAGTGTCCTAAGGCATATGCATACCTACAGTACATGTATTGTCTTCTTAACTTTGAAAAAATCATATCAAGTACCTGTTTCTCTTGTCACCCGCCCCCTATCACTATGTCTAAAATAGTACTCAGGAAACATTTATTGGTATAATGAAGCAAGGTACTGAAAATGATTGGAATCTATGATATTTTCTTTAAAATAGTCCATTGTCATTTTATCTCTCATTTCTTTATAATGAAAAACTTTTAAACATAAGATCTGTTTAAAGTCGGGTATTCCTCAGGAGGCAGAAACATTTCCTTCCTGGTAGATATTCTAGCAAACTGAACTGTCAGTGCGCAGGATGTTCCAAAGGAAGAACAAATATCAGATGGGTAACTGGATTTGATGACCCATTATATTCCCCTTCCATTATTCTATGTTCAACAAATATTACCGAACAAGGAACAAGGCCAAAATCCTGGCTCTTCTGAGTTAATAATATCGTCAGCATCCTAATAGCTACTATAAACCTAGTGGATTGGCAAATAGTCAATGCTGGTTAAAAACAAACAAGAAGACCCCTTTCTTTAGGAGTGAACAATTCATAAACTCGTTTTATGAGTCATTTAAGTGTTCTTTAACTTCATAAGAGAATATCTTACTCATATTTTAATCTCCAGAACCTATCATATGGATAGATCCTCACTAAGTATTAACTTAAATACATAGCCTTGAATAAATTCCATATTCTCTAGTATTTTGTCAACAACTAGCCTAGCATTTAGTAATCACTCAATTATCTTGTTGATAAAAAGATGAGCAGGGCATAATCACAAATTGAAAGTGTAATTATAAATAATTTGATTATTTTTATAATAAACATTAGCCTAAGGCGAGTTGAATATTGCTTATAATTAAATTGTCAAAAGGAGGACTAATCTTTATTTGTTCATAAATTTCATTTATTTATTTTTTTAAAGCTCTTCATTTTTTCCCAGTAAGAGTTCCCAATGGTTAATCTAGAGATCTTCTAAGGAAAGTAGGGGAAATCACAGTAAGATTTTCATAGAGTGGTATCTATAAAAAACACATAGTCATCACAGATGTATTTGTTAGACAGAATCAAGTTGTAATCATGAACAGATCTCCAAAATTCTTTTTAAAGAAAGTTCATCCTTTCTCACAGAACATACCAGGGAAGGAACCCAGTCAGAAGTGGCTTGTTCCATACAGTCACTCAAGGAGCTAGGCTGATAACAGCTCTGACCTTTCAACACACAGTTTCCAAGACTGCCCCTGCCATCACCATTCCAGTTAGGGAGAAAGAGGGCAGGGTGTGAGAGGCATGAGTGGAAGGTTTTATGAGAAACTTCCTTGAGAACTTTCTGTAAAAATCATACTTAAAATTGGTATATATCACCTCTCTTCAAACTCCACATCACATAACCACATCTAACTACAACAGAAGCCAGGAAATATGGTCAAACTCTGGATCCAGAAAAGAAGAACATATTTTAGTATACTACTGGTGATCTCTTCCTTAATAGAAGTGCATATAAAACTCTAATTCTCTAAATATTCTGCCTAACCCTCCTCCAGAATATTTGCCCATGTTTAACCTCTGATTAAATTTGCAACCTGGAAAGGAAACTTATAGGACATGCCCTGTCATAATTCACAATTTATGAAGCGATTATGTTCCAAAAGTTAAGCTTTGACTTTACTAGACTATATTTTTCTGATAGTTTAATAATGGGCTAACCCACAACTTATTATTTATCTAATGTAGACAAACACTACAAAGACCTCTTGAGTTTTGGACATGGTATAGAAGAATAAAGTTTTCTCTCCTACTCTTGAGAGGTGAGAAGGTTGACTAGATAAAGCAAGTTTTTATATACCCCCCCCACCTTGTTTTTCTTCTTTCCATAGGTGCCTATCACCTTCATACTACACAAAACAGTCCCACCCAAGCCAGTGCTAGATATTTGCCCTATCATCAATGCTGCTCTTCTTATCTGATTGTGAAAGCAGGGTATTTCTATTTTTAAAAGTATTTTCACAGATACACTTATAATATAGTTAACATTTACTGAATATTTACTTTATACCATAACTATGTTTTGAATTTCACTTTACTCACTTATAAAATGGAAAGAGTAGTACTTTTCTCATGAAGTTATTTTAAAGATGAAATGAGATCATGCCTTGCACTGACATTAGTAAAGTCACTCAATAAATGTTAGTTATTGTTTTCCTAATTGGTTTATTATTGCTCAGTGATTGGGTGAAGGTGTAAAGAGCTCATTATCACTCAGCTTTATTCCCTTCTCCCCCATCTACCTCCCAACCCTACAATCTATACAGGAAAAAACAGTCACACTTTTTTGAATGTTGACAGGGCTTCTCAATGCTAATGTGCCTGAAGAGCTTGTTAAAAATGTAAAAATCCCCATTCAGTCAGTCTAGGTAAGCACTGCTGCCACACTGAACAACACCAGGGGGCACCATTCACATTGCATTACATATAAATAGTGCTTCCTGGAGTTTTGCAAGTTTGTAGTTCTGAAGTTAAAGCCCAGGAAACTACTGTTAACAAACACACAGGTGATACAGACAATCCTCAAGAGTCTTTGAGACAATTCTAGAGTAACTATTAAAAGTGTGGGGTCCTCAGAAAGAGCATGCCCCAAAGTTGAGCTCTGTGTCTAAAAGTGGCTGTAATTGAATATCAACAAAACAACATTTTGTAAAGCCATCTACTACAAGCTGACCACAGCGTTGTTATTCGGAGCTCTTCTCAGTAGTTGACTTCAGTGAAATGAGACTTTTTCCTGTATTCCCTTCAAAAGGCTTCACAAGGTTCTTCAGACATTATCTCATTAATCCTCAGGACAGATCTAGAGACAGGTGGCAGATACCAGACTTTTCATTATAGGTAGCTTGAGGCATGAGCAGGGTTCCTGGTCCCGGAAGACCAGCATCAGTACCTGGTTGGGTGTTCTGCCACTTCCTCATCTATAAAACACTGAGCTTCCACTTTTTGCTGGTAAAATCTTCATCAGGCCCCATGAAAAATGTTGTTAGGAAGGCAAATTTCACTCATTTGCCCATTCCATTCATTCACAACTATGTATTAACTACTACTCAATAAGCCTAATACTTTTTGAAAGTAGGTGGGTACTGAATTATAAATGCACAAATGAACAAATCACTATGGAACCAAAGGAGTTAAATGAAACACAGGTTAATTGAAAACTAATTACTAAAATACAAGCTTTTGTGCTAGAATCTTTTCTTATTATGTCTTTTATTCTTGCTGTAATTTAGAGTAGTAATGACATACACCATGTTTATACTTTTTATAACTTGTCACATACTTGTATTTAGTACATATTATAGACCCACTGTGAAATGAAGCTTGTCTGATTCCAAAGTCCAGCTTTTTCTATATTCCCTACATTTAAGGAGTAGTTAATCCAATAATAAAGACAAGTATACCATAATAATAACCATCATAATAGTTGATTTTTATTGAGTATATGGCTAACTTACTATGTTTCAGGTTTTGAACCAAGTTTTTACATAGATTCTTTCAGATAGTTTTCACATCAACTCTATGAAGCAGACACTATTAACTATCCCTGATTATAGATGAAAGATATCTGAGGCTTAGAGATGTTAAATAACTTACCAGTAGGAGAGGAAACTTGAAAAAGACCCCTGCTATTGGGGTCCAACAAGGAGCTGGATTATTTTACAAGTTCCCAAGAAACAGATATAAGACCAAAGGTCAGAAGATGCAGAGAGAAAGTTTTTGGTACAAAATGACCTTTCAACAAAGGGATTCAAGTGTTACCTCTGGAGGGAGTGAATGCCCCATCACAAGAGTTTAAACAGCTAATTGCTACTTCAAAGAGACACTATAAAATGGTTATTTTGTTGTCAAGAATGCCCTCCTGTTCTCTACCCTACCACAACCCCACTGCCACTACAAATACACACATTATTCAGATTTCAACCTCAATATCACTTCTTGGAAACATCTTTCCAGATCCTCCACACTAAAAGCCTTCATTATACATCACTTAGCTCCCTGTCCTTCTCCTTCACAGTACTTCTAATTATAATTAAGCAGTTATATAATTATGGAATGTGAGTTTTTATAGGACAGATATCATGTGAGAGATATTATTATAGACAGATATTATTGTTCCTGGGTGTATACCTCTCTGGTACCTATCAGCGTCTGGTACATGTTAGATGTTTAATAAATACTTATTGACTGAATGAATGACTCTTGATGGGTGATTGGATCAGATGTGAATTCTCAGAAATGACCAGGTTGAAGATGACATTAACTCTCCCTGCTAAGCCAACTGGAACATTTCAGAGCTACCCATGTTTTGGGGCCTTTCATACACCTGTTAAAACATCCAAACCATTGCACTCTCATTCACACTTTACCTCTTTCTTTGTTCCCAGCTCAGTGTCAAAACATTGTCCCCACTGGTCCATCCTTATGCTGGAAACTGCACAGCAAGGGCTCGCATTCATTTCCAATATTACTGGCTTCTCTACACCAATTCATTGCATGTTCATCCATGGGCTTTGGCCTGCCTATCTCCCTTGTCCATCTGTTTGGACAGCAGTGTGCCTGCCTGTGGGTGGTTAGATGCTTGGCAAAGGATAGAATCTCCAAACAATGCAAGAGGTTTACACGGGCAAGCTGCACTGCATAGTCAGAGACATGTGTCTTGTGGGGAAGGTCTTCTCTCTAAAAGTCAGGATGACACATGCCCTCTTTACATTTGGTCATACTTGTAGAAATGTGGATGTCCAAAATAAAAGATGATCAAAATCTCAAAAGGAAAGTAAAAAATACAGACACAAAGCATTCATTTGACAAATGTCCTCATAGTCCATTCAGGGCTGGGCAGTGATGGGTAAGTACAAGGGATGTGCCTACAAAGTCAAGGAAGACATTACTAAGGGGTGAAGCTGTACGCCTAAAGCTAATACAGTATTGTAACCCAATGGTTAATCATTGCATTTTATTTAGAAAAAAGAAAAAAACAACACATAAGGAAGAGCACTATGTTAAGTGTATACATATAGGAAGCTATGGGAGCACAGAGAGAAAAGGGGGTGTTCAATAGGCCTGAGGAGTTCATGGAAAAATTCAATATATATGTATATACCTAGAAAATAGTGGCAGGGGGTTTCTGCACATTATGTTATATTAGGCAACAGAGGAGAAAAATGAATGGCAATGGGAAAAGAACAGCTAAACCCAAAACCCAAGATGAAGCCATGCCAATCAGTGGCAAGCAGGCAAATGGGCAGGCCTACCTAGGGGCTATGCCAAGGAGATGCAGCCTCTTCCATTTAAGATAAAAATAAACATTTTCATTCTAGTTATTTAGGATAAAAGAAATGTGGCAATGTGGAGCATGAGGAAAGGTGGACTCTAAGACGGTATCCCTCCTTCCATAAACAGTGTCAATAACTGCACACATACTCATTATACCTAATGAGTATATGCATGCACATGCATGCACGCACACACACACACACACACACACACACACTCACATACACTCCACATGGCAAAGCAACACTGTCTGACATGGGGCAATGTTTCACAGAATTCTAAATGAATGAGCCAATTATTATGGCATGTATAATTTTGGCAAAAAGATTTGTTATTTCAGTGGGTTTTTTTTTTTTTTGAATGAGCCAGGGAACTTTGGAATGTGAATCCTGTGTATGAAAACACACTATTCTTTTAAAATGACTAGGATAGCAGGGCCCTCTGAATCCCAAAACTGAGGCAACCTTCCTAAAGATGACAAGTGGGTGAAATAAGGAGGTAAATGGAAATAGCAATAAGTAAAAACCATTAAAAAGAAGGAAAAGAAACTTACAAGGACTAGAAAAAACAGAACTTGGAATACAGGAAATAAAGTCCTCACCCTGCTGATGCTTTTATTTTTCAAAGGGAAATAAACAATATTTTAAGAAGTAAATTAACAAAGAATTCTATAATTTTTCAGAGTCATAAAATAGGAGTATGGGGAGGCAATTTCAGAGAGTCAGGGAATTCCTAGATTTAGACCTGAGGCCTGAATGATGAGTAGAGAGTCACGTAAATATCTAAAGAAAAAGCAAAACAGGCAGGAAGAAGAGAAAGTGTAAAGGCCTACAGCAGGAAAGTTTCACCTGTTCAGAGAACAGCAAGGCCAAGGTGGCTAGATATCATGAATAAGGCAGAGTGTGGTAAAAGACAAGGTTCGAGAAAAGCAGGCAAGAGCTAGATCACACTGAGTGTGATCTAGGTCATAGTAAAAAGCTTGGATTTTACTAGGTCATAGTAAAAAGCTTGGATTTTATTACAAATAAAACAGGAAGCTGTTGGCGGGCTTGAAGTAAGAGTAGTGACATGATATGATAAGCATTTTTTAAAAGTTCATGCTGTTGATTATGTAAAAATAAGCTATAGCTGACGAGAGTAAAAACAAAAGACAGCTATTAGAAATTTATTAAAATTAGTCTAGGTAAAAGATAGTAGAAGGTGGTAAGAATGATCAGATTTAGAACAAATTCTGAAAAAACATATTTTGTATCCTTAACCACCATGCCAAATTTTTCATTTATTGTACATTATTTTATTATGCTTTTATTTGTCTGCCTTTCCTCCTCAGATTGCAATAATTTTAACTGACTTAGAGAACTCTATGTAGAATTATTAATTTATTTAAGCAACATTTATGGGTACCTATTACATATAGGTGCTACAGAAGTTCTTAGACAGGCAAAAATTATAAAGCACTTTTTCACAAAATACAAAATTTAATAAGCCATCTTGTAAAGTAGCCCTGTGGATATTATTGTTTCCTTTATACAGATAAACAAAGTAAGGATCAGATGAAGCTAAATGATTCATCTAAGGTTACAGAGCTGGAGAGAGGATAAGCTGAGAATTGAGGTTCCCTGATTCCTAAACCAATATCCCTTTTTCCACATGACCTTGTCTTTCCTTCCTGAGCCCACCTGCATCTTACACTACAGAGAAGGTGCTTATATAAAGTAAATGATTAACAACTCTGTGAGGTCGAGGGCAAGCAATTCTCTCTCTGCATTCAATAATGTGATCCATCTATTTGTGTAGTTCATGTATTTTTAATCTTGCCAAAATGTACCTTAGACTTGTCCTATGTAGATTTTACCAAGAAACTAAAGTTGGTCAGAAAAGACTATAAGTCATTTTTTAAATTATCCTGTTAAGTCATAAATCAATTCAAGACATATTTTATTGGGTACCTACTATGTGCCATATATGTATATTCTGGAAGAAGGAATAATCCTACATAGTAAGATATAAATTGATATTATCACAATCCAGTTATAGAAAAAGACACAAGTGTAAAACCATACAATAATATATTAAAAGTGAAGCAGTATGGTGTAATGATTAAGAATATAATATGCATTCATCTTTTTAATGGATAAAGAAGTGAGCAAGACAAGATTATCTCTGCTCTCATGAAGCTTCTACTCTAGCTTAATCTCTTAACTACTATTCTTGCCTGAATAGCCTCAAAAATTTCCTAAGATTCTCCATAATTAATAATAATTGCTGGGCCTCCCCTGGTGGCGCAGTGGGTGAATGCTGGGCTGCGAAGCTGTCCACAGCCTCCGCAGCACTGGTTCGATCCCCGGCCACCAGTGAGGGTCCCACATGGCGCGACAGACCTCTCCTGCTGTGCCCGGTGCTCCCCTTAGCAGTGTATTTCGTCAGTCTACCTGTTCTGTTCCCCGCTCTGGCTCTGGTGAATTCTCTCACCCTCCCGTACTTCTGACTGTACCCAGTGCTTGTATAAATAAATAAATCTTAAATAAATAAATAAATAAATAAATAAATAAAATAATTGCTAAGAATTACTAGACATTGACTAAAACTAATTTATGTGATCCTCTCAACAACCCAATGAATTAGGCTGCCTTATCATCAACTCTATTTTCCAGATAAGAAAACCAGGAAGATGTAACAGCTAGTAAGCCAAAGATCTAGCTTAGAATCCAGGCATATGGCTTCAGAGTCCACATGCTTACTCCCTGTGCAGAGGGAGATCCAGGTTTTGTGCGGTATGAAACTTATACAATTCTAGGGACTCTATCTGTGAAAAAAGAATGCAACACTATAAACATAAAATTAGGAGCAGGACTTTGGAAGGGGCCTATGCAAGACTTGTGCTTTATTAGCTTCACAATAAATCTGCTGCTAGCTTCAAGGTAAACCCATCTCTCCAAATATGTAGTATCTTAAGCATGAGCTGTTATTAAGACAATAACTATCCAATCCAAACACAGTGGAAGTTGGTTAAGTGAAGGGAGTAAAAATAAGCATTACTATTTCTAGCTGTGAAACTACAAATGAAATTTTCTGGTACAAAGGCAAATCAGTGAACAATTATAAAGTACCCACCATTTGCTGAGAATTGTGCTACTCTGCAGAGTACACAAAAAACGAGTTCCAAATTATGGATGGAGGGAGGGAGGGAGAGAGGGAGGGAGGGAGGGAGGGAGGGAGGGAGGGAGGGAGGGAGGGAGGGACAGAAAAATCTGTTCTCAATGACTCAGTTTATGTGTCTAGGCCAGCAGCACCTCCCCTGGAGGAATTTAAATAATTATAAACATGCATGCTTACTCTGCAACTGGCATTTCAGTTAAGTAGATTACAACTGATAAGGCAGGAGCTAATATTATCATCATTCCTACTTTACAGTTGGAGAAAATGATCGTGGAGTAGCAAAGCTTAGTACTGAATTCAGATGCGATTATTTTTGAGTAATACTGTAAATGATTCTCCTCTTCTCCAATCTTTTTGGAAATGTTAAGATTGGAAAATGAAACAACTTGAAATCTAAAGCTTCAAAACTCTCCCCAAGCACCATCTTTTCCATGAAGCCTTTCCTGCCTACCCCTAGATAGCTGATATTCTCCATATAGCCTTCCATAATCACCTCTCTCATAACTGAATGAACGAATCACTTGTCTCCTTTCTTAGACAATGGGATTCTTGAAGATCTGTGTCTCCACAGATTCCTCAAATATTTGAGGAATCAATAAATAAATGAGCAATACATATCAGAGTATGGCCAGGTAGTCTGTTGATTCTGTGGTAAACAATTTATTGGCTGGAGGTGTTAGATAGGACTGGAATGTGAAAGTAAGATTCAGAAAAGTGGATCGAAAAAGAATTGGACATTTCAAGTGAGGGCAACAGCCTGGGCGAAAGAGCAGTATTGGGAATGATCTGGCATGAAAGCTAAGTTAGTTTCCTTTGCTTCTGTAATAAATTACCTCAGATGTAGTGGTTTGAACAGAACAAATTTATCCTCTCATAGTTCTAGAGGTCAGAAGTCCACAAAATCAGAGTCAGCAGAGTTGTGTTGCTTCTGCAGGCTTCAAGACAGACTGTTTTCCTGCCTGTTTCAACTTCTGAAGCCCCTAGAATTTCTTGGCTGCTGGCCCCTTCTTCATGTCACCTTCTGGCTGCTGTTGTCACATCCCTGCTACTGACTCTGAACCTCCGACTGCCCTCTTAAAAGCACCCTTGTGATTATATCATTGTACCCACTCAGATAATCCAAGTTTATCTTTCCTTCTTAAAATCTTTATCACATCTGCAAAGTCCCTTTTCCTATATTGTTCACAGGCTCCCCAGGTTATGGGGATTAAGATGTAGGCATCTTTGGAATGTCATGATTCAGAACCATCAAAAAAAAAAGATGACAGTAAAAAGACAGCCCAAACTCTCTGAATGTTTGATCCTTATGAGACCATAGACTAAATGAAGAAAGAATAGCCAGGCTTCTCTCAGCTAAGGGGTCTGGACTTATTCCCATAGGAAGAATCATTGTAGAATGTTGAGAAAGGTCAAGTCACTAAGTAAATGATGTATTTAAAAGATTTGTTTAGTAATTGTGTTTGTTTAGTAATTGTGTTGTTATTTGCTTCAGTTGAAGCCATACTTTTTTAAACATAGTAATAATTGGGAGTACACAGGGTTTCACTGATACACACACACACACACACACACACATACATACAAGTCTATCTTGTACATATTATTCCCTTCTTAAAGATAGGACAACTTTATTTTTTATTTATTTTTTTTTAATTTATTTATTTATGCATGCAAGAGCTGGAGTACAGGCCAGAGATGTGGGGGATGAGAGGATCCATCAGAGACAGAGTGAGGAACAGAACAGACAGACGGACCAAAGACACTGCTGAGGGGAGCAGCAGGTGAGACAGCAGAGGTCTGCTGAGCCATGTGGGTTTCTCCCTGGCCGGGGATCGAATTTATGCTACAAAGGTTGCGGATAGCTTCATAGTGCGGTGCTTAACCCCTTGAGCCCCCAGGGAGGCCCTATTTATTTTTTTAAGATTTATTTATTTATTCATGCAAGAACTAGATGGGAGGATTCACCAGCAAGAGTGGGGAGCACAACAGGCAGATCTACTGAAATACACTGCTCAGGGGAGCAGCGGGCAAGACAGGAGAGGTCTGCTGCGCCTTGTGGGCTGCTCCCTGGCCAGCTAGGGATTGAACTCATGCTGCAGTGGCTGGTGATAGCTTGACAGTGCTGTCTTAACCTCTGCACCACTAGGGAGGCCCAGAACAACTTAGTTCAGACAGTTTAAGTGACTTTCCTTAGGAGATTTTACATACACAAATGCGCGCGCGCGCACACACACACACACACAAAGAGACAGAGACGGAGACGGAGACAGAGACAGAGACAGAGAGCAGACGAGCACTAACACATGGCAGAACAGAGCCAGAACACCTGAGAAGGGGGTGTAGACTATGGAGAAGTACAAACACCTTTAGAAACTTATCAGAGTTCATATATTAACTCTTAACTAATTAGGTGACTGACCAAGTTATCTCACTTTTCTAAATCTCATTTCCCTTTTCTCTAAAATGAAGCTAATAATGGTTCTTACCTCATAGGTTTTGGTGAGAATTAAATAAAATAATGTTAATAAAGTACTTAGTGCAGAGAAATCAATAAACAGTATTATTATTACATATCCCACCCCCTTTCCATAACATCACATTCAGGTGGGAGATCATTAAAATCAGCTTAGATTTCAACACAGGGAGATTCAGAATCTGAGTTTAAAAGACACTATTAAAGGAAGCCTTCACAGTATATTCTAGCACATGAATTTCCAGTTCTTCCCAATTAAAAAAAAAATCAAATGTCTCCAATAATGTGTAGTAGACAGTGTCCTAAAGTATGCTAGTAATCTCTATTGTTCTCAGTGTGATTTCCTATAACCCTAATTTTCCTTAACAAAGGTCTGATTTTGTTCAAATGAGTTACATTGTGAAAGACCAAATAAAATAGATGTAGTTTTGCAGTCAATCAACATGGACTGGTTTGTATAACTTTAGTGGACAAGCAAACATTTGCCAAGTGGTCTGAATTAACCTTCACTTTGTGCCCATTTCTAGAAGGAATGAATGAACCCCAGTGGCCTGCTGGCCTAAGAGCCTCTGTCTGCTTCATGTCTGGTTTCCAGAAACTTTCCCTGGCTAACCTTTTGGAGAGTGTCCAATGCTGAGAAAATGGAATCCAAAAGGAAGACACACAATCAGGCTCCATGTTTTCAGAGATTGCACCACATTGGGCATTGAAGTTAAATACGTTCATATCCATCGGCTCTGTGCTCCGTCACGCAAAATATTAAAATGAAATGCAAGAAGAACAGTTTGAAGCAATCCCTCCTATTCTTGAAAATCACCTTTAGCTGCTAGGAAGGCTGATAATCCCTTTGTAGCTTACCCAAGGCACATTTATCAGGAAGGCAGCTAAGCCAATTGTGGCTGCATTCACAGGTGACCGTGCTGTCTGCCTGCCTGCCCAGAGATACAAGAAACAAAACCAGACTGATAGAGAGGAGCTGGCACTGCAAATTCACACCAGAGACGGGCCTACGCCAGGCTTCTGCTTTTATGGACAGGAACATTCAGGGCTCCATGGTCCAGCCTCTGAATTCACCAGCTCCTCTTACGATGCAAACCACAATTCTGAAAAATAAAGGGGGATCTCAAGCAGAAAAAGAGATTACAAATAA